>NC_092863.1:22400453-22412148 GCF_032062135.1 Pyxicephalus adspersus | reverse complement strand
TTTTTTTTATATACAATCTTTGACAAACATTTTACAGGACTATTCTAGATTACACTAGGTGATCTAAAGAGAAAGCACAGGGGTTACAAGAGGTTATATTTTACTCTGTCTGGGATTGATACTTGGACATTGCTTTATAGAGAAAGGAACAGAAGTCACTGTGTACATTCGAGCTTGAGCTATTGAGCTCTATTAAGTCCAGCTTGTTATAAGAGAACATATGGAGCCAAAAGTTCACTCTGTTGGCTGAATAAGAGAATGTAAAATATGCATATAGCATTTCATATGCTATTTCTCCTTTTTCTAAAATTGCTGTCTAAACAAACTAAGCAGCACTAAAAGATCTTAATTTTGCCAAAATGTGATCCTAGCTTATGCAGAGACCAGGGATACAATTACCGTCAAAGTGTTTTTCTTGCATAATGCAACATTCATTCTTTAAAAGGTTTGCTCCCCCAGTTGCAGACCTGCAGGTAAATTCCCTATGGTTATCATCTAAAGCTGGGAAGCTGGCTTTCCACACACAGCCCCTATGGTTTACCATATCTAATCACTTGAGTCACAGGAAGGAGTCTGAGAAAAAAACAAGACCATAGACCTTAAATTATGGCCCTCCCATAAAATTTACATGCAAACTGAGATGTCGAGTTGATGGTGGATATCGGCACCACCTGGTCTGCTCTACCCTTTGGATTTGCCATCTTGAGAGATCACGATAGTAGTTGTGGCTATTTCTTTTGTTTTTAATACTTGGCAGATTTTGATACCAGTTTCATCAGTCCTATAGAAGCCTATGTTGAGAATCGCATCAACACTATGTGAGATTGGATGTACAAATTATGTTTCTGGAACAACCAACATATCTTTGAATTTTTTTATTACATAATAAATTATATTTTACCTTGAAAAATGTGTAATACACTTTATAATTAGTGGCATTAAAGTCCTTGAAATTTTTGCTTATGTAAAGTTGTGAAGAGTTGATTTAAAGTTAACCTGCAATTCGTATATAAAAACAATATTGAAGCCTGCAGTTTCCCTTGAGGCATATTGTGAAGAGTGATTTGCAGTTTCACACTGTTGCTGTTCATATTTTCAGGTGAATGACCAGGGTGGTTAGAAGCACAATTTTGGAGGATTTCGGTCCTAATAGGAAAGCAGCACATAGTATCACATTTGCCAATGCACAGATGTCCCAGCAATGTCATATAACAAACTCAGATGTTTTCAATTAAATATTTATCCCTAATTTGTACTGTTTTTGTACAGGGCACAAACTTTTAGTTCTTCATCATATGGATCACACTTTTTCCCACATATAAATGTGATAGGAACTTTCTCTTGTACAGCAGATGCTATCTTATAGTTACATAGCATGGAAACGTTCCTTAAATTATGTTCTGCAGCAAGGGGATGTAGTGACTGACTGTGCTTTGATAACCGTATAGAAATAAGCAAGCCATTTTGTGCCTTTCCTAAATTTCTTTCTCCATAAAACTACAGTTCCATTGTTTTTATAGTGTGGTTGAACACTCTGAGTTGTTGGCACTAGACTCCTGGCTTTAGTACCCACCTGGGACACAATCTACACAAAGTCATCCTTGTGTTTGTATGGGTTTCCTCCAGGTGCTACCAGACTTCCTCAACCCAAAAATATACTAAGTCTTTCAGATACAGGTGAGTTTTTAAAAGCTGGACTTCAAAGCAAATTGCTAAATACACAGATGCATCACATATAAGGGAGCTCTTTTACCTACCAAAATATTTTTATTTCTGTACCTGTAGTGCTGAGATTTACACAGCTCAACCCTGTAACAAAGTACGGTGGATGACACCAGTTTCTCTGTTATAGAGTATAGCGCGCACCCTCGGTCTGCTGACTGAACACTGAAAGAGCAGCAACAGAATAATAAACTTTTTGTTTGTTCACCTCCCATCATGTTGTCTGTCAGCATATTTGTATTCTGCACACTTGATTGCCTAGAGGATAGGGAAGAGACCAAGGTAATCTCATGCACTTAAACTAGGTGTATTTAAAAACACATGTAATAGTTCAAAAATAAATATATAGCTGCATGATTTTGTGTCTTAGCTTTCTGCCTAAAGTTCAATAGTATCACCTTGCAGAAAAAAAATATAACAGCTAGATGGCAATAGAATAATTTTTGTATATTCAGTATATGAATATACTTAGTAAGGAATCCTGCCACATGCCATATACATAAGTACAATCATACAAAAATCCAAAGGAGGAGATTTTCAAGGCAGATATTATCGATTTAAAACATAAAATGTATTATCATAACATTAAAATCGCAATAATTAATTACAAAGCTCCTAGATAGATTTCAAAATTGGTTTCCCTCTTTGTGAGGGTCCCTAAACACAGAGTCCTCAATCACTGTTTTAGGTTTGCTGCTGTCACGTGCAACCTGCTTAACCAAGTGTAGGCACATAGGAGCTGCTAAATGGCAAATGTGTCTAAATCCAATATATAATTCATGTGAGACATTATATAACTTAAAATAAATTATAAAACATTTTGAGGTTTTTTAAGTAAAGTCATTGAATTTATAGTCCATCATACTGGAAAACTGAGTGTGAGTGTCCTTAAATAACCAATAACAGATGTCCAAATACTACCATACAGCAATTTCAGCAATGGTTCACTTGCTCATAATGTATACTTGACAGGTGTAGTCAACTTTTAGGGTCCTTTTCTGTCGATTCATGTTGTTTTTCTTGAGGGTGTAGCATGCTGTCTACTCCTTAAAGCGTACCTAAACTCAGAATTTTCACTTTACATAAAAGGGTATACAACCCTTTATGTAAGGTAAAAATTCTGTTTGTTATTGTTTATTTTAAGTGCAACATCCTTTAAAAAAAAAAAAAAAATGGATCAAGAATGGAGATCAAGAATGGATGGGTGCGCATACCCGAGCATCTCGGGCATGCGCAAAAGGAGCCCTTTCATCAAAGGGAAAAAAAATTGCCGATCTCATGCACAGTGAGATCGGCAAGTAATTTTCCTATCTACGTCACTCAATCTCGAGCCTGCGTCAGGTGATGTAGGAAGATGAACGCAGAAGAACAGAGAGAAGATGGCGGCGCCTAGCGCATCGGCCACGAGACGAATGCTGAGACGACACAGGACTCGATGGAAGAACCCTCCAGACGGACTACCTGCCCTGGGGGATTGAAGGTAATTTAATTTTTTTTGTTTTTGGGTTTACTTCCTCTTTAGGTTATAGATGCAATGCCACCTTTGCCAGCTGTATTTCTACAACAAATGTTGTTCTGTGCTCTACAGTATCAAAACATTCAGTTTATTTACAAATAAATAAAGCAGAACTTACCTAACATAAAAATAGCTAAACTAATACTACATTAACACATTGCCTCCCACACTGCTTAGCATAAAAAAATGGGTAAATAATGATGATGGTGTTTTTCTGCTTCTGAAATAACTGGAACTAGAGCATGTTTGTCTGTATGATTGGTAGCTACTTTGGCCTGTAATCTTCCCTGAGATAAGGAACCATAAAAATAGTTTTATCTGTGCTTAAAGTGAGGCTAAACAAAAAGTTGACAGGAACACCCCCCATATTCAGAACATTTCCAGGTCCTGTCACTTTCACCTACGCAACATCTCCAAAATCCGCCCCTACCTGTCCCCTGAGACCACCAAACGCCTTGTACATGCTCTTATCATTTCTCGTCTGGACTACTGTAACATCCTTCTCGCTGGTATTCCACTAACCCGACTCTCCCCTCTACAATCTATTATGAATGCTGCAGCCAGACTCATCCATCCTTCGCTCCGCTCCTCTTCCGCTACATCTCTTTGTAGTTCTCTCCATTGGCTTCCTTTTCACCTTAGAATCAAATTTAAGCTCCTGTGCTTTGCCTTCAAATCCCTACACAGTTATTGTCCCACTTACATCTCTGACATGGTTAAAAAATACTCCCCTTGCCGCTCTCTCCGCTCCTCCAATGACCTACTAATGACTTCCTCACTCATAACCTCATCACACGCACGAATACAAGACTTTTCTAGAGCTGCTCCAACTCTCTGGAATGGTCTTCCTCGTCCTATTCGGCTTGCTCCTACTTTCTGCTCATTTAAAAGAGCACTCAAAACCCATTTTTTCAAACTTGCCTACCCGGCTTCTTCTGTCATTTGAAACCATCACTACTTCCCACACTACATATCTCACATCCTTTGTGTGTGAAATTCCCCCACCTACTAGATTGTAAGCTCTTCGGGGCAGGGTCCTCTCCTCCTGTATCACTGTCTGTATTAGTCTGTCATTTGCAATCCCTATTTAATGTACAGCGCTGCGTAATATGTTGGCGCTATATAAATCCTGTTTATTAATAATAATAATAATAATAATAATAACAGGTTTTTTGTCAGAGGAGCCATGCAAAATTTCTTTTTCCTTTGCCCCTGGTGTTTTTTAAGCTTGTTTTACATGATGCACCTAGCAAGGTAGAGTTTGTCTCTATTTTCAGACCTAGGTACTGGGGCATCGTAACAGCGTACACAATGGAGTTGCCATAGGAGAGGATTTCAGTAGACCCTGGAAACTCGTTGGCAACAATGGCGGCTTTGGATGATACAGTGGTAACAAGTTCCTGAGTTGGGTCATCACTGCAGTGTTCTTACAAAAAGGAAAGTGTGTATTGGTTACGTTGCATTACAGGTATTCATTGTTATACCCTAGTCTAAAATATTTCAATAGGAAAACTACAAAACAGTGAAACAAAAGTTTTGGCGCTGGGATTGTTCGACTCCTAAAAGGGAAGTTTTCTGCCACACACAGACATTGTAAATATGCAAACAATGTGTTTGCTTTAGGTGGGATAAGTGTTATAATTGTGGGTACTGGGGGAATTAGTGTTAAGTTTGAGGTTACAGAAAGTATTAGTATTTGGGAAGGTTAGTTTGTTAGGGTTGTGGTTAGAGTAAGGATACTTTTACAGTTGCAGTTATACAAAGGGCTTGTGTTAGGATTGTGGTTCCAGCAGGCAAAGTGTTAAGGTTGAAGTAATTAGGTGGGATATTATTAGGATTGTGGTTACAGGAGGGAGAATTGTTATAAAAAATACTATAACCCACAAGCTCTGTACTGAAAACTAACATTTGCCTCTGGGGATGAAAGCTAATGTATTCTATTATCAGTAAAATTTTAAAAGTGGACTAATTTTCTGCCGGATATAAAAGCCTAGGCATTGGCCTCTTTGCTTCTGAATACCAAGTAGTACATAGCATATATAAGATTTAGCAAGCAGAAGAAAGAAGTGATATTACTGAGGAAAATAGGGGTACTGCAGTCAATTAGTAGCTGTACTGAATAAATATAATCATCACAAATGAATAGTTGAGTGTAAGTGCTATACCAGTCCTTCTGGCCAAAGCACACTGGACCTTTTTTTCTTTACTCTGTGCAGACTGCACAACAGAGCAAATAAATGAATTGAGTTTTTCCTGAATCTGGCAGCGAGCAAACTGAGAGTAGAACCATGTTTTTTTTGTAACAGATTGAGGAAAGTTGGCAGAATGATGGGTAATCCTACACTATGTTGTCATTTTTGGCAAAACGAACAGCAGAAAACAAGTTATATTTGTATCTTTTTACTTTTTTGGCTCCTTCATTTAGGATTTTTAGCTGTTAAATTATTTTTTTTTATAATGCTTATTGTAGAAAACCATTCCAAAATTTGGCCATTCCATAAAGCAAATTTTGGGAAGATTCCACTATTCAGACCTTGCAGAGCAAAGCAATAGTTTTTTTTTTCACTTCTAAAAGGCTGCTATATAAAAGCGAGCCTTGTTAAAATCAGGGAGCAAAGCAGTCAGTTTGTTTTATCTGTCATTTGGAACCTCTTGCACTCTTAAAATGTTTTCTTGTCGATGTTTTAACTGTTTAATTGCTTCATTCTACACAACTTCCCAAAATAGAGACAAATCAGTACTACTGACAGGGAACGTTTCGGCTGTGTGTCTAATACTAGGGGTGTTTTATACTAGGGGGTAATTTTATTTAATTTTTTTGTGCTAAACCGCATTGTATCCTAAATGGCTGCTGTGTTTAAATTAAAAAAGTACTGGTCTCAATTGTTTATGATTTGGTATGTTGTACTGGTGTTGTCCTGTTTTAGCCAGTTCTTGTTTAGATGTATGCGCCCCACTGACAGATGCACATTGTTGCAGGTACCCTGATGGTGACAATGGGATGTTTACACATCGAGTCAGCACAGCCACTTTTTTACAAAAAGCAATTGAGATAGATAGGGTTGTTATCCTCTAGAAGGAAGTGTGTAAACATGGATTTAATTGCAGGAACCGCTAGAATTATGTTAAATAGTTTTTTCTTTTTAGTTTTAAATAAAATAATAAAGGGTTTTAACCCCCGTCTGGTTTCTTACTTCTGTTTGGGCCCCTGTTGGAGAAAAAATTTCCTTACTTTGATGACTGGAAATTTCAATAGGTATACAGACAGAAATACAAATTTGACAGGAGTTCCAGGTTCTTCCACTGGCCATGTTTTCTTGGATCTATAGGTCTGAACCCAAATTGGGTTTAGGATGACTTGCTGCCCTCTGTCACTGCTACTATTACAAGAAGAAAGTTATTGTGCAAAGAAAACACAGTGGCATTAAAAGCTGTGGTTTCCTGTTATTAAAGCCAGCTACTGTAAACGGCCAAAGCAAGTAGCCTCCTTTGATACCCGGCCTAGCAGCAGACCGGAGGAGAAGGGCAGAACGGTGTAATAGTGCATAAGTGAACAGTTAAGGAGGGGTTTTTGGATAGTGAAGAGGAGTACAGGAGGGAATGCAGAGGTTAGCGTTGTAAGATGAGTGTAGTGATAAATGTTGGATGATAAGGAGTGAATAGTGTAGTCCCTGAAAAGAATTCCGGTTTTAAAAACCTTTTGTTCGATTTAAATGAATCTGTGAGACTTTTGTTGTGATAAAAAAATGAATAAAACATATTTTGTGAAAACAAGTATTACAACTCCGCTTTAAGTTAAAGGGTAACTGTTCTCATTGGATGGGTAGTGGACTTCTGCCATAATCAGCAAATATGGACAGCACGACAATCTCTTTCAGCCATTGGATGGACACTGGAGATGTCTGTGGTGGTTGGCTATGTATGTGGCATGCACTGTGTAGTGTACAACAAAAAGCCACCTGGAGCAAGGGCAATATTTTTTTTTAAAAAGAAGAATCACATGTCCTTGTTGTCAATGAGCACTATCTCCTGGTGTTTTTTTTTTTGTTGTTGTTTGAATTTAGGTCTGCTTTAAAGGTAAAGCATACCTAAACTCAACATTTTTACTTTACATAGAAGGGTAGACAACCCTGGGCAGTGCAAGATCAGGTGAAGGGACCAAAGAAGAAGAGAAGACTAAAGATGGTGGCGCCCAGTGCAGACAGAGAGGTATTCCGGGACGATGTGGGCCTAGATCGAGGGAAGGACCTTCGCCATTGAGGGACCTGCGGGATTAAAAGTAAGTGTAATTTTTTGTTTTTAGTTTAGTTCTTAACTTATCATATGGCTAAGGTGGGCTTAGATAATAAAAGAACCTGTGAGAAAGAAGATGGAATGGCAAGCGCCTAAAAGAAGAAGAAAGTTGAGACTGTGCGGGACTTTGTGGGTTTATTTTTTAGATGGATTAAGGGCTGTGATTTTCTTTCTTTTTTTCTGCTTTAACTATTCCATATGGAATGTTTGCTGTAGTAGACTACACATGTCCCAGGTCTTTTGCAATAAATTATACATAATGTTTATTGTACAGCTCTGTGTAATATGTTGGTGCTATACAGTTTAACAATATTTAACTACTAAATAAACACTATGAGGTTTTATTTATGGGGTAAATAAACAAATCAAATTTATGAAGTGGCAATCTGCCTGATTGCCATTTTGCATTTACCAAAAGTTAAAATAAAGATTTAGGTTTCTGAAACAAACACCCTAAGCACTGCTTTTAGTAAACTAGCAGTGGTTTCTATCGATATGTGGATAGCTATGGCCAGATACTTAAAGGGTGTTTACCACTTCTATAACAAAAGCGAAGATCAGTACTTCATTTAAGCAAATAAAATGATTACCAATTTAAGTTAAATACAGTATCCCTGCTGTAAAAAAGTTGATTGCCCTTTCATAAATGTGGTATTGCAGAAAATATAGTGATTATGAAAAGCTGTATGATTAACCAGGTGCTGAAACAATGAATGTAGACTAACAGCTGGTAAAGGGTGTTCCACCCTACCAGTCTGTGGTTCAGCCTTATGAAATAAAATGGATATGTCAGTGCTGCAACATTTGTACAGGTGCAGCACAGGAAACGATGAATCACTATACATCTGGTGGTTTCCATTGGGGTCTAAACCTGTAGAACTGTCATATCTCTGACAGAGAGCAGCAAAATCCTAGTACTTTTTGGAAAAAAAATATTCAATTCACTTCAAGCAATCACAAATTATGTTTGGCCAGGCAGGCAGCCAAAATTGAGTTGTCCATAGGAATATAGTATTGGCCACAATAATAGCAAAACTACACAGATAGTCTTAATGCTTCAGAAACATAATAAGCTTACATTGGTACTTTTACATGGTTTTGAAAATCTGTGGAATTTAAGCCTACAAAATTATGCAGAGTTTGACTGCCAACCATGCATCTTTTTAATTTCTCAGGTATTAAGCTTTCTTTTACCCTGGTATATACAGTATGTAAACTACAAGCAGCTGACACACATTCTTTAGGTACTATCAGCAATTTTATTTTTCCTCACTAAAGCGCAGGCACCTCCCCCCTGCACATGTGGGCAATTCTGACCTTTAGTGTGCCTGCTCTTTAAAATTATATTAGTTTCGTCCATCCTGCCGACCAATCAGGAAATAGCCTTTTAATCATCCTTGGCTATTTAGCTAGCTCAAACACAGCACTCAGCACTCATTCAATGTGTCTCCACTAGTTCTGAGCCTCCTAGCTCTGCTGAGCATTTCTTCTGCACCTGTTGGTTTATTCAGTGCTTACCCTGTCTAGCTCCTGTGTTAACCCCTTGTGCCCCAGTCTGTTGTTTCCCACCCAATTCCCTTTTGCTGTTCCAGTGTTCCTCTCTGCCAGTTGGTATCCCCATGTTACCTGTACCTCCTGTTGGGTTCCAGTGTCTCCTGTGTTCGACCTCGGACTTCCATGTCAATTCTTTTTAGTGATTTGGTACTAAGGACAGCAACCTGGCAGTAAACAGCAGTGCAACATCCTTACCACTAGAGGTTCTAGAGAAGACCTGGTTACTGCTTAGACTCTGAACCTTAGCACTTCTCAGGGCTGACACCACTTTTTTGCAAGCCATAGCGCCCCCCAGTGGCCCTGTCTCCCCAAGCGTGACTGTCATGATCAATATTTCTGTCTAGAGCAGGGGTTCAGCAAACTTTTTGGACTACTAGGCCATTTGAGGAGGTCAAGAAGGCTCATCCGCGGTGTAGTCTCTGTATGTGTATGTATCTCTGTATGATTTATTATGTGACCTAAGTCTGTCAAAACAAGCATCTGAACTTTTAGCATCCAAGCTAAAAGAAAAGAACTTTGTGAGACCGTAAGGTTAAAATAACGGTTTATAGGACAAGAGAGGTGACACTCCTACTATATTTCAGTGAAGATGGAGACTTCTTGTATTGTTGTAACATCCCTGAACTACTAGCCCATATATGAGTACCAGAATACCGAGCAGAAGACTGACATCTGTTTAACTGCATAATGGCACCTGCTATGCATCAATTCCAATTGGTCACTCAAGAAAACTTAAAGAAGAATATGAAAATATCAAAATGGTCTTACGAAAGCTTTGCTATCAACTATTAACAATCCAATGGTCGATATGTGTTGATTTAAAAATGGTGAACTGCCTACTTGGACAGCAAAGTGGATACACAAAGTACCCATGTTTCATCTGCTTGTGGCATAGTAGAGCAAAGCAGGATCACTGGAAAAAAGTGACATGGCCTCCAAGGGAAAACATGAAAAAAAGGTGCAGCGAACATCATTAAGGAGCCAATAGTTAACAAAGAAAAAATCATTCCTTCTCCACTACACATAAAGTTGGGGTTAATGAAGCAATTAATTAGAGCTCTGAACAAGGACGGTGATTGCTTCAAATACATTTGTATATTCTTCCCTGGATTAAGTACTAAAAAATTAAAAGCAGGAATCTTTGATGGACCCCATATTCAGAAACTGATGATTCAAATTTCACAAGTTACATTACTGATACTGAAGCTTCTGCCTGCCATAGTTGTGTCATGGTCGTCAAGAACTTCTTGGGTAACCATAAAGCACAAAATTATGAAAACTTGTACAAAACTTGCTCTTAAACTTTAAAAATTTTGGTGCTACTTTGAGCATAAAGGTACACTATCTCCATAGCCATTTGCAAAAATTTCCAGAAAACCTTGGCGATTTCGATGAGGAACAAGGGGCGAGGTTCCATAAAGATATAAAAATATATATATAAAGATGGAAGAAAGGTATCAGGGCAGATGGTATAGTCTCATGATAGCAGACTACTGCTGGAGCCTTTAACGCGATTGTCCTGATCATCAGCATAAAAGGAAATCATACAAGCTTTTCAATTACTTCTTTGTGATTAGTTCTGTAAAAATACTGAATAAAGAATATTTATTGACATTAAGTATTTCAAAAATTTTATTTGTCAATCTAGCCAAACTAATACCATAATTGGAATCTGTGCATTAAACATAACCTAAAATGACTTTAATCTGTTTGGCAAGAAAATGTTTGTTGACGAGTGTTATAAAACAATTTTAGGATAAGATCTTCTTTCACTATGTGCTAATGGCCTAGTGTGTAGTCTATTTAGTTATGTTTCTGCATTCTAGTCAATGGGAGCTGTAAATCACAAGGTCATCATAGAGAGTGGTTTTAACAGTGGTTTTTAGGTCGGTGCTGTCAACACCAAATGGGTGTATAGTATCCAAATGAGGGGGTTTTGAGATTGAATCTCTAGAATAAATAATAATCACAAATGTGAACAGGGATTTTTAGGGCAATTTTTTTTTTATTATATTACAAACAGTTTATTATTTGTGCTGCAGATTAAAAACTAGTAATACTTTGATACGTATCAAATGCCACAAATGATACCTCTTCGTACATTTAAATTTTGGTAAACAAGTAAAAAGTAACTTTTTGTTCCTACCATTATATTATGTAAATGCCAGTGTTTTCAGTGCGTTTCAAAGTTTTCAACACTGCTTTATCTGGGGAAGATTCAATTATTGAGGGTAATGTGTATCATGGTCTATATACATTTTCTTCCGGACATACTACAAGTGTACAGCATACAGAATTACCTTATTGGTATTACACAATGCTTTACTAACCCTGTACAGTTGTTTTTGTTAGCCCCTGCCTAAAAGGTAATGAATTTCCAATGTCCCTGTCTTGGTCATACACCACATACACTCTGAAGTCAATTAGGTTAAATGGAAAACAAAGAAGGATAGAAAAATTAAAGGAGCACAGAGCCCTTGCAGTCTATAAAATTAGGGTAATTATTAAACTATTAAGTAAATAACCCTCTAAAAATCAGGGGTGCCTGTGTAAGAAATTATGAATAATATTGAGGACAATACCCAATTAACCACCTGAGCGTTACACTGA
>NC_092863.1:22398006-22399168 GCF_032062135.1 Pyxicephalus adspersus | reverse complement strand
GTAGGCGAAAAAATACGGGCTTAACCAAAAGAGCAAAAATATTTAGTGCGAGAAATTACGGGCTTAGCGGTTAGGGGGTTAAACATGAACATTAATTCAATAATAATAATAATATTTTCTCCTGTGATTTCTGAGGTGGTGGTCAGCAAAGTAGAAAACACACAACAATTGTGTAGAAAAATGTTGTACTGTTTACAGAATCATATATGTGAGAAAAAAAGTTACATTACACAAATATAAATAAAACGCGTAACAAATAATAACAATATTATGAACAAGACCTACAAGCAATAGTTACTATCCTTTGACCAGAACCATTTTGTGCCCCTTCCCTAGGTCACAACTGTCCTCTGCCTCCTGTGTTTCAAACACTGTCTTTTACCTGGACAGTCCTTCACCTAGGCTACTATGGGTGTGTCAACGCTGATGACCACATCAAGATTCTTTATCCCAGATATGATAATAGGATACTGAAATTTCAACTGTTCCCTCCAAATGTGGCATTACACAAACACTGGATTTTTTTAGGTTGCTACCCATCAAATGATGTTCCTGTCATTATCACTAAGACAGAAAGGCAGAAAAACTTGTTTGAAAGCAAAGGAACTACAAACAAAAGATACAAACCCCAGCCAACACAATAGATACACTAATACAAGCCTGGTAAACAAAGGATATATAGTTTATATTACAAAGGTACATGATTTTAATAATATTTGGCCATACCCTGGATTTTACATTTGTAATTTGGAAACACCCTTAAGTTCTTGCATTATAGGCAAAGCTTGTTTTTGGCAGTTTTAGAAAGTTATGAGTTAATTAAGTACATTTGAATGCCAGATTACAAAATGGCTTATGTGAAAGCATTGCATTCATTCATAATAACATATTGCCTTTAATGCATTAAAGCAGACCTTTAGCATCTTTATACTTAACATTTGTGGCAAGTAACCACCTTTCTGATAGAGGATAAAAAATAGGGGCAGCAAATAATTTACTTGTACCTTAACCCCCCAACTGCTAAGCCCGTAATTTCTCGCACTAAATATTTTTGCTCTTTTGGATAACCCCGTATTTTTTCGCCTACACTAAAATCCCCACTTACCTGGTCCCGCTGTGCTAATCCAGCGTCGGTTCCGTGTTCCAGCGTCGGGTCCATGTT
>NC_092863.1:22355372-22396748 GCF_032062135.1 Pyxicephalus adspersus | reverse complement strand
GGTTAAAGAGGGATAATATTGTGTCATCCTTTTCAGTTCTAGTGCCGTTGATGTTGTTTTTAATCTACAATGGTGGATGTGGAATCATTAAATGTATAAGTGACAGCTCATCATAGTTTATGACAGGGAATTACAGAGCAGGAATCATTCCTGTTTCTGACAAACATTCAGCCAATTGAAACATTACTCCCTATGTACTTTAACAACAGGGCTTAATAGTTTATACAGCACACATATTGCCTTGGCTGTTGGTTATCAGGTTTAGAAACTCATTCTCTTTGTGTGAAAGTATGTGTCTCTATAAGAATTGCTTAGTTGCTTTTGTTTGTTTGTTTTTTAAAGACGTGAATTTCCTTTCACTTTCAGAGCTTGTGAAAACCAATATATTTGAGATATTATAATTTACACCAACAACAAAATCTGAGATTTGTTTTTTTTTTTTAAATAATTCCTACCATTAAATGTAAGCTAATGTTGAATGGGCTAAGGAGTGCTTGTATTTAGAAAAAAAGCAATTAAACTTTGCCTTAAAAAAAATAATCTTATTTGTTTGTAATATTCACCATATTATTAGAGGAAATATTGTGCTTGCACATTGTTGGAAAATTATTGCTCTTTAAACTTAGGGAACATCCACTTTGTTAGGTGACCAGTTATTTATTTAGTAAATCAGCCCCACTGTTTATGTGACCTATAGACACTCATAACAGAAGTCCCAAAAGACTAATTGGCAAGAGTCAGAACATTCTTTCCTGACTAAAAGCCCTTTCTGCACTGCTTTCCACTCCTTTCCTTCCAAGGGTGTGTTTGGAAGTTGAAGGTAGCAAATAGTCCACCTGATTCTCTCCCGATGCTTTCAAATCCACAATAATAAATAATTAACTGAAAAGATTAACATCTGAATTTGCTTTATTACGAAGAATATTTATGTTACTGTAACATGACTCTTTTTGCAGAAAAAAAAAAAAAGAATTTTGATTTAGGTATGTATCTAGTAATTTACCTCAATTAATGGAGCCAAAGTTTATTTTTCTTGTCTCTACATTTGCCTGATGTATGTTTTGTAATAAGTGTTAAGCAAATCTCAGGGTAACAATTTTACTGTGCCATAAAAAGAGCGTAGCAAATATATTTTAAGTCATTGTGTTTGTTTATTTTAAAAACGTAAAGGTAATTTATGGAGTGTGCTACATGTAACCGGGTCTGCCTTATTAAAGCCAAGTAATCCTAATTTACAACATATTCCACTGAGAAAAAACATGTCTTGCGACTCTCATTGAGCTGCTTGCTTCTATTGGCCAGACATTACATCATTGTTTGCAAGCACTATAAAATATAATTGAACCATCAGATGAATTGTAATCATACTCTGAACCTTCTAATGTGTCTCTGTTAGTTTATCAAGCCCTATTAAATATTGTAATAACCAGATGTAAGTGGCACCATGATTCTTTAGGCAGGTGTTTATAGCCTACAAACACGAACAATTCACTTGTTGCTTTTATACGCTAGAAAATGTATGGCCTTATATACCCCATTTAATTACTACCTTGTTATAACAGGGAAAAAATAGGTATTTTAGGTATATTGCATTGTCACAGAACATTATGAACTTCAGCTGTTTGAGATTAACCCCTCTCCTGATCAGCAGAATACACATATGAGGAAAGAGTACAACTGTTGGAAGTTGTTTATTAAATTACACAATACAGATAATCAATCATTTCTAAATGTTGCTATTTGTTTGTTTTTTTTGTTCCATTATATAAATTAATTAGAATATACATTATCCATTTTTTTGTAATAAAATCCGAATAAATGCCACTAATGGCATGTTAATAGTACTGTATTAAATCCAGGATGCAAAGAGCCTTTTGTATTCAACAGTATCTCCAAGCAAATAGTAGAACTGTCTACTGATGTGGGAAGATGTAAAATGGGGGAAAAAAAAGAGGGCTGTAAACATACAATATGCAAAGGAAGAACAACATCCATAAGTAATTTCTAGTCCACCACTTGTAAGACATCATATGTTGATCAAATGTAAAAGTTTCAACCATCAGTGTCAACCATCATGCTGTATTAACCGTATACTTTGTGCACACAAATCAACAATGGAGCAGCACAGTGGCTCAAAGGTTCAGTGCTCTGGCCTTTGCAGCGCTTGGTCCCATGTTCGAATCTCGGCCAGGAAACGATCTGCATGGAGTTTGCTGGTTTCCTCCAGGTACTCTGGTTTCCTCACACATTTAAAAGAAAAAACACGCAGTTAGGTTAATTGGCTACCCCTCAAAGTTGACCTTATACTGTATTAAAGACATTTGACTGAGGTATGGACAATAGATTGTGAGCTCCTCTGAGGGACAGCTGGTGACATGACTATGGACTTTGTATAGCGCTGCGTAATATCATGGCGCTATATAAATATTGTGTAATAATAATAATAATAATGGAGCTATAAATACATCTTGCCACAAACTAATTTTAGTAAGGTGGCTGTCATACAGGCATTAGGTGGATGCCAGTGGGCAGTCACAGTGTATGGAATACTGTCCAGGACTAACACCACTTTAAAATCATAAAAAAAGAAAGTAAACCCTGTTTCAGCTCTAAGGTCTTACATACCAGGACATATTAAAAAAAAACATGTTGAAATGGGGAAGCCATGTGTAAAATAGTATATTTAACCCATGATCCAATATCTTGTAGAAACACCTGTAGCAGCAATAACTTCAAGTAATGATGTTCTTTGGTATTATCACTCTCTCCAATGTTGTAGAGAAATATTGGACCATTATTCTTTACAACATTGCTTCAGGTAATTAGGAATGTGGACATGCAGGTTACGGTCTGTACTTTATCTGGACCATTGTACCACAATTATCTTTTCTTTTTCACCCATTCTGTTGTGGATTTTCTGGTGTGTTTGGGATTTGTGTCCTGTTGCATGGCCCAGTTTTTACCAAGCTTCAGCTGTTGCACAGATGACTTTTATATTTAAATGTAGAATACTTTGGTATACAGAGAAGATCATGGTCAAATCTGTGACTGGAATGGCTGCAAACAAGCCTAAATCATCATAGCCCCACCCCCCACACAACACCACCAACTAGAGATGTGTGTATCTATATGCTGTGTTTGGTTTTCACCAAACATGGTGCTGTTTTGTGTGTGAGCATTGCATGGGCTGACCTTGAGGTGAATTTTCTGGGATGTCTACTTTTAGGAAGATTAGCAACTGTCTCAAATGTTTTCTATTTGAGAATGATCTTTCCCACTGTAGAATGATAGAATTCCCAGATTGATACAAAGCAACAGTTTGCTATTATCATTGCTGATATCTTTCCTCCTTGGCATTGTCTTAACACACACCTGAATGCTTCAGGACAACAAACTGCCAAAGCGTATACTTTTTTAGAGGTAGTCACACTTCTTGATGATCCTTTAAAAAAGTGCATTTTATTAGTAACACCTCACTGCTTCTGTGTTTTGACTTTGGTAACCAAATAATGACAGTGTAAAATATCACATGTTGTTCATCTGAGGTTATATTTACCTCAATTTAACACATGCTAAGGACCATATAAAATACATGCTAAGGACCATATAAAATATTTTTAATAAATTAATATATTTATAAATATTTTTTAAATACTTTAAGAGGAAGTGCACCGTATGGTTTTTGCTTTGATTCCTCGTTCCCTAGTCTGCATTATTGACAGCACATGGAGGAGATTTATTTCAATTAGCCTTATCCCTTATGTTCAGAATAAGCCCCACCATGGTCTGGTTAACTGTAGGACTGGAAAGGAGGGAGGAGCACACTCTGTATTTAATAGACATATGTAATGGAAGGGTGTTTAAAAATGATTATTCACCCTAGGGGTTATAAGTATTGGTATCATTATGTGGTCTATCTATAACTGTTTCCCCTCAGATTCACTCAATTTTTCTCAAAATTTACAATCTTTCAAACTGATTCAGTATGAAAATGTGTGAATTACCATTTACTCCTGACTTATATATCTTTTAGTTTAATCCAATGTGCAAACATTTTGGGTAAAAGAGGGGTGAGTCTTGGGTGAAACCCCATCCCTCACAGTGACAGACATATGCAGGCCCAGACTCTAATTTAAAAATGCCCATTTAATCTTTTCAACCATGGTCAAAATGCAGCACTTTGTAGACACTTTTTTTGAAATTTGGTTCCATGCGAGGCATGGAAAATCTGTTGCATACATCTTACGTATGGTTAAGAGATTATTGGTATTTATTTTTCTTCATTTACATGGTAAACTAGTCATTGTGCCCCAACCCCTGGAGGATTTTCTGTGGACCTCCATTCATGTCATATCAACTGGTGAGGTAGAATAATATTGAAATCCTCCTTGGTACTAATATGTTCATGTGTGTATGTTGGCAGTAACATGCAAATTGGGGTTTTACTGTAAGCTTCACAGTTAAACTGTGTCATCTTCACAGGGAAGACATTAAAAGTACTTTTACTACTGTGTATATATATGTTTTTGTGTGATTTTTGCCCCTATTACTTTCGCTATGTATTAAGACAGCTGCCTATGCAACCCTTTCATTAAAAACCCTTGTTTTTAGCCATAGAAGGGGAACATTGTTGTCAGGTAAGTGGTCTGAAAAATAACATTTGCATCAGTGCTTAAAGCAACTGCTGAATTTGTGTAGACACTGGTTAGCATTTCTTTTTTAAACTTACAATTTTTTCATGTGTGCGCCTAAATTATGCCTCATTGAAATGATCTTAGAGGAGTGCTTGTAATCTACACATTTTTGTTAAATGTGCAGTTACGTGAAAAGAATATTATACTGGCCAATACTTATTCATATCTACAAAGCATGGCTCTGTCTAGCCTTTCCCATATATCTTTACTTGTAGCAAATATCTGCACCTCACAGGAACTAAACCATATAAAGTGCTTCTGTTTTACAGTTTTGGCCAGATATAATTTATTTCTGAGAGGAAGGAAACTCATACCGCCGTGACACAATCCATTGCCCATAGCAGCATGAGTATGATTAGGGAACCCAGAGCTCCTGGAGTTGCTAAGTCATTGAAAGTTAGAACTGTGTATTTTTCATCTTTTCCCTGTGAAGCTTCTTTATAAACATTTAGTACAGTACTTAAAACTTTCTCATTCCTTTTCTGGTAACATTATTTGGCAAGACATATTTTTCTGAAATTATTTACATGAACAGGGTAAGAGTGTTTAGACAAGGTTTGCTTGACTAGGACCTCAAAGTCTACCTGTCATGCAGCTGTAGCCAAGTTAAAAAAAAAATTATTAGTGTAACCTAGATAAAACCTAATTTGCACTATATGTAGTAATTGGTGCCTAATGGACAGATTTAGTACAAAAAGGCCCTAACCACACACTTTTCTGCTTAAAAAGCCTCAAAACTGGTGGTTGTATGATATGAGTGTCATACAAGGACAAGTTAGGAAAATAGGCTAAAGGGTCAACACTTCAAGGGTTCATTTTTTTTTTGAGCTATTATTATTTTTAGTTCTTCATTTAGTATTTCATATACTATGGGTCCACAATTTACAGCTTAATCAGGTGTATTGGTTACATCACTGTCTTTCCTTGGCAACAGTATTATTTATTTAAATTTTACCTAGATTTTATTAAATATGTTTCACAAGGTGCCATTTGTTCGGCTCTCATTTTTCTTCTCTAAGCTGACTCAAGTCACAAACTTGCTTCCTACAGCAGGTGCAGCTGTTTATTTTAACCCAACAAACTGATTTTTTTGGAAATTCTTCCTTTCAGACAGGAAGAATATTGACCATTTAGGCACAATCAGTGATTTTACCACATCAAAAAGGCTCCGAGAAAATTCTGCCCACTATAAGCTGTTTATGCCATGTCTTTTTTAATCACAATTTCCCTAACCTGAAAAGTCATACCAGCTTTACTTTTGAGTGGTTGTATTTACTTTATTTTGCTTAGATAGACTCCTTTAAAAAGAGGAAACTTTGGCTTATGCAATGTCGGTGTTTATATCCTACTTTTTTTTAAATAACGAGTTAGATGAATAAACTTCAGTTCATTTAAAGGATATTTTAGATCATTTAGTTTATTTTGACCTTAGTTTTATCAAGACTAACTGACTCAGGCCAACTGTAAGGTATAGTTTCAAACAGAACATTATTATGCATTTGGGCATAGCCAGTAGTGTGACCACATTAAATAGATCATATTGGGCCCAACAACCAAGGTCTTCCCAGTTAAAATGTTTATGGGTTGTCAATTCTAATCACTTTTCCCCTCACTTAAAAAAAGATATCTGCTTTAATCATGAGTATAAGCATTTGCTAGTTGAGATTTTAATCCGCTTTTTTTTTCCCCTCCAACTCTTCTGAAGAGCGATGCATTGGCTCCAGTGATGCAGAGACTTTTAGATGAATTCACATTAATATTAAGAAGTATTATTTCCTAATATATCTCTGACAAAGTCACCTTGATGTCTCAGATATCAATACTTCAAGTTACCTAACTTCTACATGCAGGTCACAACCTTTAATTGGCATTGTTGTTGCACATTTATACAAAACATAAAAAAAAGGAACTTGCTAGTTTATTCATTCCATCACAGTGAAATCCAACATCTTCCTACACAGTGTTTTATGTAAAAAAAATACTTATGCCAAGTATCTCTTTTTGGAATCGGCCTGCAGACTTGCAAAGTTTTCTTTTCAATAAGTAGAGGTAGATTAACTCCTTTAGTAAGTATTTTTTTTTGTTTTTTGCCATCTGCATCTAATTTGGCATTTTTGTTTTTTTTACATATTCCCATCTTCGTGGGAAGATATGTTTCCATTATGAGAGACATATGTCTAGCAACAAATGTCCTATTTGAAAGTATTGTCTTTTTTTCCTGTTCTAATGGCTCAAAATTTTTATTAAACACCACTTTCATTTTTCTTTTCCTGGTAACACAGTCTTGCAAAATTGATTTTATGTTCACATTTGTAAGCAAAATAAATAATACATTAGTTGTGATATTATAAAAATAGAAATGTAGATTTGATTCTGTAATAATAAAATGCATATAAACTACATTTCTGGTACAAAGCATGAAAAGTTATTTTTCATATGATGCTTCAAAATTTAACAAACAAGATGAACAAAAATGGTGATTCTGAATGACAACTTAGAAGCTCTGTTTGGAGACTGTTTTTTGTTTTATACATATTAAAGAATATTCATGTCACAGATCCCTGCAGGTCCAGGGGATCTGTTCCTCATTCAGTGTCGCCCACCTTACATTCCACTGCTGCCAGCACCAGCTCTGCTAAGGCATCATCTCTGCAGCTCACCTCCTGGTCCAGGTCATGTGACTCCCAGTCAGGTGCTCCACTACCTCAGAGGACTAGAGTCTTTTGCAGATGCGCTCCCCCTGCTGGTGGAGATGTGAACACCACCAACCTCTAGTCTCCTGGACCCCCTCTGGTGGTAGGATAGGATGCAGCAGGTCACATGGCTCCACTCATCACAGGCCCTGCCCTTAAAAGGAAGTGAAGGGCAACAGGAAGTTGCCTGAGCAAGGAGTTTCATGGCTCTGCTTCCAGGTTCCTGTTTGTTTATTCTCTTGCTCCTGATTCTTTGTGTACCGACCTCGGCTTGACCCAGACTACTCCGAGCGCTGCCTTCCCTGGCTACTGGCTTAACCTTGACTAGTCCTGATCGCTTCCTGCCCTGAACTTTGGCTTACCGGACTACTCTCTGCTCCTCGCTCTGGTACCACATCTTGTTTCTGCCTGTCAGCAGTCACCTGCCTCTGGGGTTGCAACCTGGCAGTTGCCCGCAGCGCAACATCCTCACCTCTAGAGGCCCTGGTGAAGACCGGGCAGCTGCTTAGACTCTGCACCCTGTGCACGTCTCTACCAACAGAGTTGGTGACACAGAGGGTCCACCATCCTGCCTTGCAGCTACCGTGATAATTAAAAGTAACATCCTATATTGTAAGCTCTTCTGGACAGGATCCAGAAAATAGGAAGAAAAGATGTTTTATCTTAAACTATTAATATGTGCAGATTACGAGAGAGTCCTATGATCTCCTCATTAACAAACCAGTGTTTTTACAAATGTTAAATATTGAATTACGCATTTGCTCAGCCATCGCTATGAAATATTCAGTATGCCACCTAAAATTATGCAGATTTTTAACAAAGTACTAATAAAGATATTGAAGAAAAGTAAATGACCACTGTTAGTGGGGTTCTTTTTACTAAATGTCTGTATAAAATGTCCCTTGTGTCTAATAGAAAAGATTGAACAAACCTGTTATGTGCAAATGAAAGACCATACCATTTCTGTCCCTTAAAAGATCTTTATTTAATGTGCTGTTAGTAGTATATTATCCAGCCTGTTCATCCTGACACGGCCACAGCCCTATTAAATATCAAAATATAAGTTTGTGAAGTTCCACCAGTCAATGGGACTTTTAGGGCCAACAACTTACAAAATGACTTATAAGAAAATTCCTTTATTAAATAACATTAAAAACAGTATCATAAAAATATTAAAAAGCATCCAAACAAACACAATATAGGATATTCTAGTCGAGGTCACCCTAAAAGGATGCACCCTGCTCTTTTCTACGTGTTTCAAGGACTAATTCTGCTTCTTCAGGAAAAACAAGGATATCTATAATTAAAACAGTACATTAATTTGATATCAGAAACAAAATTTCACAAAATCTCCACATCAAAGTTCAAACTAATATTCAAATGCAGATCTACCTTATGTTTGTGGGCATGCCGTAACCCTCCTATATAGGACAGTATAGGGCCGAGGGACAGCGATATGGAGAGTGTTTCTCACAGATAGCAATCAAATAATCTAAAAAAATCTAACAATATAACAATAAAATCTAATTTATCAATGCATTTGTTTGTGACCTATTCACCTAATCACCCAGGTACATAGTTACATAGTAGGTTAGATTGAAAAAAGACATAAGTCTATCAAGTTCAACCACTAGGGAAATAAACATATCCGAAATATTAAACCCTATAAGACACAGTTGGTCCAGAGGAAGGCAAAAAAAAACCCTGGTACAATTCTGTATGTCCATCTCCATACGGACACACTAATTTTCAGATTATATTATCTTGGTACACCAGTTGTGACATATTTAAATAAGGTGCATCAATCTATTTCAGCATGTGTCAAGTGGATTTCTTTAATTATTGGTTGAAATTTTGACAGTTCACAGAATATTGACTATCGTCACTATCCAATATCCTTTCTAAAATAGGTTTCACTGTGGGTGTATCCATGCTCTTGTATAAAGCCATCATCAAGTCATCCAAAAATAATTAACCACAACCCATCTATGTTGCTTTCTCCAGCTTATAACTTCAACAATAAGTGCAAATCAAAGTGCATCAATCCCAATCACTCCCACTGGGTATATACCTCAAATACCACAATCTATATTTTCCATGCTTTTATCGCCATTCACTTTCCAGCTTTGAAGAGTAGTTCATCTATTTTATTTGCCCAAGTTTCTTCCAAATTAAGTGTCTCAATTTGAGCCAACTATTGCTCAAGACAGACCTTTAGCCAGAAAGAGGACTTATATCAGTATATACACTTCAGTCTTATATGTCTCCATGCTAATTGCTCCTTTATGGTGTATTACTTATGGTAATTTTCTATCCTCATTCCAATGTATCCTTAGGTTAATGAATCCATTACCTCTTTCCTCTAATGTTCTTACCCTCACGCTGTCCCATTTCTCATGACTCAAAAAGAACAAGAAAATCAAGTGAGAATAATTACTCGATACTGAGCACATCAATTATTGAGGAATATTTTCAACCATTTCTGTCCGACTCTCACCTCGGATCCACGTGTCAAAAAACATATAGACAGTTACCCCCAATTGAAATTCAGAAATTTTCCCTCCTTAAAGTATAAATTAGTACATAGCTATTATGGGGCTAACAGGAAAATGATCAATATAGAACCGCATGCCCACAAACAATATATATATCTGCATTTGAATATTAGGTTTTAATGTGCTGTGTATAAGTAATTTATTGTGCTGGTTGATTTTTGTAGGCAATGTTTACCACACACCACTAACGCAAATGTAGGAAGACATTAGCCTCCCTAGCGGTACATTTCTCTCCGGTTTTATATGTCTGAAAGCGGTACATTGTTTTTCATGAAAATTTATTTTACAGTATAATATAAATAGTATGAGTATAATAAAGTTTTAAACACAAAAATCATTTAAAAACAATAAATTGAATAAATTAAAAAATCTTTATTGTAAAAAATTTAATTAAAAAAAAAATTTTAATTAAAAAAAAAAAAATACATATTATACTCATAGTATTTTACATACTGTAAAATAAATGTTCTTGAAAACAATGTACTGCTTTTACACATAAAAATCCAATGTATTGCACTCAATACAGTTATTTTGTATTGAATGCAATACAATGGATTTTGAATTTCCCGCTCCGTCCTGCCAGGACGTGCACACGCACGGACGTCACAGAGAACTCCCCCGGTGACTCATCGGAGCAGAAGCAGGAGGAAGATAGAAGACAGAGATCGCGGCGCTGGACGGCGCGGGACCCCGGCGGATCAGGTAAGCGCTCTATTTACTAACCTTCCCTAGGTGTTCCAACCCCGAGAGTGGCTCGGGGTTACCACTTGTAGCAACTTTTTTCCACCCCGAGTCACTCTCGGGGTTACCGCTAGGGATACTAACCTTACCTAGGTGTTCCAACCCCGAGAGTGGCTCGGGGTTACCACTTGTAGCAACTTTTTTCCACCCCGAGTCACTCTCGGGGTTACCGCTAGGGAGGTTAAAGACCAAAAAATATTATTGATATTGACCAAAATAAATATTGATGCATTTGCCATTTTTAGTATAAACCGTGTGGGTCTATCAATACAGTTAGTCCCCCGCTTACATACGAGATAGGAACAGTAAGTTTGTTCTTAAGTTGAATTTGTTTGTACGTCGGAACAGGTACATTATTTTTATCAATGCAATTAGGACAGATGTTTATTTCAACATATTTTTAGGCAGCGTGGTGTCAATTACTGTATAAAATCGCAAACAAAGCAAAAAAAAAAAACTTAATGAGCCTAGACATTCATTAACTACTGGAGCAAGCTGTGCTTTGATATGCAAAAAGAGACAACTGCAGAGTTTGTCTTGGTCATTACAGGGTTTCAAGAGCTTGCAGAACAGCAAAACACTTCTTCTGCAAGTTATGCAGGCCCTCTCGCCCATCAAGCCTCTGTGCTGCACATGAACTAGCAGGGAAGCCCCGTTCATATCAAGTACTCGTTCATATGTAGGATGTCCTTCACTCAGGGACTACCTGTATACTGCTAAATCGATTAGATTAGAATGGATTAAAGATGTTGGTATCACATTGAATGTTATTATACTTACCTTTGCATTCTGCAGCTTTTCACCCTGAAATATATTTATAAGTTGTGGAAGTACAAGTATACATCATTTTAAAGATTAATGTGCTTGTGTGGGTTGGTAAAAGCTGTACTCCTCCAATTGGAGACAAATGTATTAAAAGGCATTTGAGCAATTCATAAAAATGACTTCATTATTTAACTTTCTTCCCAATACACCTATAATGTTGAAAATTAATGCCATTTTTTCTAATGTAAAGGGGAAAAAATGTGTTTACACAGTGAGCAGGATAGAACTAATAGTTCATCTTGTGATTGACACTCCATCAGTAGCTAAGAAGCCCCCTGTAGATTTAAGGGCCTTGTTTGGATGGCAGCCCAGTCAAGGTCTGTATCTCAGATCTCTGTTTTTTTGACCCTCTGTAGAGCGTCTCTGGATAGTAGGACATCAAATATATGTCTGAATTCTAAAATAAAATTGGCTGCTAGAAAAAGCAGACTACAAAAAGTTCTCAGGGGGAAATAAGAAGGCGCCACTGCAGCTGAGACCCATGTTATCAACTTTTGTTTTTAGTCTTTTACCACTTTTATGAAACTATTTTGTATTCTATAAATGTAGCTCGTTGCCTTTCTTACATTCAGCTTGTGATAAGGTATACCATTATATTTTCCTATTTCCATCCAAAAACTTGAAATTTGCCAAAAGGGTAGTTGGGCTTACCAATTAACAAAATGTACATGCAGGTACGAACTTAAGTATAAGATACTATTTTGGTTTTACAAATTATGTTTCTACTTTCTGTTTTGAACAATGTTTATTTGTTATTGGGTGCCACATTAATGTATATCCCTGTTTCCCCCTGCATTACAACCTGTAACACAATCTATTTTTATTTCAAATTCAAGTAATAGACCTAACACTATATTGGTAATTGTTAAACTGGAATGAAATTAAAATACTTTGTGTGTGTGTATGTATATGTGTGTGTATATGTGTGTGTGTGTATGTATGTGTATATATATATATATATATATATATATATATATTATAATTTAAAAAAGGTAAATTCTGGATCAACCAATTAACTTTGGAAGTCACATAAATAGGTAATCAGGGTACACTTGTGTGCAATCAAAGTGTCACATGATGTGTATATACATACAATTGAGCAGTGAGACTACAATTTAACTTTTTGGCCATCAGGATATGCCATATATGGTGCAATCCCAACATTTACCATCACATGGACAAGATCATGCCTACAGTGAAGCATGGTGGTGAGAAAATCATGCCGTGGTGATGTTTTTGATTGGCAGGGGACAGGAAAACTAGTCAAGATTGAAGGAAAGACAGATGGAATTACAATAAACCTGTTGTTTGACAGAAATATGATATTTGGGTAAATGTTCACCCTCCAGCAGGACAATACCCATAAATATATCACTAAAATCTTAGTATGGCCTATTTAAAACTGAGACCTCAATCCTATTGAGAAGTGGCATGACTTGAAGATTTCTGTACATTAATACAACCCATGTAAATTGCCTTGCAAAATGGACAAAATCCTTTTGGCTTAATTTGTTAATCAAATACAAAACATACCACAAGAAGTTATTATCAGTAAAAGAGGGCTCTGCAAAGTGTTAACTTTTGGGGATGGGGTAACTATCTATGTATAGTCATAATTTTTTTTTTTTGTCTTTGTCTATTGTTTGCAACTTGAAAGTGGTAGACACTTGTGTAAATTTAATAGGGATAATAGCCCAGAAATGTATTTTAGTTCCAGGTTGTAATGCAACAAAAAAAGGACTAACACTGCAGTGAATATTTTAGCTTTTAAATGTAAATACCTGGCGAGGGTGTGGCCAGAAGCTGACCAAGATGGAAGTCTTACCTTAGGGCTTACCTCAAGCAAGCATGTCTCCCGTGGCACCTAGCGACTCCGAGATAACCTGTGGTATCCAGAGGAGAGATGGGGGGGGGATTGCACTACCGCTCCTCAGAAATTGGCAGAATTCTTTGCCACACCCAAGATGGCTGTTCATTCCTTTAGCATCCCCTTTTTGATCTCATTGTTGATGGAGATCATTGATTTCCCAAACCACCTTATTTGCCTGACCAAATTCCCTGGGACATACTATCCAGAATCTGTTGCTTTCATATAAGAGAACAGTTGATTTTTTTCAGAAAGAACTCTGCTTTACCAGATCCTTACAGACATATTTCTCTGTTCTCCGATCTTTCTCAAGCGACCATATCATCAAGATAGAAATTCCTTCCAACTACCTAAATTCTTTGTTTGAATCATATTCCATATAAATAAGGATTTCTAGTTAAATTACTCCTAACAAGAAATAGCTCACCTAGTGTGAATAAATCACTGCAGGATGGATTGGATCTACTGGATCCTGAGGCCTACAACTTCCTTCTGACTCTTCATCACCTTTGCTCTGGCCACTCAGTAAACCACAGTGTAAAAAGATGCCAACATGAAATATTAACAATGTTCTACAAATATTTCCAGTGTGGATAATTTGTTTTGAATATCGTCTCCTTCTCAGAGTTCAGTATATTTACAGATTATCTGTTTTGTTAACCCAAAAATATGTTACACAGTCTTATGCTGCCTTATGATTCTACTTTTTACTTGTTTAAACTTTTCTTCAATTACCTTTTGTATTTTAAATGTGTAACAAACTGGAAGTATTTTGTGGGACTACTAGTGTCGGGAAGGGTTAAAGAATGACACAAAACACTCAGGCACTTATCTTTATTGGATGCTTACAATGGTCCAAAACAGCAACAGTTCCAGCAGCAAGATCACATGACTCGGTTTATCCCAGGGAGTGCCCATTTTTATATTAACTGGGAAGAGTCTGGCAGGGAGAAGCTGGCATTTCTTTACACATATCCAGAAATTGTCAGAGTCGCCACTCAATTCTACTGATCTTAACCAACAGAATCATTACATATTCATTGCTAGCTCATTTTGAACAAACCTCCTTGTTAAATTATAATATAAAAAAAACAATTGCAAATGTTAGTATGAGAGTATATTTTGTATATTACCAGCTGCTTTCTTTTTCATGGCCCATCAGGGCATAATGGCCATAACTTTCTTCTTATCAGGTCACTACTACCCCAACAAATGTGGGAAGGATGACACCAGATGTTAACAAGGGCACGGACTAGACAAATTCACCTGTACATCCACAACACATGTATTTAGTATTCCATGTTTTTTTTGTATTTGACTTGCTAAAAAGATTACCTCTTAAGTGGCTCTCCAGTGGAATAACCAAGAACGCCTCACCATTCCTGCTACAAAATGTTTTTGTTATATTCTGTTTAGGTTCACTACACACAACCTACTGCACCTTTCTCTCCCATTTTTAGTGGTGTTTGATAATGCTGCTGGTTTCTGTGTTTGCACTGACATACCAGTTGTATTTTACTTATGGTAAGTAGTCTGTTACTTAGTAAGTAGTCTGATTGTCTAAATACTTAACTGAGCCCAAGCAATTACCTGACCATTAAATATGGTAATTCATATTCAGTGCTCAACCCAGAAATTTCTTTAAGCCGGGTGGGAAGAAATTGTAGGTGGGTGGCAGCCCCTGTATTTTGGCAGCCCCTGTGATCAAACTATTTAGTAACCACCCAAAAACAGCCGGGTGGTGCACCCATCTATAAGGGCCCTGGGGAGAACCCTGCATATTGTTTCTGTTAATGCCAAAGGATTGAATAATCCCTTCAAACCTCTTCCTTGTGGGAAGAGGCACAAAAACAATGTTGTGGTGTTTTTATACAAGAAACTCATTTTAACTCATACTTTGGAAATTCCTCATGTCTTTTATGCTAGAACCCATACTAAGCAATGTGTTCTTCTTTCCCCCTAATGTTGAACTAGACCAGGGGTTGGCAAACTCTGGCCTTTAGGCCAGATACAGCCTAGCCGGTAGTTTGTTCCGGCCTAACGACCCCTGGCCGAACCGGCCTGATGCCGGCCGGCAACCCGGGGCGGCACCGGAACAAGCTGCCTGGAGCTCCAGAGCCGCATGTGGCTCTTGAGCCTCCGTGTGGTGGCTCCCTTCCCTATTTACTGCGGCCGGTGTAAATGGGGAACATTCTCTCACCTCCCTATGCATTGCGGAGGAGAGAGATTTCCTTTCAGAGGGCGTTCCCTCTCCTCCGTACGCATTGCAGAGAAGAGGGATTTCCTTTCAGAGGGTGTTCCCTCTCCTGCGTATGCATTGCGGAGAAGAGGGATTTCCTTCAAGCATTCTCAAGCAGGTCTACCCTGTCTAATCGGACCTGATATGGTGCCTTCAGAGATCCAGCCTCATATGGGGGGGAGTTCAGTCGTGTCCCGTGCTCAGCAACGGACATGAGTGACTACCTTTTCCATGCGGTCGAGATCCAGGATGGTGGACCCGTGTGATACTTAGGAAGCATTACCGGCCTCCCCTGCTTCCAACCCTGGTGTGGAAGAGAACTGCACCGATGAATCTTGTCTCTCTCCTGAGTGCGCCACCCACTTGGTTTGGAAGGTTTAAAAAAGGGCCAGTGGTGAGAAAATTTCCTTATTTTTGAGGCTTCTCCGATTCTGGACCTACCTGGATTTATCATGTCACTTCTCAGAGAGCTATTTCCTCACTTTTCACCTGAAAGATTCAAACTGGATTGAGTGCACTGCACCCCAGGCCCTAAGAAGCAAGATGGCCCTCCCAGGAACAATATAGTTAAGCCTACTTTCTACCAAATAGGCGATTATGAAGGCAACCTGAAACAAAAGAGATCTCATGTTCCAATCACAACCCTACCAAATTTACGCAGATTTGGTACCTCAGGCCATTCAGATATGGAAAGCCTTGGAAGCCTTTCCTAACAATTCTACAACTGCATATCAGGTATTGGTGTTTTGCTTCCCGTTTAAACTATTCTTCAAACACCGACAATATCTTCACCAAACCTCAAAATATGGGACTTTAAAGGCATTTTATAAAACAAATATAATTTTTATTCCTCCATTTAACCCCCCTAGCGTTCTAATTCTGTCATTTTTTGATGCACAAAGTGATCCTATTTTTTTTGCGTAGAAATTTTTGTTTATATTGTGGGCCTGTAATTCTTAGGATTAACTCCTGGGTATAATAATTATATTTATTATATTAGAATCATAAATTCTAATATAATACATAATTATAAATCATTATTATAAAAAATAATAGTGGATTCAGGGGGTGCTGCCAGCGGGAAATCTCCGCTGGCATCACCCCCTGGATTTACTATTGGTGATCGCATCTGCAGTTAGATGCGATGCACCAAGCAGAAAACCTGCATGGTGCATCGCATCTAACTGCAGATGCGTGCATCGGGGTGGTGGGGACCCGGGCGGTATTTAAAAGCAGATTATTTGGTAATCTGCTTTTAAATTTCCCAGTATTTCAAATCTATAAAACATGTCAACAATGCATACTCCTATACAAATATAGTAAATTCCCATAGACCTATTGATATAACAAATAAATCACAACTTGTATTTACACCAATTGAATAATGATACTAAGTAACAATTGGGTAATACCATTTTTCCTTTATACTGTTATTTTATACACACTTTGTTGGCAATATCAAATATCAGTAGAAATGAGGTTACAAATTTAATAACCCTCCAATTGTATAATACGGAGCTACCTCTTTGAGTATTTAAAATGTAAAGTAGAGAGGGCAAAAGAAAAAGGTTCGAGCTCCAAGTTTATTTGGTACAAAAATGAATTATGTATTCATACATATTTGGTTTCATAAATATTTATCATACATATGTCATTTAGCATATATCCAGTCTAGTTTTATTCTCACCAAACTGGAGTGTATATACTAGACATGAAATTCTAGCTATTAACAATAGATAACCATATTAGTCTTATGTAATCCCGGCACGTTTTGCCTCACTGGGCTTCCTCAGGGGAGTGCTAATTTAAGGACTGTACGATCTGCGTATAAGTACAGAAGAAAAAAAAAACAACAATAACGTGTCTTACCATACATACATAATAGTAATACAATCATAAGGTTACAATACGATATTTGTTATGATTGGATATTGTGTAATGAATAAGGTGGTTGTATGTTAAGTATACTAATATCTATTGAAAAAATGCATGTATTTGCTGTACATAAATATTGCATATAAACACATGTGTTTAATTGATACATGGTTGCATTTTAAAGCTTATTAGTGGTGTTTCATGCCGGTTGATGCCAGATTAAGGGCCCCTTATATTGTATGGCGATATAATGTGGTAGAATATCTGAGGCTTCTAGTACCTGTTGAGGATTGGAGCCTTATACTAGTGATATGCAACATTTAGTTATTAAATATTAGGTTGGTAAATTCTTAAGAATTAAATAAAGATTTGCAAAAGAGAGTTACAATACCTGTATGTGGGGGGGGGTATTTGAGGTGGAATGAAAGAGCTTGCATCCGTGCATATGACAGAGGTTCCTGTACAGCAATCAGGCACACGGAAGACTGTGTGAGTGTCAGTCCGCTTAATAAGGCACTGCTTCCGGCATAATCTGATGTTTGTTGAATGGAGAAGAATCAGTTCAACTGCATCTGAGTTGTTTTATTTAAAATTAATTGTGGTAATGTACAGAACCAAAATTAGAAAAAAGTTGTCTCTGTCCAAATATTTATGGACCTAACTGTATAAATCTTTGTATAAGCCTTGGAATTAATATGAAATTAATATACATTTGCAAGTTTTGGGAAGTTTTCAGTTTTTACTTTAAGGAGAGTTAACAATTTGAAGTGTATGTTGAAATCCCTTGATGGATTCAATGTTGTAGTTGGTAAACTATTGCAGTGTTAGATACTTAGAGGTTAATCATGGCCACTATATCACTGGTACTGATACTGATTACTAAGAATATACACATTTTTTCAAAGTTAGTCATAATGCAAGTATTTTTGCAAATATTACCGCTATTAAAATACATGATTGTTATCACATTACATCACCCATCTACAGCTAAAACTCTTAAACAACTTCAGTGGAAATAGCTAAAATGTTAATATTTAAAAGGTTTACCAGCTTGCAATTTTTATACTATTCCTGGACCTGCGTCTGGCTGTACTGCCTGCTCTCGCTGAGAATTCGCACAAATGTTCTGGGAGGTGGTATTCACCTTGAGTGATATTTGATATTGTCAACAAAGTAAGTATTGTATATAAAATACAGTATAGAGAAAATGTTGTTATCCAATTGTTACTTAGTATCATTTTTAAATTTGTGTAAATACAAATTGTGACATGTTTTATGGATTTGAAATACTATTAACCTCCCCAGCTGTAAGCTCTAGTGTGGGGTAAAAAAAAACTGCTGAAAGCAGTAACCCCCAAGCCACACTCGGTGTAGTTAAAAAAAGTAAAAAACAAACACTTACCTCTTCAGCCAAAAGACCATCTCCTCCCCCCCACACACACACACCTTTTTTTCTGCAAATACCTCAAGCAGGGAAAGTGAACTTTCTATATAGCACTATGATGTTCGTAGGCAATTATAGTGTTATAAATGTTTTGCAATCTTTTACAGTTCATTAGATAATTTTATAGTTTACCTATGGTACTGGGCACACTAGGCGGGGTGGACCCAGATAATCCGAACCAGATTAGTACCCTTACAGAAGTGTACACATATATTTAGTCTAGTAGTCTGTACCACATGTTGATGTAAATTTTTCACTATTACTGTTCTATACAATATCCAATGCATAATTTATAGACCCAAATGATCGCTTTCCTTTGATTGAAAAATACGCCAAGGGCACTTTGGTAGTAATGGGAGACTCGATTATGAATATTGACCTAAAACTAGATCATTCTTCTACAGCCAACTCAGGATCTGCCAAACCAAATTTTAGAGAGAACTCAATCCCTCTCCTAAGGATTACTCCTAATATTCCACCACACATGGTAGTTATATGTGTTTAGACCATATTTTAATGAAACAACAATTTCCTCCCCAGGTACGTAGATCAAAGATTTTATCTACCCCTTGGTCTGATCATTCTCCTCTAATAATGCAATGTACATCATTGACCCTCATCCCGATGGAGTTCCACTGGCATCCTAATAATGCGCTTCTAATGTCTCTGGCAGTGGCCCAGGAGATAGAGCAATCACTAAATGTTATTTTGGTATTAATAGTCCTTCAGTTGCTTCACCTATTACTCTGTGGGATGCCCATAACGCAACCTTGCTGGGAGCTCTTATTTAAATAGCATCATGCCTGAAAAAAGCTAGAAACCGTAAAAAAAAACAAACTTAAACAAAATCTGGAACAACTGGAGTCCCAGTTGAAAAAGAATCTACCTAAGCAGTTATACCAAGAAAACGCACTGTTTTCCACCAAGGTGGAACTGAACACTTTTCTGGACTACCAGGTGGAGAAACCACTCCATTGGTCCAGAAGAAATTTCTATGCGAGAGCAAACAAACCCGGACCCATGTTAGCCAATACTCTTAGCCCTAAACATTCTTATGCAACACTGATAAAATTATGACTTTCTAATGGTAGTCTCACAGCTAATCCAGTGACAAGCGTTAGACCCCCACAACTATAGGCCAATATCACTACTCAACAATGATGTAAAAGTGAAAGTAAAAGTGAAAGTAAAATCTTATCTAACAGACAAACAAATTTCTCGGTAACCTGATCCATAAAGATCAGGTTGGGTTTGTCAAATGGGAAGTTTCTTCCCATTTGAGAGATACACTGCTCCCCGCACATGCACAGTGTGGAGTCTGTGCATTTAGTGGTCCGCGAGCCACTAAATGCACAGTATAAACAACCTGTTTTTTCAATATGGGGAAAAAGATGTAAATGCTGCCTTCCTTCTAGATCAATGAAAGAAAGCTATACTTTCTCCCAAGCTACTGAATGTATTGCTCACAGAGGTCAGGAATTGATCGCATGCAGTCCAGATCTTCAGATCTTGTGGTTTTTCAGCCTGCTGAATCACACAGGGAACTATGTGCGGCCTCCAAGATGGTGGCAGGTAGAACGGGCCTGCCTGCCAATCCTTACAGGGACACCCTGTCAAACACAAACACCCTCAGAAGGAAGAGAGGACAGCCCATCTTCCCCAGCTCCCTCAGAAATAATACCAACAGAGGCTTCAGGCTATATAATTCACTCACAGCCAGCACCAGTACAATCATAGGGTAGTTTAAGCCCGACAGAAGTAACCAAAGCTCTATGGAAGCTATTGCCAACTATAGCTGACATGGATGTTTGGCCTGCAAAATTTAAAGCAGTTCTCTAAAAAGAAGTCACTGAATTGAAGCAACAAATCATTCACACTGATAGTAAGGTGACAACACTTACAACTCGAGCTGACACTATGGAAACCGGATTAAATCCAAACACAGCAACGGATAACCTCTATTCTTCAAATTGAAGACAGTGAAGATTAGACAAAGAATAGACAAAACAATATAGGGCTAAGGGGAGTACTGGAGGCCACAAGAGCTCCTGACCTGCAAGCTAAAGTACAGTTCATTCTTAACAAGATCCTAGACAGAGCCCTCCATATTACTCTATATTATGTGATAGAGTACATAGAGTGGGCTCATCCTCTTCTTCCACCTTGTATGACCATAGAGATGACCCTAGACCCTAGTGATTTGCTGTGTACATTTCTTTGCACAAAAAGAAGAAATAAATTGTTGTGTATGGAGATCTGGTCCAGTGGAATTTGATGGGGCCATTTTTCAACTACTACTTGACCTGTCACATTTAACCTTGCACATGAAGAGAATCCTCTGCCCTTTGCTATCAGCTATTTAACAGGCGGGACCCAATACCCAATTCCAGATTCCGATACCGACCTTTACAAGACCCACTGAATCCACTGGTTCCAACAAATTATGCCATCTTCTAAGTCATGCTTCCTGTTTTTCTGGTTCTTGACCCCTGGCTTTGTTCCTGACCTCTCTTGCTTGCTGCCTGCCTCAATCCTGGCCTTCCCTTACTTTTTTTTTCCCTTTGTGATTTGGTACCATGCATTATCCTGCCTGCCCTGTTGTGCCCAAGGACCGCAACCTGGTAGCAGCCAGTGGTGCAGCATCCTCACCACATGAGGCTCTGGAGAAGACCTGGCTGCTGCTTAGATTCTTCACCTTGGTCCTTCCCAGAGTTTACACCACCATTGGGGAAGCTGTAGCACCCCCTAGAGGTTCCATCTCTCCCAGCGTGACCATGTGATGGTACAATATCTTCAATTTATATAGTAAAGACTTTTAGGTGAACATAGCAAAACCTTTTCAGTGATATAGTTGCATATATTTAGTATTTAAAGTAAGTGTTGAATATATGAAAAAAACTACCTTTAAAAAAATATAAATTATTGATTAATACATACAACAATAATTCTGTTGAATGAGGAGTGAATCTTTGGGAAGAAAAGTTTTTTTCCGGATAAAAACAAACAGAAGAATTACATGGACTAAGTAGGGTATGGTAATCAATTCAGATGTAAATGGTTAGAGAAAAGGGGAGGAAACCCCAAAAGCATAGGAGATATGAGTTACTCAGATATCGCTAGGACCCAGAGATGTGTCAGTGACAGCATTCTGAAGTGGGAGCGAGGTAAGGACCATGGGGCCTGCCTAAAATAAGCTGGGTCCCAGCATCCCTTGTTGATCGGCACTGCGCATGTGCCGGAAAGTCGAAAGCGGTCTTGCTTCTCTTCGAGGTCCGCTTAACAGAACAACCCCACCCAGGGCCCTAGGTGTATTTGAAGATCATGGTTGTGGACAGTGGTCCACAGACATACAGGGGGCACAACAAGCAGAGGGGTTGGTAGTCACTGGCAGACTCCACTCCATTAGTCCACTGGCAAATGGGGTGGGGTGCTCCCCACAAGTCGGGCATAGGGAGGGGGTCTCTACAGGGAAGGTATGTGATATGGATAAATAACTTAGCAGCGTGTATGTACATGGATAGAGAATGCTATGTTGGTCAGTGTGTGTGTATGGATTGGAGCATAGTATGTTAGAGTGTGTGTACACTAGGTAAAATGGTACGGATTACCTTTGATCATAGGGGAAAGCGATCTAAAACAATATATATCTAGATGTGTTACAGTGGTTTAAAACATGAAAAGGTTCTATGTGACCAGTAGCATAATTCAGGGGAGGGGCATACATTTTGACACAGTGTCAAAGTGTAGATATATAGTTACTAGTGTCACAGTAAATAAGCAACCATACATACGTATGCATATAGTGCTATGCTGATATAGTGTATACATACACACTGAAAATACATTTTCTGGGAGAAAGGATAAGTGCAAATCTAGATCACTAAATTGTGATAACAGGTAGAACCCAATATGGGAGCAACCCAATAAATTATTGCGTATAAAAATACATAGTAAAATGTGTGAACTCCAAAAGTAGATGATTTGTTTTGTGAAAGAAACAATGTATGAGAATCAAAATTATCAAATCATTATAATAGCAGGAAGAACACAGTATATGAGCAAGTACAATCATGGTCAAAAGTTTTGGCACCCTTGCATTTAAGTCAATAAATGCACCACTTCTCTCATAAAGTTGTTGCAATAACAAATGCTTTGGTGTTGTCATGTTTATTTCTTTAGTTGGCACTGGAAGAACACAAAAAAGCAGAGAGAAAAATATGAGACATTCTACACAAAATGTCAGAAATGGCCTGGACAAAATTATTGACACCTTATCAGAATTGTACTAAAAATTGTATTTCAAACATGTGATGCTCCTTTAATTTGTGTCACATCACCTTTAGCAATTAACAGGTGCTGGCAATGTGGAAATTCTCACTTGCAACCAGTTAAAATGGAGCAATGTTGACTCAATCTTCTTTTTGGTGGTCTGTGTAACACACTGAGCATGGAGAAAAGAAAGAAAAGCAAAGAGTTGTCTGAGGATTTTAGATCAAAATTTTAGAAAAGCATGGACAATCTCAAGGCCACAAGTCCATCTCCATAGAACTTAATGTTCCTGTCTTCACTGTGCGCAACATTGTAAAAAAGTTTACAGCCCATGGCACTGTAGATAATCTCTCTAGACATGGACAAAAGAGAAAGATTGATGATATGTTAAAATGAAGAATTGTTCAAATGGTGGATAAACAACCTCGATCAACTTCCAAACAAATTCAAGCTGACCTGCAGGCCCAGGGTCAGCTCACACTATCTGTCGCCATCTGAATGAAAAGGGACATAATGGCAGGAGATCCAGGAGGACCCCACTGCTGACACAGAAACATAAACAACCCAGCTGGAACTTTGGTCATGGGTCTTAAAGCAGAACCATGACCCAAAGCATACTTCAAAAAGCACCCAAAAATGGTTTAAGACAAAGCGCTGGAGAGTTCTGAAGTGGCCAGCAATGAGTTCAGATCTAAATCCCATAGAGCACTTTTGGAAAGATCTAAAAACAGCAGTTGGGAGAAGGAACCCTTCGAATCTGAGAGACCTGAAGCAGCTCTCCAGGAGTGGTCCACAATTCCAGTAGAGAGATGTAAGAGACATATTGATTGTTACATCAGTTATTTCTTCCAAAGGGTGTGCTACCAAGTATTAAATTGAGGGTGCCAGTAATTTTGTTCAGGCAATTTTTGATGTTTTGTGTGGACTGTCTGAGATCTTTTTTTTTTTTCTATGCTTTTATATGTTCTTCCAGACGCTATGGCAGAAGACGGAGGAGGACCTCCTCCAACAAAAGAAATCATGACAATACCAAAGCATTTGTAATTGAAAAAACAATTTTCTGAGAGAAGCGGTGCATTTTCTGAAATAAATGCAAGGATGCCAATATTTTTGTTCATTATTGTATGTATGTATGTATAATGATTCATAACGCATAGAAACGAAAAAAAAGTCTTAAAATGCATAATCAATTTCATGGGAGAAACATTAAATGTGAATACAAAACATCAGATCATGGTAATGCACAGAAGAAGGTACACTACTGTGTAAATTATGCAATGTCAGAGTGTTGATAAAGTTATAACTGTGTTACTATTCATAGATTTATAAAGCATATATGATCATTAATATGTTATAATTTACTAGATAACTCCATTTGGCTTCTTAAAGTTTCCTGAGAGTATATTTAAAACTTAATTTTAACAAACCATCTTGTATTTTGTGGTCAAACATTGATTAAAGAATAACATCACAAATATTAGTTTTGTGCATTTGTACTTATTTTTAAACATAAATAAAAAACATTGACATGGTTTAATACAAGAGCTGGTAAATTTTGACTGGAAATCGTCTTTTTAAACCCAAAGTAAATTTCCTTTTTTGTGTTTTTTTATTTTTCAGATAGATTCTGTGGCAATGAAAAAAACAATGAAATCTTTAACTGAAATATTCTATGCTTCGATATTTGGATATGATGAGGTAAGAAATCATCAACAGTAGTAAAAGCATGTTTTGTTTGTTGTTTTTTTTTTTTTTTGTTTATGCAGTAGAGAAATTAGTCGAGCTTATAATCTATTGTTCTGACCATATTCTGCTCTAAGTCCAATTTTGGGTGGAAGCAAATGACTTTCAGATTTTGTTTTGTGGGGGAGGAAACTGGAGAGCAGAGAGAAAACTCACGGAAAGAACATACAGACAAAAGTGTGACATATAAGAAACCTTAATTGCAAAATATAAGCTTTTTCTTCAAGTAAATATTGTCAGAATTATTATTTTAAAATTAAAAAGGTAAAGTTCTTTATTGGCTTTATGTTAGAGAAATATTAAAAATGTGTGTGGATCCTGTTCCTCAAGCACTGGATATGGATAGCTCTGGTCTATGTTGTGAATAATGTAGTTTCATGTTTCTCATTTCTCATATGCTCAGAAATTTTGGGCAAAGTAATCCTGTTTGTATTCAAGCGAGGAATGTTACTGAGGCAGTAATAGGCTGGTTATAAACTGTATGTGGACAGCTCTTTTGCTGTCAAAGACATGGATGGTACGCAGACTACCACTAGGTCACACACCAGGGGTCAATAGCCAGGGATACAGGAGACAAACGGAAATGACACAGGGGCCACTGTGGGCACAGGGAACACTGGAGACACTGGAACAGCAGGAGGCAAAGGAGAAGCAGGGATAACCACAGGCAGACAGGAACACAGGAACAGCACAAGGAAGTTGGCTGGGAACCATCAGACTGGACAATGAGGGGTTAACACAGGAGCTGGACAGAGGAAACACTGGATTAGGCAGCAGGTGTACATGAACTAATTCACCGAAATAGGGAGCTAGTCACTGGTAACTTGATGCACTAACACAGAATGGAGTCTGTGATCAAGCTAAGTAGCCAGGGCTGGTAAAGGGGCTACTTTCTGATTGGTCAGCGGCATGAACAATAAAGAGCATGAATAGAGTCGATAAAGCCTGGAAACAGAGGCACGCCTAGCATCAAAACTGCCCACATGCGCAGAGAGATGCCTGTGTTTTAGTGAGGAATAGGTAAGGGTGACACTCAGTAAGCCTTACTTCAGCGACCATATAACACTCAAGTACAATCAGCAGCTAACATGCTACCAATTACATACTGTGATGGCCCCCTTCCCCACATCAACCTGATTTTCATGTCATAGTTCTCTCCAGAGGCCTTTTCTCGGGTGTTTTGCCCAGCCCTTGTGCCTTCCCCTCCATCCACTTCTCATCAGTGGCAGTTTGTCATCTGAACAGTTGACAGTAGGGCAGGGCAGGGCAGTCCCTCCATTGTTCTATCAATAAAAGCTGTCTGTGTCCAGAGGGACATGTACAATGATGTAATTGGCATTGCTTTGTCTGTGTAATAGCTACTTGCAGATATTATGCAGTCTAACTTAAACTTTTAAAGGTGATAGGGTATTTTTTTTTTTTAAATATAGCTTTAATAAAAATTTGCAAACATTTTATGTATCCGTTATGTGACATCAAAAAAATATTATCATAATTCTTAAATTCTATAGGTTCTGTGACTTCAGAAATGGCCTGGTGGGTTGGTTACAAAGTTTTATAGTTGTAAGTGAATCAGAAAAGAAAAGATTTAAAATGCGCAAATGGGCGGGAATGAAAATAGAGGTAAGCAGGTTGGCTTGCTAAAACTACGATATGCCACCAGGGAACGTGATTCAGCTGAGGTGGCAGCAGGCATAGTGGTAGCTGCATCTGTTATAATGTTCCTATGTAAAAATACATTACCCAATTACCGACCATTTGAATAGCTATAGCACGCCTATATTTAAAATCTGTACATGATTCAAATTCTGAGTTTAGATTTGGAATCGGTACATTCAATATCATTTAAATCACGTGTATTTCCCAGTAGCAAAATCCTTGTTGTGCAGTGTTATCAAACTGGTTTAGAAATGTTGATTTTGGAGACTTCATCACTGTCTACTATATCCTTAAATGCATATTTTATGGTTCTAGGTCACATGCTCATAGTTCAAAGGAAAGACTTTATAAGGCCTTGTTAAGGTTTCCAATTTAGCTCCTAGGATAGGTTTTTAATTTGTCATGCAATCTCTCAGGTTACATTTTTCAGCACCACACTTATTCCTCATTATCCTAGTGTATGTTATTGGGTGACAATAGCTGTATGCTAGTGCTTTTTATACTGATACACCATCCACCCTTCCAATTCCCCCATGTAGGGACGAGTGCACTCCTGTTTTGGTCTGCATGTTTTTCTTTAATCTAGACCGCGGATTAACACCTCTCCCCATCTTTTACTTATTGCCACACACCCTTTTCTCCCCCTCTATCCTTTTATCCTTTCTTTTTTTCTCAACCTTATTCTTTATCTTTCCTTTGTGTTCCTTCCTCTCTCTTTTCCTTAACTCCCCTTCCCGACACACCCATCCTTACCCTTCTTTCCCTTTTCCAGCTTTAGACATCATGGAGTATTTTAGACTCACATTGTTTATTGTAAAAGGCATACGTCATGGCAACAAGCACTCTGTCCTTTTTAGACGAGCTGTGCCGTATGCACATGCATGTAGACATTAATGAAACTGGGGGACAATTTTCTCAGACCCCTTTTCCCCATGTTTCTTTACACTTACCATAGTTTATCTATTGACTCACAACCCTGGGAGGGATGCATTCTTCTTTCAAAATGTCTTTATTGCCAATATGTAGATTCTATTACTGATACCAATTGTAAATATGTTTTTGGTGAAGGTTTGATATAGGACAGACTTTTCATATTTGCATATTTGCAGTTACTCTATATTAATTTGTACTCCTTTTTCAAGGAGGGTAACACTGTGTTATGAGATATATTTTATATTGAACGGCATTTAATGTAATCAGTGATTATTGCAGCAGTTTCTCCTCACATAACATGATTAGATAAATTTGTAGATCTTGTTTAGTACCAAGTAATCAATTTTTTTCTATTACTTTTAAAGGGAATTATTTCCGATGATCGTATTTTGGCTGCTGCTCTTTGGCGAAATCTTTTCAATATGGGTTGTGATGATCCTTGTCAGTTATCGTTAATCGTTGAGTATGTACGCAAACAGGTAAATATCTCTGCCTATAGAAGATATAAAGTTTTGTTATTTTGACACCTCATGTACCCTTAATATCAATTATTATCGGCTAGAGCCCCGGACCTCGTCTCCCGTAGGCTCAAGGCAGTGGGTGGGTTGTGTCTCTGAACACAACCGGCCCACTCTCCCATTGCAGGCTCAGACCTGCAATGGGAGAGTGGGCAGATTCTGACATTATGACGTCACTCTGCAGGAAGTTTCTTCCCCTTTGAGTGATACACCGCTCCCCGCACATGTGCGATCCCAAGTCTGTGCATTTAGTGATCCGTAGGTCTGAAAAGGTTGTAAACTGTTGTAAAGATCAGGGACAATGTGATAAATTACTAATATTGCACATTGCATCTCTACTGCATCTCTATTGCAAGAGTAGCGCCGTATAACAAAGAGGTGCCCTTGAAATTAAATCTACAAATAAATATATGTAATTTTGTGCAGCTGGGACCTCTTAATCATATGTTAAACATTTGAAACCATTTTAATAGGTACTTAATAGGTGCTTTTTGTTGATTTCCAGGGCTGAAAGCTTGGAGGATTTGTTTTTCTAACTGCAAACTTAATTGCTTCTCCCATTGTGTACCTCCCTAGGCAGTTATACATTCATCGAGTGGTTTGCTATATTCTTTGTTTAGTGGACACACAATAATTCATTAGCTGCTTAATGCAAGTCTATTTTTTTTGTATAATAATGTTCTTAAAGAGGAAATGAGGGCTGGGGATCTGGCAGAAACACTTGTGCAAGTTTTAGAAATCTATGGGACTGCAATGCGCAAGCATGAATACCTGCGACCTTCACCTAAAGCAGAGGGACCCACTTTTGGGTTCAGTTTTGCAGTTACTTTGCCTGACTTGAAGACTTCCATTGTAAACAGGAGCCTTAAAGTAGAACTGCAAAGCATGAACTAATGTGGCTGTCTGCATGTACTATACTTTACCTAGGGACAAGGTTTTAAATACTAACACACATTGATAACATTATTCACTATTCATTATTATCATGAGATAATGCATGGTAAGCCTGTTGATGGGCTGCATTCCGATTCATTTGGAATGGCGGCCCAACATACAATGCTCCACAGTTCATCAGTTAATTTTAACCACATGAGGCTAGAGAAGTCAAGGGTGGCTCTTCTAAAGATTATTAAAACAATGCAGATGAATAATCTAGGCACAGATGCAATTTTCTTTTCACTTGCTTTTCCAAAATTTTCTGTACCTTTCACCTATGTTCTGTATTCTTATCTGTCTTAGAATACAAAATCCACTGAAAATCCATCCCCAAAACGCCATAAAATAACTGACGTGTGGTAGCTAACATCGTTGTCCTTCAGGCTTCAAACCATATAAGAGGATATACTGTCCTAAATAATAATGTTGCTGCAGGAACCATTATCCAAAGGTCCAAATACACTTTTACAGAAATAAGTCAATCTCTTTGGCCCTCCAATAGAATTTATTCCCAAGGCCTGTAACATGATACCTGTTTTAATCCTTTAATAAAAGGTATTTTTTGTAATTGACCTTGGGTTTTGTTGAATTTTAGGTGATTCTGTGGTGTACACATCCTAAGAGTGCATTTGTTGTCTTCCTGGTTTTTAATTCACACCAGGCCAGGAAATGTAAAAAAAAAAGTTTTATCCTTAACTATGGTGTTCATTGATTTATGTGAAGAATGAAGGTAGGGGGAGTTGTTCAAAAGCAGAGTTGTAGTTCTGGCTCTGAAACTCTGCCAAATATGTTGGCAGACCGTCCAGGATCCACAAATGTCCTTTTTATTGGTAATCTGGTATTCTGGAAGGATTGTGAAAGGATTCAATTGTTTGACAGGGTAATACTACAATTTTTAACTTGAAAAAGGAGGCACAATATGCCTTATAACCTTTTTCGTGGCAATAGTAAGGCCATAATGCTGGTTTTTAAATGAACGTCATCCTGAAAAAGACAATGTACAAGCATACTCACAGGGACTAGATACTTGTTGTATTAATAGGTTTGTAATAACACTCGTATGGTGGTGGGCCAGATTAGGGGTTATCAATCCCACTACTTAGTGTAGCCTTGAGTCATCACAGTCATGAGTGCTGGTATCATACAAACTTTTCTCAACTCAGAATGTAGAATTTTACACTTTCTTTCTATAATTTTTTTTACAGCTGTTGTCAGCCTAAATCTGTCATGATTGCACACATTTTAGAAAATTTTGCCCTTCGAGAGTCTTTGAAAATCTAATAACATGTTAACTTATAAACTTCAAAAATGTTTTTGCAAAGCAATTTAAAGGTTAAAGAATTATAATTTAGAAAAAGTGTGGAGTGGGTGCTTTGTGAAAAAACATACCTGAAGTCTCCTTTCAAATTTTTCTTTATTCAAAACTTTTTTTTAAATAGGGAATTTTAATCTTAATTATGTTGCTGTCTGTGTCTTCATTAGTTATATTTCTCATCCATTTCACCCTACCTATCTTGGGACATCCAGGGCTTGTTTTAGGTATTTGTTTTTTGTTTTGTTTTTTTTTATGTAAATATTCCTGGGGAAATTCCATAGAGGAGATGTATAGAAATAGCCTCCGACACATGAAAATGGGAAGTTCAGGTCAATGCTGGGAATTCTCCCCAGTTGGAGCAATGTCAGCAATACAAACTTGACAGAGGAAAAACCCCTTCTTTATTTTGTGTTGTGTGTGATGTTCCTCTTTATATCCTTCATTATTTTAAGGATGTAGCATGGACATAGGAAATTATTTTGTGCTCCCCTCACAGAATACATGCAAAGTAAATTCCTAAGAATTTCTAGCACAGTGTCTTTTCTGGTCAAGCTTGTGTAGCAGGACTCAGTAAACGAAATAATCACCACTGTGATGTGCTTAATAATCCTTCAATTCCAAAGAATGTTTTAGTGTTTAGTCTCATGTAGATTTTGTAGGTTCTTCTGAGGTTTGGTTTTAATGATGTCTTTTTCTGCATGGACTGAGCTGTTCTGGTCTGCAGAAACACCTGTGTGTTACGTAATCCTTTCCCAATGACTCCATGTTCCTTACAAGGGTTCTATGAGATATTTACCAAAGATATAAATGCTTTCAAGGTTTCTAGCTATAGTTAACTATCCTCTTCAAAAGTCTTCACAGGTCAAAGTTGGCCCTCAAGTTCTCTGCTAACATCAAGATGAAAATGTTTTGCACTGGTCCTACAAAACGATCTCTAAAATTAATTTTGCTGTGTACTGTAAAATAAAATATTGATTTTTCCTTTCCAAAGGTTTGTTAACACAAGGTATTCATTACGGATTATGTGAGATTGGGCTGGAACAACCGTGTTAACAAGTATGGGACAGGCAGGATCTTGAGTGCAGATTGAATTTTTTTTTCAACCCTCTCTCTAACATGTCATTGTTTATTCAGCTGGTCTGTGTTCCTGCCACTCTGTGAGTTGGTGCTCTCGCTGGTTGACTGCAGGCCAAGCATGGTGAAAACAGACCTTAGGGACACTTCTTGTATGTTGAAAAGTGTTATTTCAGCAGACGTTTTGCAGAAACACAGAGAAATTCACTCACACCTTTCAGTCATGGCCTATATTTTTTGTACACACAGACAATTCTACTGCATTCATATACTTGACAGCAGCAGTCTAAACTCAGAAAGCTAGATATCTTTTAAAATTCTTTTCAAGGTATGTCACCTTTTGCAAGGCTTATGAAAACAGATACACGTCCATACCTCTTTCTTTTGTTGTAATTGCAGCTGAGACTCAAGAACAAAGTCTCTTACTGATGGTCATCCACAATGTAATTGTCTGGACCGGTTATCATAAACAAATGTGCTTTTTTCATCTTTTGTTGCATTTCAGTGATGCTGATCTTGTGTAGCCTTTTTGCAGCTATCCTAACAGGACAGATTTCCTGATAACAATGGACCATGTCAATGTGTTTCATGTTGAAAGATCCAGTTGTAGTCTCTTTCAAAAGCAGAGTAATGACAACACATAAGCATAATTAGGAGACTTAGGTAACTAAATTACCCTGGTGAAGTTTATATGGAATTATATATGATTGAGTTATATATACCAATACCAACGAACCTATAATTACTAAGTAATTAGTGGAGCCATGCAGGTAAAGGAGTATGCATAGGGTGGTCATGACCAGGTGCGAGGGATGCGGACAGCAGATGGGTAAGGAGAGCTGTAGGTTAGGTAATTGGGTCAGGCAAGGGGATTGGATAGAGAGGTCACATGGGTATTGGGAGGGGTAAAAGGAAGCGGGGTTGAGGAGGAGTGGGACAAGCAGCTGTGAGATTGGTGATTTTCTCTCCTTCCTACCCTCAAAGGTAGGGTGGTGTTTCCAGTTTGATAGGTATAGGAGGCGTCTGAGGTCCTCAGAGGCCGAGCCCTATGGGCAGGTAAGAGGTGGTAGGACCAACCTAGATGTGGTGTTTGAACAAATATTTGGCAGGAGGCTGTGATTTAAGTAGTTGATAGGTTGTGAAAAAGGCTTTGTTACCCAAGGCAGTGTAGTGTGGCTGCCCCAGGTGTTGGAATAGTGTGGTTACAGGTAAAGTGTGGAGGAGGGGTGATTAAGGTTATGTAAGTATTATAATAATGTTGGTGATGGAGTAAAGTTATAATAAAGTTTTAACAAACAATGTTATGTGTTACAATGAGATTTGCTTATTTGTTTTTTAAATCTTTTTTTACATCCCAATGCTGCTGATGTCTTTTAGAATCATTGCAGCTTGTTCCTGCCCAAGAGTGCATCATAGGGCTTATGGCCTGCATCAGTTTTTTTTACAATTTATTTTTCATAGGACATTTTTTTAGTGCTGGCAATAGTGGTATATGTTGTGGCAAGGTGCTTTAGCACGGAAGCCTAAAGTTTTGGCAGAGTATGTGACAGGTTGAGTTACATGCAAGAGATTTCGGAAGACAGGCAGAAAAACAAAATGCCAAAAGACCTTTGTACCTATATCAGCAGCTGTTCTTTTTAAGAAAAAAAAACGGGATTAAAATGAAAAAAGGATTTCAAAGTGATACTATCATTGTTAAGCTTATATAAGAATTGTTTGGAAATTTGGTGGGAAGGGGGCTCAAGTTAAATAACAATTGAGATAATTAGTCAAGGAGAAATGGAGAACCAAGATGAGCGCTCCATAGTGACCATCTTCTCTGCAACTACAAATACATTGCATAGTTGGCAGTAAGGAAAGTAAAGAAAAAACATTTTAGACAACAATGTTCACTTACCTCTCCAAGAAGAATGTTAACATAAGAGCTCAAAAACTCCAGGTAAGTATTCTACAATGTATAGTACAGGAAATGTCTATGTAAACATCCAACTCAGGATTCCCCTAACTAAATGGGTGGGACCCATGATGTCCTCAGAACCGTACCATCAGGTCATAGCACATCTAAATTTGTGTGTGTAAATTTGTAAAGAGTGTGCTTTAATTTTTTGGTGTCTGCCACTGTACTCTCCTGTACAGATACTGATGACACTGAAAACATTTTTACTTGATGCTTAAAGTTGTAGCCAGTTTCCAGGATTGTATGGATCAGCAGTAAAGTAGTAATAGGGTTCATTACCAATGCTATTTGGGGGGAACAAAGTAATTTACAGTATTTTTGGTCAAGCTGTCCCTAATATTAGGTTAAAGTAAAGTACGGTGCTGCTTTTTGTAATTCCTCTGCTAAAAAGATTCTGCTGAAAGACACCGAGAATGTTCCTTAAAACCAGGTTGGGTTCAAAATGCTATGTATAGCATGCCTCATTCCCCATCTGTCAAACCTATTGTTTAAATAGAATTTTGATTTTCTGCGTCACTTACAAAGCATATGAAAAAGATCTTTCCCCACTGTACTTCTATTCATGTCCTATACAAAACTTTAAAACAAAATGTTTTGCATGTGCTTTAAAGTGACAGGTAGCACTGGTTAAACTTCATGAGGGAACCAAGTCTTGCACACAACAATTGGTTATTCAGTTGAAGGATTCATTACATTACGCACACATGGTAATATGCACAAATAATTCTCAAGCCCTGACTGTACAATTTTTTAAAAAGATTATATAAAGGACATTTCCAAGCTAGAATATATCATATTAAGAAGATCCATTTTCCATATCCCTGAGATTTACTTTGGAATAACCGGGTAATTAGAACAGTTAGATGGACCAGGCAGGTTTAATTAGGAACTGTAATGATGGTTGCCTCACTAACTTAAATTGCTGAAAGAATTTGCATATTGCAGCATTTGTGGAAATGTGTTGACTTGGCAGCTTAACCCCAGACGTAGAGCTGTTTAAGACCTTTAATACTAACAATACTCAAGCCTTGACTACAAATTAGAAAGATTTACTGAAAATGTGAGTTTACATGTCTCACCTCTCCATGCTGCAATCCCTCTGGAAACGCTTAGATCTCCTGAAAGGCAAATATGATTTGGAGGAGCCGTGCGTAGGTAAATCCTCGGTGATGTGATATTTGGCAGGTGTATGTACACAGTGGATGGAAAATAAGTTACCCAAAGTCATGGAGATGTGATATTCTACATTCATTTTAATTTGAGAACTTACAGGAAAATCCTGCTTTATATCTATATATATATATATATATATATATCACTGCTTCAAAGTCCCAACTACAAGTGATACGCTGCTTCACCTAGTTTTTTCTAACATTGCAGAGCTTATAGCAAATTAGCATATAATGGGGAATCTGGGTAGTAGTGACCATAATATGATTTCATTTGATGTAAGTTGTAAACAGGAAGCAAAACCTGGAATGATAAAAACATTTTTAAATTTTCCATTATTAAGGGCGTCTCTCTATAGCTTGGACTGGGAGAGAAAATTGTCCTCAAAGAACACAGAACATAACTGGGAATTTTCAAGTCTGTTCTAAATAAATTCACTGTAATGTAATGAGTAATGAGTTTAAGGCTTCAATTAAACAGATGTGGCTCCCAGCTAATTGTAAAAAAGGCCATAAAGAATAAGGAAAGGGCATTCTAAAAATATAAAAATTAAGGATCACCTTCAACATTTGAAAACTATAAAGAATATAAAAAAAATGTAAAAAGGTGAAAAAATGTGCAAAACTTCAAAATGAAAGACAGATTAAAAAAAAAAAAAAAAAGTGAAGTGAACCCCACAAAACATTTTTTTTGTATATTATTAGCAAACAGATCAGATCTGAGCATGTAGGCCCCTTAAAGGATGTCTTTGGGTTGGTAACTAGGAATAAAGAAAACGCGAATTTACTAAACCCTTTTTTTTTTTTTTTTTGTGAACACAAAGGGATTTAAATGGCAGAGCTCAAATTGCTAATTTCAATGTCACTGCCTTAAACCATGGCTCAAAATTGATTTGATTGAGAAACAGTTGGTCAAAGTTAAGGTTGACAAAGCACCAGGACCTGATAGAATACATTCACGTGTCCTCAAAGAGCTGAGCTCAGTTATTTTAAAGCCATTGTTTATTAATTTTAGAGACTGTTTTATCCCTGGCATGGTGCCAATGGATTGGTGTAACACCAAGATTTGGTTCCTATCTTCAAAAAGGGAGCAAAGTCTTTACCAAGTAACTACAGACCAGTAAGTTTAACTTCCATAGTTGGAAATTTCCTAGAGAGTTTGATAAAGAACCACATAGAGGAGTTTCTGCTAAAAAAATATATTTTAAGTCATGGATTCAAGACTTACTGAAGTTGTCAAACAAATTTACTCTCTTTTTATAAGGAAGTACATAAACAGGTAGACAGTTTAGTAGAAGATATAGTATACTTGGATTTTGCCAAATAAGGATGTAAAAGATAAAGATTTCTTTGTATTGGACTCAATACAACATTTTTGTATTGAATCCAATACAAAATTATTTGAATTTCCCGCCGTCACCAACGTCACTGGGAAACCCTGGAGAACATCTCTGCAGTCGCCGGCTGAGGGTCGAAGAAAGAAGACGTGTCCCGACAACCTGCAAGGACCAGCGGTGCGCCTAGAGACGCCAACGGAACAAGGTAAGTAGGGTTTTTTTAATGTTTTTAGCGACCCCGAGTGTGATACGGAATTACCACGTAAAAATCCACTGCTAAATACTCAGCTTTGTCTAAAGTTATTAGTGGTGTACACCAGGGTTCAGTGTTGGGAAATTTACTGTTTAATATCTTTATAAATGATATACAGTTTGAGAATAAAAGGACTATTTCTGTGTTTGCAGATGACATTAAACTATAACTTAACTGTAACCTGGATGTACTGTTTGATTGAGCAGCCAAGTGTCAAATTATATTTATTATTGCTAAATGTAAAGTTATGCACTTAGGGGCTAACAATGTGCATGCTTCATACTGCCTAGGGGGAATACATTTGAGGAAGTCAGCAATGGAAAAGGATCTGGGGGTTCTGGTGAATCATAGACTTAATAACAGTATGCAATAACAAGCTGAATTGTCTAAAGCTAGTAAAGTACTTTCTTATATTAAAAAAGGAATAGACTGCAGAGATTGAGACATTATACTGCCCCTGTACAAAACATTGGTCAGACCTCATCTGGAGTATGCAGTCCAGTCTTAGGCACCAGTTCACAAAATAGATTTTGGAATTGTAGAGATTGCAGAGAGGGGCAACTAAACTAATAAAAGGAATGGAGGAGCTCCGCTATGAGGAGAGATTAGGTGAACTGAATCTATTCTCCCTTGAGAAGAGATGTATAAGGGGGGATATGATCACCATGTATAAATATATAAAGGTCCATATAGAAAACTCTCTTCCCAACTATTTACTTTAAGATCATTACAAAGAACAAGAGGGTTTTCTTTGCATCTGGAGGAAAATAAGTTTAAGCTCTGGATAAGGAAGGGATTCTTCACTGTAAGGTCTGTGAAAATGTGGAAAAGGCTCCCTCAGGAAGGAGTTTCAGCAAACGCTATAGATTGCTTTAAGAAAAAGCTAGATGTTTTTTTAAAAGCACAGAATATAACTGGGTAGTAAAAATATCAAAGACTGTTGATCTAGGGAACAGCCGATTGCCTCATGAAATTGGGAAGCAATTATTTTTTCTCCTGTTCGAACAAAATGAACCAGGGTTTTTTTTTACTGCCCTCTGGATCTAATATGTCTGGCATAAATGTACTTCTCTAGTGGTTGAACTTAATGTAGTTATGTCTTTTTTCAACCTATATAACTATCTTTTCTAAAAAAAGAAAGAATCCCAATTGATACAAGCCACTAGGACAGATCATGTTTTTGTGATGGATATGTATATCACCAGTATTTTTTTTTTCAGTGTATTGTTTGTATTTTTAAAATATTACAACAGTTAAAAATCCACAAAAACAACACTATTATCTTTTCATGTATATTTCTTTTTTAAAAATAGGGCAAAATATTTTTCAAATTTAATGCCAAACTCCAAACACTGTTACGGTCCCTGTTGTAGAGATGTTCTTGTATGTTCTGTTCTGCCTGATACCTGTCAAATAGACAATAAATGGAAAGGGTGTTCTTTCATTTGCTATTCTGTGAATCGAAATCTTCCAATTAATTACACCAGCAACAATAAATTAAAAGTATTTCTAACTTTTCCCTATACTAAATCTTCTAAAACTTAAAAAAGGCTGTTGATGAGCTTAACCGTTGTATTAATATTAAATAATTTATTATTGTTTCTGCTGTTTTAGATGCAATACCTGGATTCGCTAAATGGTGAAGATCTCCTGTTAACTGGTGAAGTATCTTGGCGCCCTCTAGTGGAAAATGATCCTCAAAGCATCTTGAAGCCTTCTCCTCCAACATATAATGATGAGGGACTTTAAAATACTGTGATCTTATATACCACAATATGATGGAAAATTAATGATACTGTTTGTTCAGGTGCCCCTCAATGGAGTATTTTATTGTATATGTTAGATAAAAAAGTAGAAGAAACCAGTTTTTCTTACATTCTGAGTGGTTTAGTTTACATATTAAGTTTCAGGGAATAGACTACTACTATTGAGTCTGCTGGTAGCAGACTAGCCAATATTAAAATGTTCTATGCAATATCTTATTTGGTAACACATTATGCTTTTGTTCTAGTTTTGCTTAAAAATTCAAAGGTTAGTTAGGAAAACTGGGTAAAAAATAAAGAAATTTGTTTTCAATGGATACATTCTCTACTATTTCTAATGTTTCTCTAGGAAGATATATTTTTTGGACAATCTCTTTCCACCTCGGGATCAAACCTATAAACATTGATAAGCAACAATGCAAGTTACACTTGGGGAGATTTGACTGACCCAGTTTCAGGCAGTATTATTGTAAATTTTCATTATTAGTACATTTGTAATAATTTTCCACTTCAAACAGGAGAACATGGTATATTTTACTGGGATGTACATATTAAACTGGTATAGCATGACAACTCACTAATAAAGGGGATGTTTATAAAACAAGCTGCAATCTCTTAGGCAGTTTGTGTTAATTATTTACACATACTTTTCATTGTGCACCTAATTTGCCCGTAACTGGCTGTAAATCTGCCTCATTGCAAAACCTTAGAAGTGTACTTGTTGCCCACATTTCCTGGATGCTGCTGTTTTTAAAAGTAATCTGTGCCAAAGTGATGTCATCAATTCCTTGTTTAAAATTAGCTTTGTAAAATATAGGTCCAACCTCAACAACCATCTTGCCTGGGCCATAGATGCACTTCTGAAGTATTTGGGTTTTTCATTTTTCTATTCCATTATACTGTGATAATTTCAAACAGTAATTTGATTACACTATGTAAAAAATGACACTTAGCACATCCAAAACTATTGATGTTAAAGTAACCAGACCTGTGCAGAAATTGTGATATGAAACATTTATGTTAGGTTTCTGTAGCTTGTTAGTCGTCTGTGCTCGCTCTTAATTTAGGTGCAAGGAGAAAAAAAGCAAGTTCCTTTTTTTGTACAGTCGTTGGGCAGGAATTTAGTTTTATATATTTCTCTGCTATATCACTTTCATTTTAGTTCTGCTGTGTTGTGAATCTATCCAAAAACCTTTGTATATTCATCTACAAATGTTATTAAAAAAATTTACATAAACTAGTTGAGTAAATTATTGAATTACCCAATGGAGGTTAATACCATCTTTATATGATTCTCTATTATACTGTACAGGTGTGCAGGGATTGGTCTTGGATGGGAGATATATTTCTCCAGGATAGCCACTCTGTTTTAGCAAATTTCAGGGCCCTGGACTCTGGAATGGGAAGGAATCTACTGGGTGGGCCTTCCCATTCCATCCCAGATACACCCCCAGGTCTTGCCACAGCAGACTGCAGGTCTACTATAGGAGCACAGGTGTGCTAACAAAGGAGGAAGTGCAAATAGGAGCAACTGTTTCCAGCCGATGTAAGCCGCCTTTTTGTTTTCATGTTTTCCCTCCTTTAGGGAACTAATTTCCTATGTACCACATGTCTACTTTTTAGGCTTTTTATTCTCGCACCTGGGCATCACTTTTGGTATTTCATGGAGGTTTAATCATCTAGCAACACTTTTATAGTAATTTTGGCTTGTATAAACCCATGAAAAAGACAAATGGGCAAAACGCCGCCGGTTACAAGATGTTCCACACCCATGAGAATGTAATGGGCATTGGACCTAATATATGAATCGTACATTATGTACTGGTAACTACCTTAAACAAAAGTGTTACTTTTAGCCTACAAACCCCTTCTTTCTTCTTATTTGTTTAACCTTACGTTGCCCTTGAATGCCATGGTAGAAACAGACTCCCAAACACAAATTACATATTGCCTTGCATTTTGTAAATTAACAGGAATTTTGTTCTTGCTGAGCCCAGCCCTTTGATACCAAGCAGAGCCCCTTACCCTAAGTGTGGCACGGCTGGTGAAAATAACAACTGATAGTTTACCTGGAGAAACATTTTAACATAAAAAAATTACCAGTGCTTAAGTCTTACCCTCTTTAAAAGGTCTTAAAGTTAGAATAATACAACTTCAGATGAGCAACACATGACATATTACACTGTGCCATTTATTTATCAAAGACCACATGAAAAGGCAGAAGCACTGTGAAAAATTGTGTACACCCCTACAACTTCTATAGGAATTAAGAAGTAGTTAGCAGACACATGCTGTATTTTATTAATTCATCATCAGCAAGTATTGCCACCTCTATAAAAGTGGAAGTTTGTCTGTTTGCTGGTCTGGAACATTCAGGTGTGTGTTAACACAATGCAGAGGAAAAAAGACATCAGTAATCTTTAGAGAAGCAATTGTTGCTGCCCATCAATCTGAAAAAGGTTATAAGGCTATTTTACAAACAATTTAAAGTCCATAATTCTTCAGTGAAAAAGTATTTATTCACAAGTGGAAAAACATTTAGGACAGTTGCCAACCTTGCCAGGAGTGGATGTCTCAGCGAAAACACCCCAAGATCGATAAAAGTCAATGCTCAGAGAAATAGCAATTAATAGCAAAGGGCAACATCTCAGAGTCTTCAGGCCTCAGCATATTAGATTTTAAAGTTCATGTTAAAGAAAGTGTAATAGCTGGCCAAAAAAATCACAGGTTTTCATCCAGGATGACAGGTACGTTTGCCCCACATACAGGTTATGCGCAGAGTATTTTTCTGTTTACTCAATTTTACTTTTGACCTGAAGGTGAGGTTGAAGTACCAGGCTGAATGACAGTGAGCAAGTGGGAGAGCTAAAGAGGCCTGGGTCTGATCAGGTATAACTTTCTCAGCTGAAATGCATCCTGGAAATTAGTCTGGGGATATAAACTCCCAGCCTCCTTATTCCTGTGGCTCTCTGTATTGGCTGGTGAGCTGGGAAGAGGTCCAAGGTGAACTGTGAGTACAGACACAGTACTAGGTTGGGCTCGATTGTTAGTTAGGGAACTAACAGTGAGTTAGAGTCCAAGTGGCTGGGCTTTATTTTGCTGTTTGTTTTATTTTGCCTGTTTTTGTGTGAAAATAGTATTAGTTAATAAAACCCTTGATGCACTTTTAACCTGCTGGCCCTGTTTCCTGTTTGAAACACCCATTGCTACGGGCGATCTCACAAAAGTTAGAAGTTTAAAATGTTCTCTTTAAAAGGAACATGGCAACATGGTTTAAATTTGCAAAGTTTCATCTGAACAAACCATAAAACTGCTGGAAAAATGTCTTTTGGACAACCGAGAGCAAAGTGGAGATGTTTAGCAGTAATGTACAGTACCATGTTTCGCAAAAAATAAACACAACATATTAGCGCTAACACCTCATTCCAGCTATCAAGCGCAGTAATGGAGGAGTGATTTTCAGTCACATGAATGGGCAGCTTGCAGTCATTTGCCCCTGATTCATCAATAAAATCCG
>NC_092863.1:22253388-22351021 GCF_032062135.1 Pyxicephalus adspersus | reverse complement strand
GATCGCCAGTAAAAAGCTGTCGGATAAGCGCGGCTCCGTGCGCGAGCTTTTCAGTTGCTGAATAGCGCGACCGCGTACGATTCCGGATCGCTAATACGAATGCGCGAGCGATAATCCGATTCTGCTTGATGAATCAGGGGCATTGAGTCGGCCATGAACCCTTCTGTATACCTAGGTATTCTAGAGTCAAATGTAAGGCTATGTATGCAACAGCCAACGCTTTGCCAAAATTGGGTCATGGAACAGGACAATGATCCGAAGCACACCACCAAATCCACATCAGTAGCTTAGTCAAAGGACCTGATTTATTAAAGCTCTCCAAAGCTGGGGAGGATACACACTAATCAGTGAAGCTGGGTGATCCAGTAAATTCAAAAAATTTACTAGCAAAATAGCAAGTGTCATTGGAGAAAACCATTTCTGGTTTGCTGGATCACCCAGCTTTACTGAAAGTTTATCATTTCCAGCCTTGGAGAGCTTTAATAAATCAGGCCCAAAGTCCGGACCTCAACCCAATTGAAATGCTATGGTGAGATCTTGAGACTGCTGCTCCTGCATGGGCATAATAAAGAGACCCCAAAGGTCGGTTCTTGAATTGGTTCTCTTTTCTTTGTACTCCTCACTTGGTAGTCCCATATCCTCCTTTGGTTTACAGTACCATCTGTGTGCTGAGGACACTTGTTGATGTCACAGATATAAATAGTGACATTTTATGAAAAAATTGATGGGTTAAATTTGAAGTGTACAAAGATTGATAAGGCAAAGACTTGCAAGTAAAATGAAAGAATATTCTATTTAATAATAAAGACAGATAGATAAAACAATGCAATAACAAAGCATTAGATGTAACAAAAATACTTAGCTGTGGAAGTGAGTTGAGCACTCAAACCCCATCTTTTCAAACTTGCCTACCCGTCTTCTAAAACCCTCACTTCCCACCATTCCATATCCCCCCTCCTGTTGTGTGATACTTCCCCCACCCCCAAGCTCTTCGGGCCAGGGTCCTCTTCTCCTTCTCTATCCCTGTCTGTATCTGTCTGTCATTTGCAACCCTTATTTAGTGTACAGTGCTGCATAATATGTTGGCACTATATAAATCTTGTTTATAAATGATAATAATAGGCAGTGACTGTCCAGTCACAGGCTGGGGAGGGGGGGGGGGGTCGATAGCACAGAGAAATCGGGTAAATGATACTGATTCACACATTTTTACATTTTTTACATTGGATTTAATCAGAAATCATGAGAAATGCATAAATCATGAGTAAAATATTCAACTTAATCTAATTTTAAAAAAATAATACAATTTGAAAAAACATTGGTTTAGTATTGCTTATTTCAAAAACATTTATAAATAGACACCTTCTAGTTTGATGCATTTTAGAAAATAACCAAATATATTTTTTCTGCTTGCTGGAAAATCTGTTGCCAGCTTGTTTTAAGCCACCATTACAAAAAAATTCTGTGCAATAAAGGTAAGGGAATACGCCAATACAATGTTTCTTATAAACAGTATATTTGCTGTTTATTCATTGTTTTAGCTCACAATACTGAAATAGAGAACCAGCAAGTATAGGTTTTTATTTCAATAATGCCATTAAAACACATTCTCCTGGAAAGTTCACTGTTTTATAAATAGAGCCCGTAATAGTTTAGCATTTGCATTTTTATGCAATTCAAATTTTTAGGCCACTGTACAGGAGGAGACCAGTATATTTCATAAAATTAAACTTTTGATTGAAAAATATTTGCAAGAGTAAGTAAATGTAATTTTTTTGGGTATTGGTATATTTACTGTATATATAAAATGTATTTTTTTGTGGTTGGTTTTTAATATTTATCCTTTGATTGGGGATAATAAACATACAATAACAATAAGATAAATAACAATCAGAACAATAAAAACCTAAACCCAAAGAGAAACATGACAGATAACCATATTAAACCTAAATGAAGTGAAAGAACCAGGTTGCCATATTAAACATAAATGAAGTAGAAGACCCAGGGCTAACCTATCTAGAAAAAAATGTCTCCTTAAGTAATATGTATATTTTATTATCTTAAAATACCAGCCACATACAATTTTTGATTGCTGGTACACATGAATAGACCACAAATAATATGCCAAAACCTTACTAAGGCCGACCTTACAACAAATATAAAAAATATTGTACCTGTACTTCAGCTACTATGCCCTGAAAAAACTAACATCTTTGCAGTTCAGGAATGTAGTAACAGGCAACAACTTCACAAACATTGAGATATAGGGGAGGATTGACTCTACACTGGAGGAGGAAGTGAGTTTATTAGCATCTGTTGAAAATTAGCTGCTCTGTATGCTGGAAATTTTGCTTGTTTCAGAAACAACTATATGCTGAGCACTGGTATACTGAAGGAAGGTCCTGGCTATATAAAGTAAAGCAATTTAGGTTAATATAATTCCTCCCACCCCTCCCAGAAAACCTGATTTGAGAGTGGAGATAAGTGAAACAAAAGGCAATACCAAAACCCATGTAAAGAACAAAAAAATAAAAAGATCATAAAAGAGGGTTTAGAAACTAAAAAATAACTACAGTTGGTGTTGATGCAGACAAGAGGGTAGTCCTAAAAAGTACTGTGTCTGTTTACTGTGAACATGTGTGTGTGGGTACACAAGAATTAGCCACTTTATTTGCAATCTTCTGTCCAAATGTTTAGACATTGCAATGTTGGTTCTTGTTTATTAGCTCCAAGTAATTCTTGCTGTTCAGAAGCGTGCAGAGCCACATTGCATAGAACAATCATGTCAGCAATTTTACTGATCTCAGAAACATTCCAGTGGTAGAAGCAATAAACATCCTTATGTGCCCATTATAACAGTATTTCCACAGAATGAAACTGTTTCTACAATAATACTAATTCCTTTGCATGATTGGTAATAGAAAACAAATTAACATAATCATGGGGAAGTTAACAACCTAAAGCTAGAATTTTAACATAAATTAAGGACCTGTATAATCAGTCAATAGTTAATCAGTCAAAAATTACATTTATTGGTTTTACTTAATTGCTTGATGAGTAGGTATACTTTTACACTAAAACGAACCATATGTCTGGCCAACATTGGCAGCCCATGACAGTAATGTCCTGAGCCTAGTTCCCAAATGAAACACTATAATCTTTCAAAGTTTGGGTGTGTTTCCTATTGGTCAAATTGATGTACAAAATTTTGGAATATTACCTAAATAGGAGCCTAAATTAGGAACAGAGAATTCAAAGAAAATATGTGACCAGGCCGTTATTTTTTAACATTTTACAAGAGCAACACTGAAAGTGCAGTTGAAACCATTCTCTCAGCAACTAAGCTGACCTAGCAGCAGTGACCTAGCAGCTGCCCAGCCTTCTAAGCTTTTATGCAAACATAAAGCAGTAATTCTTAAAGTGAGACCAAGATATAGCTGAGCTGTTGAGAGAAACACTTACGTTCTTGTGCTGCAACCATTTAAGAATGAAAGTGTTTTTAATATAGAGATCTGCCTTTTAAAGTTCATTTACAAGTGTTTACAATTCTTAAACCTTGAATGTCTACTACCATTTTCTTGAGGGATTTTTGCATCACTATATTTTAGATGTAAATGTTATAGGTGGGTTGACTAATTTTGACTAGAGCAGTAATGTTCCTGGCATTAACGAAGACCAAGCTGCCCTATTGGAAATGAGAAAAGGAAAACCTGTGGTGAATTTGTTCACACACACACCAGAAACTTTTTATTTTCACTAGGCCATTAGGTTAAAACCATTTTCTGTACTCAGCCTAACATACTGTTCATCCTACAGGGTACAGTAATATCATGAGGAGGTGAAGTAACAGAACAAATGTCTGTCTGTGTTTCCATTGTGGCTAAATTGCATTTTTAATTGATCGAAATTATTTTTTTTCCATTATTATATATGAACCACACTGGTATTATAATAGTTACAACAAATGTTTGACGCACTCAATTAACATCTCTTGATATTGTGCTATTCAAGTATCAAATAACACACAAAAAAACTGGGGCCCTTGGCTACTGCAGACAACTGATTCATTCCTGATACTAAATATAACACGTAAAGAGGACCTAACACTGGGAGATAATGTAAAGCTGCCAGAGCTGAACTTATTGTAAAGAAGACTAACCTACTGAATGCAAAGCTGATCTTTTGGTGTAAGTAGTTTCAGTCACACACCTGAAACATGAATGCAAATAACTTTGACAAGTTGTGTGGGCCGCATACACATTCTGGTTCAGTGATTAGGACGGTATTAAAAGAAGATCAGACGTCCAACCAGGCAAACTGTAATTTTTAGAAGCAGGTGAAAATGGCAGTGAAAGGTCTTGTTTCATATTACCTCTGTGTGTTTGGTTAAACAGATGCTCTGTTAGTTCAATTTCTGTTGTAATGCTATGTAAGCCTTATTGTAATATAAACAGTTAAAATGATCATAAATTATTACACACAGTTGTATTTAGACATTTGCAAAAAGGCTTTAACAGAAAGTGGATTTAGCATTAAATATTAAAAGTTAAGAGTCTAAGTGTCTATCTGTCTTAATATCTTTTTCTGTAGCTTTAGTTGGACTTTAGGCTGCATAGTGTTCTGAGAGGTTTGAAGGCGTTAATGTGAGGTGTGGGACCAGAATTTCATGGCAGCTGTAGTAGCAAAGATGTAGTCAATTTTAATTTATCTTTTTTTTAAGGTTACAATTGCTATTATTCACATAATTTGCAGGTGCGCTAATGTTACTGGTTTTGTAGTGCTTTATAGGTTTTCAAACAAGAAAGAGCTGCTGCTTATCCATTTGAGATGTTACCTTTCTAAGATGAAATTCTGTGTGACGCTGTAAAAATCAGTAAGATGTGGATTTTTAAGTTACTATTCAGACTCATACAGCTAGGTATTTAAAGTTGAGCTCTGGGTATTAGCAAAATTCATATTTACTCTTGCATTGCTGGAGATCCACATAACATAAATAATGGGTATATTCCCCTATAGACACCTGAACCTTTGTTCCACTGGCAGCCACCACTCTTCTCAGTTCTCCAAAGCTCAGGTTTGCACATGCACTCTGGGGACCTTTTCTTCCATCCATACAGGACTGCTGAGACTGCTTTGATGTCAAAGTGCCTGTAACCAACAGAGTGAAAAAATTCCACTTCCTGCCGCTATCCCCCTATAATGGTGTTGATGAGAATAAGGCCTATTTGTTGTCCAAAACAGTGGAGCTGACAGCCATGGCTCCTTCCATAGCAGATGAATGAACATTTCCACCCAGGAACTGTGTAGTTGGATTGTGTAGAATTGCCAGGTAAAATTAAACGAAAGTCTAAAATATAAAATGAGTGCAGTTACTATATTGTGTGTAAAGACTGGTCAGCTTCAACATTCAACTTTTCTGGTTTGGGCAAGAGTACTATATTTTTTATTTATGTGATTGGCAGGCCAAAGTTCTTTAGTGAACTGATACCTTTTTTTTTTTCAAGAGACAATGTAATTGTTCAAAATACTAACTTTAAAAAAAAAATCATCTAATAGCATATGAAACTATTTCCACCTATCTGAACTTGCAGTGTTTTCAAAAATCTGAAAAGCACACCAATCCACTTCCCTTCCAATGTAAATTAAATATCCAATACATTTTACCTACCGACTTACAGAGGACCTAACTTTGTGGTTGTCAGCATAAATGCTCTTCTTTTTTTAATGTTTTGGTAATACAGTTTAGTTTAGTGCCTTATAATTTTCTCAGTTTTGAAAAGTGTTTTTTCAACCTTTGGGAATATTAAATTAACTTGTAAGTGCATTCATTTCTTCCTCCGGGCTCATTTTTAATATAACAGCATATATCTTTCTGCAAGAACACAGAAACTTTCAAAAATAACTATATATGAGGAGGTTTGAGAGCCCCTTCTTTTTTTTTTTTTCTTTTAAATTCCGAGTATACAGAAACAGGTTGGTTTTCAGCCAGAGAAGGCAATTTTGTTAATTCTGTTTCCCAAAGCCAAACTTCCTCACTTTAACATCTTGTAAAATTCAGTCATATAGAGAAACTTTATAAGTGTGAGGTATATCCCACTTCTGTGTAAATATTACAAAGCAAACAGAATTTTCTCAGTTTATTTAACATGCTTTTGTTGCAAGGTGAGCTGCAAAGGATCTACTTATGTGTAAAACATTCTAAAAGCAAATGTGGGACAATATCACCTTGTAATGCATAACAGCTGTGTAATATTTACAGAAAAGAAGGGCTTAGCTGAGTAGGAATTTGCTGATTAATTTATTTTTAATGGGAGAAAAGTACATCACTACCCAAAATAAACGTCCCTCTGTATATCTTGCCAAATATATTATAGGTGGAAAAATTAATGACAGATAATATGGCATTTTTTGCCTCATATAGAAATGTAGTTACTTGATCCTTAAAGTTTTGTGTGTAGGGATTTTTTTATATCTATCTTCCTTTCACTATATTTATTTGAATGTTTTAAAGTTTGAAAATATGTTGCTAAATTTCATTGAAATAGTAATAATGTAATGCTTAATGATAAAATATTTGTGTCTGTATTTTATTACGTCGATTAATCAAGGCAAGGGCCTGAGATACACTTGCCCAAACCTGATGTTGGAGGATATTTAGATTATGTACTCACACTCACTGTATGTCCCCATTGGTTGGGGGTTGCTTTGATAGTGTGCTGTTTTGTTTTCCATAGTATCTTTTCAATGGTAAATCCAACGGGATTGACTTACTTTTTACAAAATCAGTAACGAGAATTTTGTCTTTAAGGCCTCATTCAGACATTTCTTTAACTCATGGGTTGGTGCATTGGGATGCCATTTATTCTGAATGGCCCCCCAACACCTTTTTTAAGGCATGGTATATTGCACGTTAATTCACCCTGACAGTGTGAACTTATACAGATGTGAACTAGAGATTGGTAAATATCAATTCTACCAAAGAGTAGATCTGATTTTGACCAGGTAATTGCTTAGACTGCTTGTTCTTCAGTGAGGCATTTCGGGACTCTGAGGAACAGTCAGTTAATACGTTGTTCTAAATTAAGTATTATTATTATTATTATTATTATTATTATTAATATTATTAAACAGGATTTATATAGCGCCAACATATTACGCAGCGCTGTACATTAAAAAAGGATTGCGAATGACAGACTAATACAGACATCTACTGTCTTCTAAATTTTCTTGCAATGTCTCTCTAATAATTTCATGCTGTTTGTTTAAACTCTTAAGTAAAGGTTTTTTGTATTCAAGATGTTTATGTTTAGGAGGTCCTTCTAAGCTAACAAGCTAAATCCTTTTTATAGGGTATCTACGCTTGTTGATCTTTATCTTTTTTATCTTTTCCCTTTTACTTCTATTTCTATATATATTTACAGTGACCAGAGGATTTTTGCTCTCCCTATTAGCTGATAGAAGATAAAGGAACGTCCAAAGCCTCAGCTTGTTCCCTCCCCTAAAGAAACTAAACTTGCATTGATTATACTGAGACTAAATTGCAGGAAGATATGCTTCCATCAGAAAACCTGGGTGACCCAACAAACCTGGAATGGATTTGGTCCAGGTTTGAAAACATTGGCTAACAATTAGCAAATTACTTTTAGTAAATCATTTCATGTTTGCTGGAAGTTCACAGATGAAAGTGTATTCTCCAGTTTTGGAGAGGTATAATAAATCAGACCCATTGTGGTCAAATGCAAAAAGACATAGGGGATTTATAGTAATGCGCTAAGCATGTAAGGCTATTAAACCTATTACCTTGTATCGCTCCCTACCCCCTTCAACTATTGTGCAGGGTTTACCAGCTGGCCAAAGAATTCACAGGGTTTGCCCAGATACAGGTTATATGCAGAGTATTTTTCTATAAACTCCCAGCCTGCTTATTCCCGTGGCTCTGTCTTGGCTGGTGAGCTGGGAGAAGGTCCAACTGTGAGTAAAGACACAGACTTTGTTGGAAAACATGTATGGTTAGGGCCTTAGAGTCCTGCACAGCACTAGATTGGGCTGGATTGTTAGTGAAGAGAACTAACAGTGAGTTGGGGGCCAAGTGGCCAGGCTTTATTTTTGCTGTTTGTTTTAGTTTGCCTGCTTTTGTGTGGAAATAGTAACCTGCTGGCCCTATTACCTGTTTGAAACACCCCCTGTTGCTATGGGTGATCTCACAAGGGTTAAATTTACTGAGCACCATGGTCTGCTGTATATATTATAGAAAAATGTCTATAGTGTATCTTTTTAACAAGTGGGAACCCTTGAAATAACTTTCAGGTCTTCAGAGAACCCCTGCTACAATTATTATATCTACAGGTCACAGTCCAAGTGGTAAGAAGTAAGTCGGTAAATAAGAAGAATGCCTCTTACATTGCTGTTCATTGAGAAGAATTCCACACTTACAGATAGCCAAAAGATTATTGGTGTCACTTAAACTGACTTGAGAGGCACAAAGTGGTCATTGCTTAGGGAACCCTTTGTATCCTCTAAGTAGAACCCTAAATGAAAAACACTGGTCCACATTGTGCAGTGGTCTGCACAGGATTGTGTAGACAGTACTATGGTCAGAAGAATGCAATTATAATCACATTGTACAGAATTCAACAGCCATGATTCAAAGTTTAGTGCTGGATACAGAATACTTTGAGAAACAGTATTTTACATACAACATATAGCAGATGTTTTAGGTTTGCAACATTCACCATAACATTTAAAACAGCAAATCTTACTGTGAGATCATCTTTTCATTATTTTAAATGTACTGTTACACTGGTAAAGTATGTGGTTATTACCAACAAGGAATGGAAAAAAATCCAGGGTTTTATAGGCAAGAATTACACTGGTCAACAAACATTTTCTTGTCAAACAGATTAAAGTCATTTTAGGTTATGTTTAATGCACAGATTCCAAATATGGTATTGGTTTTGCTAGATTAACTCTAGTTTTTGAAATAATGACCTCAATAATATCCCAATAGAAAATCAATGAAACATAAAAATTAAGCAAAATTAAAGTAGATATCCCTTCGTATGCAAAATTAAATTTTTGAAATACTTAATATTCTATATTCAGTATATATACAGAACTAATCGAAGAAGTCATTTTTCATGCATTCTACAATTGAATTTGAAGCAATCACCATCCTTTGTTCAGAGCTCTAACAAATTGCTTCATTAATCCCAACTTTATGTGTAGTGGAGGGAGAATGATTTTTTCTTTGTCAACCATTGGCTTGTTAATGATGTTCGCTGCACCTTTTTTCATGTTTTCTCTTGGGTGCCATGTCACTTTTTACCAGTGATCCTGCTTTGCTCCACTATCCCACAAGCAGATGAAACATGGGTACTTTTGTACATGTATTTACTTTGCTGTCCAAGTAGGAAGTTTATTATTTTTAAATCAACATATATGGACCATTGGTGTTCATGATAGCAAAACTTTTGAAAGACCATTTTGATATTTTCATATACTTCTTTAAGTTTTGTTGAGTGACCAACTGGAATTGATGCATAGCATTTGCCATAAGGTAGTAAAACAGATTTCAAACTTCGAGTGGAACTGTCTATGAAAAGCCGCCAGTCTTCTGCTCGGTATTCTGGTACTCCCATATGGGCTAGTACAAGGGGGTGCTGAGAAGTTCTTGTCTTTACCCCTTCCAGATGAAATAGAAAAATGAGTGTAGGGACATATGACAGCCTAATATCTTTGTATGTAACTGTGCAAGTATCAAGTCTTTGCCATTCTTAAAACTGTTTTTTCTTTTAGTGAGAAGCTGTGATGGCAGAGGCACAAGCAAGTGTCACAAACACTGGAGGAGAAGTGTCCTTCCTACAGCCCTGTCAAAACCTTGTCATCTCATTTCAAGACTGGGCATTTTACCACTGAAGATGAGCCCCACAGTGGGCGCCCCCCAACCTCAACTGACCTGGCAACCTGCGATGAACTGATTATTGAGGACCGGTGAATATCCGCAAAAAAGATATCCCAGATATTTGACATCTCACGGGAGCGTGTTGGGTTTGTTATCACCACTATCCTGGACATGCACAAGCTTTCAGTGAAGCGAGTGGCGAAATAATCGAACAGTGATCAGAAGAAGAAACAAGTTAAAGCGTTCAAAGCCGTTTTGTCCCAATTTGAAGCTGCACAGGACTTTTGGCTAGGTTAGTGACTGAGGATGAAACCTGGCTCCACATCTATGATCCTGAAAACAGGGAACAGTCAAAGGAATGGCGCCACAGCGGGTCCTCATGGCCAAAGAATTTCCGAACCCAGAAATCTGCCAAAAAAGTCATGGCATCCGTTTTCTGGGACAAAGACGGTATTCTGTTGGTGGACTTCCCACCTCAGGGCTCTAGTATCACGGGACAGTATTATGCTAACCTCCTGGACCAGCTGAAGGAGGCAATGAGGATGAAACGCCATGGATAGTTGACCAAAGGTATCCTTTTTTTGCAGAACAATGCACCTGTGCACACATCCAACGTTGTGGATGCCAAATTGAACACCCTGAGTTTCCAATTGGTCCACCATCTCCCCTTCTCACCTAACCTGGCCCCTACCAACTATTATCTGTACCTGAATTTGAAGAAACACCTGAAAGGACCATGTTTTGAGGTCATTTCTGACGTCAAAGATGCTGCTAAGAGCTGGTTTGCGGCCCAACAAAAGGATTTTTTTTGAATGGTCTAGAAAAGCTGCAACTACGCTGTACCAAGTGCATCAGTCTCAGGGGAGAATATGTTACCCGACTAAGTACAATAAAAAGGAGTTCAATGAGTAAGAAGCTTAACATCTCTTGACCCGATGCATTTTGCCCTTATCGGCTTCCTCAGGGCATGTATAGTAATCCCTAATTGGCATGCTGAATACAGAAAATACATGTAGCTATACGAAATGTCATAAATGATTGATGCATAAGTGCAGTATTCTCATCACATGACAACAAAATAATTGTAAAGTAAAATAATAAATGTATTTTGATAAAGGTTAGTTATATTGGCTTTTCCAGATAACTGAATGAGAGCATAATATTCTAAAAACTAATTATAGTATGCTATGTAATAATATAATTCTACACCTATAATAGAATATCTAAAATATATTGAAGTATTTTACTTACTATTAGTTGTTTTACCCCGATATAAGTCAGGGATAGTGGGTCAGTAGTAAAAAAGTTGAAGACACACTAGGATGTGAGAAAGTGAATCAATGTGAATATCTCTTCCAAACGGCACCATCCAGCGTCCAAAACATTTAATCAACTGCAACACAGCAGGTGTGATCTACATAATAACCTGTACATGTGGCAGTTTCTGTATAGGAAAAACCAAGAGACCTTTTAAAAAAAGAATCCATGAACACACCTACGCCGTTATCAATGGGAAAATAAAACCACCTATAAACTATCATGTAGCTACTCACCACAACTACAACCCTAAAGTCATCCAATAGTGGATAGTAAACAAACGAGCCACACAAACACTGGGTTTAAACGATGTTTAAAGCTTAAAATCGTTCTTACAAGACACATAAAAAACCCCACTTCAAAGGAACATATTTTTATTACTGTTCAAATGTATTTTACTGTCATTCTTTCTAAATACATTATCCCTTATACCTATTATTATACACTATTAATGCTTACGGTAACAACCTCATATTTACTTTCTTTACTTTCAACTTCAAATATGTTATGAATTGTATATTATGTGCATTTTAAAAAAAAGATACTGTCACGGCTCCACAGGGCCAAGTGGTGGACCCACTGTGTCACTTACCCAGTGGGTGGGGACGTGCACGGGGTGCAGGGTCTAAGCAGTAGCTTGGTTCTCTCCAGAGCCTCTAGAGGTGAGGTTGTTGTGTGGCAAGTTACTGCCAGGTTGTGGCTCCCATGCCCCCCAAGGCAGGTGACTGCTAACAAGCAGCAACCAAAACGTAGAGCGAAATCTAAAAGAGTAGTGAAACGAGCCAAAGGTTCAGGGCAGGCAGCAAACAAGGGTAGTCGGGAAACAGGCAAAAGGTCAGGACAGGCAGCAAACGAGTCGTCTGGAAACAAGCCGTGTTCGGTACACTGATTACACTTGAACAATACGCAGGAACTAGAGCAGTAGAAACCTGGGAGTAGAACCGCAAGGAACTCCTTTGTCTAGGCAACTTCCTGTTGCCAGGTCACGTCCTTAAAAAGGGGATGTCAGGTGATAGGTGTAGGTCATGTGAGCCGCAGACACCAATCCCACCAGCAGAGGCATTGCTGGTGATGAGATAGTCTCAGGTGTTATTCAGATGCCTGCCAGCACATGGAGTGCATATGTGGAATATCCTGGTTCTCTGGGGCAAGGAAACAGCTGACAGAGAATCACCTGACCTGGACTAGGAAGTGTGCATAGAGTTGGATCCAGAGGCAGACATGGTACTGGCAGCAGGAGACTTCAAGGAGGGTGAGCCTGAAGGAGCCACAGATGACCTGTGACAGCCCCCCCCCTTTAGGGCCCCCGCAAACCCAAACCCTCCCGGGTTTGTCAGGAAAACCTGGCATGGAATTCTCTGAGTAAGAAGGAGGTATGGAGGTCTTTTAGAGGGACCTAGGAACGTTACTCTGGATCATAGCCCTTCCAATGAATCAGGTACTGTAGACAACCCCCGACAAGCCTGGAATTCAATATTTGTTGAACCTCGTACTTTTCTTCCGAGGCAGCAGAAACAGGGCCAGGAGGGATGTACTTTAGAGAATCTGTTAAGGACAACTGGCTTGTGCGAAGAAACATGGAATGCGTTATGGATCCTATGAGATGGAGGCAATTTCAACTTGTGACAGGGTTGACATGGACAGGACTGGAAACGGACCGATGAAGCGTGTTGCAAACATGAGAGAGGGCACTCGCAAGCCAAACCTTGTCACCGGAAGAAAACGGAGGAGCAGGGGCTCTCCTCTTGTCAGCCCATCTTTTGTAACGTGCAGAGGAATGTAGCAAGGCCTCTTGGGCTTTTTTCCAAACCTGTTGAAATGATCAGTGGCAGCAGCAAAAACATCTGACACGAAAGGGACAGGGGGGGGGAATCCGGGGATGAAGACCGGAAACAATGAAAAAGAGAGATAGACCTGTAAATTCGCTGACGCGATTGTTGTGGGCGAGTTCTGACCAGTAATCTTGCTGGGAGTTGTTATAAAAATGTAGGTATTGTCCCAGCGCCTGATTAATTCTTTCAGTTTGCCCATTGGTCTGAGGATGATAGACTGAAGAGAAGTCCAACTGGATCTCTGGATGGCGACAAAGGGCCCTCCAGAAGCAGGAAGTAAATTGTACTCGCGATCGGAAACAATTGGGAAGGCAAGCCATGTAAGCAAACAATTTTCTTGAAGAAGATCTTTGCCAAGGTCGAGGCAGACGGGAGGCTAGGTAAAGGAATGAAATGGACCATTTTGGAAAACCGATAAACCACAACCCAAATTGTAGTGAAAGCATTGGAAGATGGAAGGTTGGTAACAAAGTCCATGGAGATGTGTGACCAGGGTTGTGACCAGGAGTGGGAAGCAGAAGTAGCAGACCTGAGGGAGGCTTCCGTGGCACCTTGTGTCTGGCACATTCAGTACATGTGGCCACGAAGTCCATCACATCTTGTTTCAGATCCGGCCACCAGTACTTACAGCTAATCAGTTCAAAAGTCCTCCGTTGCCCATGATGCAGAACCTATAGGCATGCCCCCATCCAAGTATCTCCCAGCGCCGGCCTTTTTGAAGAAGAGTCTTTCCTGGCAGAACTCGAACCAGCTGGCCTGGGGCCATGGGCACAATTCGAGATGGGTCTATGATGAAAGCTGGTTCCGCTTCAGTATTCTCCTTCTCGAAGGAACGAGAAAGGGCATCTGCCTTTACAGTTTTGGAACCCGGTCGATAAGTAGGAATAAGTTGAATCTTGATAAAAACAGAGCTCAGCGGCTTGACGGGGGTTTAAACATTGTGCGGTCTGAAGATATTGTAAGTTCTTGTGATCGGTGAAAATATTCACAAGTTGGTGAGTTCCCTCCAGCAAATGGCGCCATTCTTCAACAGCAAGTTTGGCAGCAAGAAGCTCCCTGTCTCTGATAGCATAATTTCTCTCTGCCGGAGAGAATTTCTTTGAAAAGAACCCACAGGTCCTAAGCTTGCCGGAAGCATTCTTCTGAGACAGAATGGCACTGTTGGATATTACTGGGGGTTGCTTATGGTAACAGGACGCTTACAGGGAAGATAAGAGGCAGCAGACTCCAAAAGTCCAAATTACCAGCAGGTTTATTTGTTTAGGCACGTGTTACAGCACATTCTCCAGCACTTCACAACAAAAATTACAAACAGTAGCCTGAACACTAAATCAACACTGTTTCAATCTGGTTTTGCTTGCTGGCTTTCCTGGAGCTCTGCTGGAGCTCTGTCCCCTCTCATGCGGCCTGGAACCCACTCTTGACTCCATTCTCCTGCCTGGAACAGATTCTGGCTGCCTTCTCAGCCTGGAACCCTCTGGCTGCCTTCTCAGCCTGGAACCCTCTGGCTGCCTTCTCAGCCTAAACCCGGGAAGCGTGGGCAGGCTGTGTCACTGCACACAACCCCACTCACTCTCCCATCGCAGGGTCTGACTTTGTGATGGGAGAGTGAGCGCGCTGTGTCACTGCACACAACCCAGCCCACTCTCCCATCGCAGGCTCAAGTCTGCGGGGTTATGCCATCATGACGCCATGTTCAGGGGGCGTCATGGTGGCATAGCCCCCCCCCCCACTCTTTCATCGGCCCGTCCCCTCTGGCAAATTTTTTTTCAGATTTTGGCCCCTGACTAAAAAAGTTTGCCTACCCCTGGCTTATAAGGTCATGATACAATGGTATATGGTTTCCTCCTGCTCAAGCATTGCATGAACCAAAGTGTTTTAGAGGCTGTACAGAAGAGGGTACAGCAGTACATGTATGGTGGAAGTGTCAATTTGTAAATAGGCTTTGGAGCAGAGTATTCACATTTTTGAATGGTATGCTTCAAATATATCTCATAAAAGATCCTTGGGTTGCTCTGCTACATTTCAAACCGTCAAATATTACCAACAGACAATTTCAGATAGTTACCAATTTTTTACTTGCGGCAAAACAAGTATTAGCACACCATTGGAAACAGCAGATTCTACCTTTTCACGAGGTGAAAGTCCGAATAAATAATATATTAGTGAATGAAAAATTTTCGAGTATTTTGTCAGATTCCCATGACAAGTTTAGGTCCATATGGCAGCCATGGTTACAATATGCAAATCCATCTATACCTCTTACAACGTTATCTGGTTGGTAACAAATTACCCTGCAATCATTGGGGTTAATGTATAATGTTTATTTCCCTACCTGGTCTGTTTTTCACCACAAGTCCCTTTGTATTGCTTTCTCTGTGTAGTTTACCCGTTTTATGTGTTCAAAGGTTAGGAAATGGACACTAGTAAAAGGAAAACACACTGTACAAAACAGTTTTATTGTCAAATTATCTGTACATGTAGGCTATTATTAATGTATGGAAATTATTATTGCCACATGTACAATTTCACTGCTCCTCACCTTTTAAGTCAGTGATGTAAAAAATTATTAAAGCTGAAGTGGAACTGCACCCTGCAACATGAGAATGACCAGTAAATCCACCAGTAAATCCACCAAAGCCTGGCTGAAAACTATGAAATGGAGAGTCCTGGAGTGGCTGATTTTCAAAGCCCAGATCTTAATGCCATGTCGGGTGCCTTGAAAGAATTCTGCATTGAGGAGTAGGGAAAACTTTCCTCAGACTGATGAGAGAGACTGGTAGATAGCTACAAGAAGTGTCTCAATGCAGGTATTTCAGCCAAAGGGGGTAACACTAGGTATTAGAGGGTAGGCGTCTTAACTTTTTCCTCAGTTAAAATACACATTTTTGTTAATATCTTTTGATCAATGAGTAAATCGAGGGTAATTTTTGTTGTTTACCTGCAATTAAATCATTTTTCTGTAGATTAATAAAAACAAGATTGATATTCAAACATGCAAATTTGATAAAGAGCTGATTATTTAATGGGGTGTCCTATTTTTTTTACACTGTACATGTATTGTGCTACCACAACTTGTGTACTACCACAACACATTATGCAATATAAATTGCACCCATATGTAACTACAGAGTGAACCTGCACTATGTAACTCCACCAAAAGTAATGTGTAGAAGCAGGCAAAAGAGAGGTTTTTTGTCATAGAGCATGTTGTTTACAGTAGTTTTTGTAAATAATAACAAGCAATATAGTTAGTGTAAGAATATACAATCACATATATCTGGCCTTCATTCTGACTCTAGTTAGGTAACTAAATGCTGTTTATAATTTTAGGGGTCCAGTAGGTACCCCAATAAAGTCCAGTGTAACCTTAATTTACAGTCATCATTCGCATACATGTGGTGAGACTTTACCCGACGCAATTTGATTGCCCTGGGCTTTCTCAGGGGTATTGTCACGTTTGCGAGGTACAGTGCCGGAAAGTATCTGAAGTTACAGAAGTAAAATAATAGACAACAAAAAACAAAATATTTGAGTATATGGTTTAAACAATCCAAAAATATATCATAACATTCGTTATAAATAAGAAATTTTGACTATTGGTAAAGAGAATCAAATAAATTAACATAGGATCTTAGTAAATAATTTGTTCTGCTTTCCTCATAGCATACCATGATGAGTGTATTGGTACAACTCGAAACAAAACTTTAAACATAACATATGAACCAAGAAGAAAAAGTTTTTTTTTTAAAACTTACATATTCCAGAATGAGATGATGGAAATATATGTTGGTGCACCCTGCCAATTTCTGGGGGGGGGAGAAAGGGGTGGTAATGATGGCAGTTGCCTGTATTGTAAGTGTTTGCTATTTTTTTATTATGAACAATAAAAACTATAATGTTTTGAGCATTTTAATATTTTGTCAATAAGTTTTTTGTGGAATACCTGTCTAGCTGCCTTAAAAGTTCCATTTGTAGTTTCTCCTGTTTTGCCTTGTTCATTAGTATTAAAAAATTATAAAAATAACTTTTGGTAAACAGTCTCACTCTGAGACCTAATAATACATAGTGTTTACTTCGGTACTAATTACAATTTATTGTGTTTTGGATGCAGCAGTACTCTCAAGTGATGTAGGGGAATAGGTTTATTCATCTACTTGGCTCTGTATGTGCCCTTGGTCCTACTTTGTCTAGGACATGCTGTCCACATTGAATGGAATGTCTGTATACCTACAAGTGAGTTATGTTGCAATGTTTTTTAAACATGAATACTTTTCTATATTGTATATATAAAATGTTATAGGTCTTAATGAATGTCTTGAAGCAGATATCATCACATCGACTGAAACATTGAGATAATACAATTTAGAGTATCATTACTGTGTGATTTTTATGTGAATTTTAAGATTTGTAATAAAATTTTGTTAAAAAGTTTTATATATGGTTTAATGAAATATGTTTTGTAAACCACTCAGCGTTCCTGCAATGTGTCCCCACTAATACCAAGCCCCTAGTTCTCTTGAGCTAATTCCTGTACACCTGTTGCTTGATTCAGTGTTTCCTCTGTCCAGCTCCTGTGTTAACCTTGTTGCCCAGTCTGTTGTTTCCACCCTATTCCCTTGTGCTGTTCCAGTGTTCCTCTCTGTCTGTGGATATTCCTGTGTCGCCTGTGCCTCCTGTTGCTTCCAGTGCCCCCTGTGTTCCCTGTGTCTGCAGTGGTCCCTGTGTCACTGGTGTTTATTCCCTGGATCCCTGGTATTTGATCCCTGGCTTATGACCTGACCTCTCTTGTTTGCTGCCTGTCCTGACCCCGGCCTTCCTCGACAATTCTTCTGCCTAGTGATTTGCCACTGTGTATCTTCCTGCCCACCCTGGTGTGCCCAAGGACCCCAACCTGGTGGTAACCAGCAGCGCAACATCCTCCCCACTAGAGAATCTGGAGAAGACCTGGTTGCCGCTAAGACTCTGCGCTTTGGCCCTTCTTAGGGCTCACTGCTTTTGTGGAAGCAGTAGCGCTGCCAAGTCGCCCTGTTTCCCCTAGCGTGACAAAAGTTTTTGTTTGTTTAATGATCAAATAGAAAGTTTGGGATGTGACAGTTGAAAATGATGTGTAAATTTGCCTGACATAATATATTTACTATACTATTAACACTTCCCTGTTTTAGAATAGGCTCATTTTGGTAGTATATAGTCACATGATCAGTTTCAGAATTTCAGTTTTGTAAGCAAAAGTATACAGAACAATTTTGCTTTCCATGGTGTAAGGTAGCATTACCATTTGTAAAATCATAGCTGTCTGAAGTTTAACATGAAAGGCTATAGTTCCATAACAGTGGATCACAAAATTAACGGCAAATCAATAATATATGATATAGCATATATGTAACAGTTTCTGTACACTCTTTAGCTCTCTGTATTCTGATGGTAGCAGCTGGTCTGCTCACTTATAGAAACAATGTAATTTTTGAGTCACACCATACTTTACCTCACCTCCCACTGGCAATGTACTCCATTACAATTATTGTAATCAAGCAGTAAACTCAGGCCAGTATACACTTATGAAGTTGTCTTTCATATCGAGAAAACACAGAATATCTGTCACTATATGGTAGGTATTGTGTTTCAGTAGTCAGTAGTAATTTGTTTTTTATCAAAAAGCTGAGAAGACTTTTTTCTTCTCAATGAAATGCATGTAAGGTGGAGAGTGCTGATAAATCACAGATATTTAATTGGTATATGATACTTGTTTTTGTGTGGTTTAGAAAAAAAAATGCTACATGAACATCTGTCCTCTTTGTTTTTCTTTAATGAAAAGCAGATACTGAAAATCATTTTGCCATTAAGGCGGTTGGTTGGTGAGGGACCACCTATTACAGCGACGGATCTTCCGTGTTTTCTGGATTTGAAGGGAACTATATGATGCATACTGATACTGACTTGAATATAGTGTTTGTTCACATCAATTGTGGTGAGGGCATTCCCTGTTAAGGGTTAGGGTAAGAACTTGTGGCTTGAAGTGGAACTAAACCTATAAACTAAAAACCTAACAAAAACTAGAAAATGGAAGCAGACAGGTTCCTTACGCTCTTTGCAGAAAGGCTAAGTGTCTTCTGCAATAAAACAAACTTACCTGCCTTTTCACAAACTTCTGCAGTTTATTGTGCAATCTCAGCACACATTAGTGGCAGGAATAAATGAACTTTGTTGCACAAGTACAGGAGTAACACCATGCCAGTCTGGCCAATCAAGATGGTCAAAGATTCTGGACCTGAAAAGGAACCTGAAAAGATGTTGGCTCTGGCAAAGGAGTTTAGTTTCACTTTATTGACTACATTCCTATGATCTGTATTAGATTTTCCAATATCTATGTAGCACAAAAAGCTATTTAAGCAGAGTATCAAATTAAAAAAGGCCTTCATAATTGTGGTTGGATCAAAGACTATTGCCTATTTAAATTACAATATGTGTAGCTAGTTTATCTTATTTGGAAAACACCATATAAGTATTATTAGACAATAATGTTTTTAGATATAGACTGTAACTATATTTGATGTTGTCCCTTTGCCGTCTTTGCTTTGATGAAAGAGCAGGAATGCCCTCTGGTGTGTAAAAGCTATGTCTACATATACTGTGAACGCTCATTATGTAGTTTAAAGCCACCATACAGAGAACATTTTTATCTTTAAAAATATTCTTATTCTTACACATTTTGTTTTGGTTATTAGTATACTTATGTATACTAATACATAAGTGCCTCGCACGGGTCTTTGCAAATATCCCTGCCCAAAATTTATTATTATTATTACACAGTATTTATATAGCGCCATTTTTATTACGCAGCGCTGTACAAAGTCCATAGTCGTGTCACTAACTGTCTCTCAAAGGAGCTCACAATCTAAAGTCTCTACTATAGTCATATGTCAATAACGTAGTAGTCTAAGGTCCGTTTTTTTTAGGGGGAAGCCATTTAACCTAACTGCATGTTTTTTTTGGGATGTGGGAGGAAACCGGAGGAAACCCACGCAGACACGGGGAGAACCTACAAACTCCATGCAGATAGTGTCCTGGCTGAGACTCGAACCTAGGACCTAGCGCTGCAAAGGCCGGAGGGCTAACCCCTGAGCCACCGTGCTGCTTAGTGTAAATTTCCTCAAAAACTCCCTCTGCTTAATTTTGGGCCACTGCCACGAAATATGATAGAGAGTGCCTGCCATACCACAGCCACGAAAGCAGTAACCAGAACAGCCAGGGCAGTAGGTGGCCAATCTAGTGGGAACCATATACCAGCATAGAGGAAGTTTGTAATTGGCCTCGTGGAATGATATGTTAGGGGTACCATGAGCTGCAGTTTCCTAAATTTCCTGCCATTGTGCCTCATCCAATGTGCATCCAATGTCCACCTCCCAACAGGAGACATACGGTAATGGGTGTGAGTAACCGGCAAAAAGTATGGATCGGTAAACCAATGAGAGTATTTCCTTACTTCCCAGAGGGTCTTTATCACAGACATTTTCTTAAGAAATAGGGAGCTCAAGGGAGACTTAGTGCCCTGCACATAATTTCTAATTTGCAAGCACTGAAAAAATTCGAAATCCACCAATCAAAACGTTTACGGTCATCAAATCCTGGCACAAATCCCGGGTTGTCAGGGTGGCCAATGGCTTGTGTGGGGACAAGAAGTTACCTGAGTATTTACCAGAGTCCCTAATGATGGGATCATCTACATGCTTACGTAGAGGCGGAGAGATCCAGAGCATTGTGTCAATAGCAATGGGAGAAATCAAGGATGCTTCAACTGAGACCCACAAAGGTGAATGCGAAACAGCGTGGTATGCTGCCAAAGGGACCAGCTGGGCTGCTTGATAATAACACTAATAACACTAATAATAACATTGATAATATATATTTAGTAGTAAGAAGTAAGTTCCACCAAAGGATGAGACCAGAGGGTTCAAAGAGGGAGTTAACTCCAATTTGCCCAGCCTAAATTAAAACTGAGAGAGTATTGTGAGAGAGAGAAAAGGAAAAAAGTAGGCTTTTATGGGGCAAGAGTATGTTTTTTTAAAAGAAATTTTAAATTGTATTTAAACATCCTAAAAAACTAGACAATAACCATCTATACTTAGCCTTAGGCTAACATTGATGCGCTAGTCTTATCATGACATAGTACTTATATAGTACATCAAGTTAGGTTTACAGCAAAACACTTGGTTTCCTACCTGATGCGTTTCGCATCAGGTAGGAAATCCCCAAACAAAGCTGTTGTAAGTAGACCCAAGAAATGGAAAAAGTGGAAAGATAGCAGCTCTTTATGGCAGAAAATAAATCTAGCATGACATAAAACCTTTTATTTCAGTTACTAAAACAATTAATTCTTGGAAACATATTTGGTAAAAGAGGCCATGGGAATGTTTAACCATGACTTTATAAAATACTCTCACTAAAGAGTCCAAGATGTGGGTCAGTACTGTACTTATGGTCTCTCCCGACGCGTTTCGCCCTAAACGGGCTTCCTCAGGGGTTTGCCGAGACCCTAGAAATTACATTAAGGATAGTATAGTATAGAATTTCCACAGTATTCTTACAATTTTGACAAGTTTGAAATAAGCTGATTCATCTAAATAGTCTTAAACTTAGTTGGTATATTGACCTCACAAGAAGACGTTGGAAGAGTACATTCGACCCAGAAAATGTCACAAAAAAGGGGAAATGACTCGATTGGAGATTCTACAATTTCATATGAAAAATAATCGCAAGTGTAAATAAACATGTTAATGTATTTGAATAAATAATAAAAAAATATTTAGGAAATATAATTCTTACTTGGATGGCTATCTTAATGATATAATAATTATTAATTAATCCAGTTCTAGTAGATGGAGGTATCTATAAATATATTTAAAAAAAAAAGGATGTTCTTTTATGTATATATTTTGTAGCATCACAGAATATATCCTAATTATGTAATATACATTTAATCCACAAAATGGCGTACCTACGATTTAAATATGTACACTGGCTGCTGTTTTATTTTTTTATATATCTTCAACCTATGATAGATCAATGAGAAAATAATAATGATAATGGTTTTGTTTTATAGTTTTTAAGTAATGATCGAATATGATATTAATAATCAAGTATAATAATAAAGTTAGATATAAAACATACCTCAGAAGATATGTGTTGAATCTTGTAAGCAATGTAAGGAATACTATCAAAAATAGGGAAGGGTATTCCAAAGAAGATCTTATGGATTATTAGAGAGGTGCTTTCGAGTATAAGGAAGAATTGTCCTAAGTTAGGACAGAGAAAAGATTAAATATCTTTAGAAAATTAAATAAAAACTTTATGGTTAGGTGCCTTAGTAAAATCATTACTTACTGTTGTGTGAGGAGGTAGGGGGAAAAAAGCTGGTGGCAGCTGTCCAAACCAGGACTCATCCTTAAATGGGTTAGAAAATCTAATTACTAAGTATACTGCACATGTGTAAATCACCATGCCTATATTGTTGATTTATGGTATTATTTGAAACAGGCTACTTTCGTTTGTTTGTGGGTGGCTGAATAAAGTTTGGGGTTGAGAAAAAAAATAAAATAAATATTAAAAAATAAATAAATAAAATAATTACAAATAAAGATACGTGAGCACGGGCTCAAGCTCATATACGGGCATGATTATACGGATAATTAGATAGTGATGCTAGTGTAGGACTCGCTATTGCTTGGTGGGCCCTCATGGTGACGTCAAACCTCTGATGCCTTAAGCCGCTATAGCATCAGAGGCAGAGCACTGAATCAACGGGTTCTGATCAGCCCAGCACAGTCGATCAAACGGGGGGTAGGGAAGGATGAACCGGCTCTCCCTGAATTTTAGAGAGACCGGGTCCTCCATTACAGAATACCAGAATTCAGATGCTGTGCCATAATTGCTGCCAGAATTTTGACATCCAAATTCAACAAGGAAATGGGTCTAAAACGTGTCCAAGTGGTATGATCAGTGTTGGGTTTAGGCAACATACATATGCTAGCGGTGAGTGTGTCCAACCCAAGGCTATCCCCTTTGAAGGAGGTTGTTAAACAGGCTAGCAAGGTGGGGCGCTAATAAAAGGCCACATTTTTTGTAAAACGTTGCTGTGAAGCCATTGGGGCCTGGGTGCTTGTTGGGCAACAGAGTATGTATAACTCTTAGAACTTCTTCTGTAGAAGTATCAGCTTCCAAAGTTGTGTGCAGGTGTTCAGGCATACTGAAGAGGGTTACAGACTAGAAAAATGCATGTAATTTGCTTCTCATTGTCATATCCTGGTCTCCATACAGAGAGCCTAGATGCTTCTGAAATTCCTCCAGAATTTTGTGCCAGTGGCTAGTGGGGCCATGATTTGGAATGTTCAATCAGTATAACTTATTCAGTTTGGCTTGGTGGCACAGTCTGCTGGCCAGTGGGGTATCTGCTGTGTCCCCCTTGAAATAGATCAGGTCCCTTTCAGCCCTGAAAGCCCTGCTAGTTGTCCTGCAGCTCATTTTCACTCTGCTGAATATTATGGAGATGCCTCTCTCTTATAGCCAGATTTGCAGCTTTGCTTGAAAGGGAGTTGGACAAAGCTATAGTTAAAATCACTTCAGACCTAAAACAGTACTCCCAATCTCTGGGCCAATGACTAGATTTAATTGAAAAAAAATCAGATGAAACTACCCGTCGGGTCACCAAAATACCACAGCTATCTCTCCCTTAGAAAAATAATTGGAAATAGCACAGGACAAAATTGAGCATTTGGAAAATCGCTCCAAGCGTGACAACTTTTGAATTCGAGGTCTCCCTGAAAATAATAAAAACTTAAGAGACTATGATAAAAGCATTCATATAATCAGTCCTACCATCATGTGACGACTTACATTTGGAATTTGATGGGCTACATAGAGACGCAGAAGCACCAAGGGCAGATTACTTCCCTAGAGACATTATAGTGAAGCTACACTATTTTCATACCAAACATGCCTTAATGAAAGCGGCCCCATGGACTCCAGATTTGGCTATTGAAGGTTACCTGATATACAGTAGATCTTTGCGGATCTCCCACCAGCCACAATACATAAAAGGAGGACCTTTAAACCTCTTCTTCAGGCACTTCTCTCCTACAATGTTAGAAACCACTGGTCCATTCTCTTTAGAGTATGTTTCAACTACCAAAATAAATTTTATGCATTTTCAACTTTTGCTGAAGGAGCAAATCTACTGGAACACTTGGGAATTATTTCTGTGGATCCTACAAATAGATCACCAGCAGGTGGAGCTACGTCACCAGTTTTCCCATCTGGTCCCAAGTGCAATCTTCCCCTAAACCAAGAAGGAAGAGTTCATGAACTTCTGGTTTATTATCATTCACCATTGTTAAGCAGTCCTCCCTTTCAAATTTAGTTTCTTCCACAAAATGTAATGTCTAGCCGTGTACATTAAACATATCCTTTTCCATCAAGTTTATATTTAGTTGTGATTATAACAGGTCATTCATGGAGTCTACACACATGAGTCCAGGTTTCATCTTAATAACAAGTCTTTGTAATGACAATGGCTAATCAAGGTTTACCTTTGTCTCACTCATAATGTGCAAGTGCTCATTTTCCCGGTTAAGAAGACTAAAGCATTCCAATACTACCATGCCATGAAAATAGATGTTTTAGCATTACAGGAAACGCATTTCTCTACTGATTCTTTTCCCAAATAATTCCATAAAAACTTCCCTCTGATGTATTTAGCCAATGCCAAGGAAAAAAAAGAAGGGGTTGTGTTAGGGTTCTCCAGGTCAGTCTTATTCACTCTTTACACTGAACTCAAAGACTATGACAGGCGCAATGTGATGGTATTAGAAACTTGGGTGGGTCCCTAGTTTCTATTTCTATAGTGTGTTACTACGCTCCTACTTCTGGTCAAATGAGATTTTTCCATGAAATGTTTGATAAAATCTCCCCTTCTATTGAAGGGGCCTTGATTTTGATTGGCAGCTCTAACTTGGCACTAGACCAAATATTAGACAAAACTTCCAGACCAACATATAAACATCCCCTCAAGCAAAGCCTGCAGTTTGCTTCTTTGCTCTATAACCTTAATCTAGTGGATGCATGGAGGGACCACAACCCATCCACAAGGGATTACACGTTTTTCTCCTCTCCACACAAACAATACTCAGGTATAGATCATGCATTCCTCCATTCGTCACTCGTTCCTGCCCTCAGTTCGGCACACATCCTCGCCACCTCATGGTCCGATCACGATCGAGTACTTTTTCACCTTTACAGGCCTAGGATCCAAAACCTCTAAATCACATTGGAGGCTTAATTAATCCATTTTGAGTGACCCCACCCACTGCCAGACTATTGGTAATCAGTTAAAAAAATACTTTAGATGTAATTACCCACTTGATACTTTACCTTCTACTAATTGGGAGACCCATAAGGCTCATATTACGGGCCAATTTATATCCCTGGGTACCAAGCTTAAAAAACAAGCCACACTCCTAATTGACCAAAAACAACAACAACTATCGACGTTACAACTACAACAAAAGCAAAATCCCCACTTAGATTTACGTGACCAAATTGAAGTCTTGCGCACAGAACTAAACCTCTACCTCAAAACCAAGGCAGAAAAGACACTGAGATGGGCCAGACATACATTTTTTACTTGGAGCGAGAAACCTGGCACACTCCTAGCAATTAAACTAAATCTTAGGGCACAAACAACTGCGCTTCCAAAAATCAAACTGGGCGATGGAAGATTATCCTAAAACACAAAATTGGTCTTGGAAGCATTTGATAGCTTCTACCAGATGCTCTACAAAGAACCTAAATCCAAAAATAGTTCTAAAATTTAAACATTTTTTTCTAGTCTCCCAATTCCGAGATTATGTAAATCCCACGCTAAAATCTTAGATAAAGAATTTACGATTGAGGAAGTCATGGGAGTCGTTAAAAATCTTAAAACTAATAGTTCCACTGGTCCAGATGGCTTACCCAACCTTTATTATAAGACATTTAGCGAGATATTAGCCGATCACCTGTCAGACTATTTTAATTTCCTTCGCAAAGGAAATTAAGTAGCTGTAGAAGATAATAAAGCCCTAATTAGTGTTATCCCCAAACCTAGCAAGGACCCTGCTGAAGTCTCTAATTTTAGACCTATCTCCCTAATAAATAGCGATCTTAAAATTATGACAAAAATACTATCTCTGTGCCTAGGTTTCTTCCTAGACCAGTACATCCAAACCAGGTGGGATTTCTTTACCATCGACATGCCCCTGACCAAACTAAACGTGCGATAGACCTGATTTCAGCTGTAAACGGTAACTGGGATAGCGGGCCAAAAAGAGATCATTAGATCTACACAAAGCTTTTGACAGTTTATTATGGGAATACCTGAAAACCCTTCTTCTCAAACTGGGATTTGGCCCAGGGTTTTGGTGAAATTATATCCTCTCTATACTCCTCCCCCTTCTTCAAAATAGCAATTAGGAGAGACTATTCACCCTTGATTAATATCCGCGGAGGCACCAGACAAGGCTCCCCTCTCTCCCCTTTATTTTTCACTTTAGCTATTGAACCCTTAGCAATAGCTGTAATCAGCTTAATACTGACATCAAGGGCATCTAATGTGGTCCTATAGAACATAAATGTTGACTTATTGCTGATGACACCTTAATGTATATAACTTCTCCTCTCATCCCCTTGCCCAACTTATTTAAAGAGTTGAGCTCCTTTTCAGAGGTGTCAGATCTAAAACTCACTAGAGCCAAATTGGAGGCCCTAAATATTTCATCACCGCCAGACATAGTCGCCCAACTCAAAGATAATTTTGACTTCACGTGGAAACCCGAAGCAATCACCTATCTAGGCATTTAGATTATCTCTTCTTACCATGATCTGTACTCAGCATAAATACTCATCCCTGTTTCCTGCAGTAGCTAGAGATTTGAATATATAGCGTTCTGGCCCCCCTCCCAGTTCGGTAGAATAGCTGCAATCAAAATGATCACACCAAATCAAAATGTTACGCCAAACTACTATTCCATCCACTACATCCAAGACCACAATGGACTAACTTGGAGTCCCTGGCCTGCCCCTCAATACCGATCGAGGTCCTTATAGCATAATCCTGAATTTCCTCCAGGTTGTGAACCAGCTCAATTCTCTTGGTGGCGCAACAAAGGATTTTTCAGAATCTGAAATTTTCTTGATGGCATGGCTAGAGAGGCACGAGAGCCTCTCCCTTCCATATACAGAAATTTTCCGTTATCAACAAGTCAGGACCTTTATTCAAAATAAACTTAAAGGGTTGAAACCAACCTACCAGAGTAGGGGATTTGAAAAAAACTTGCAGTTATTTAACTGTTTCCAAAGTATCTTGATGGTATATAAATAACTTTCCTTTATGAAACAATGGTAGTCAGATCTGGAGGTGAAGCGGAGTGCCCAAGAATGACAGAATCTATCAGTGTCCATTTCCAAAATATCTCTGAACACTTTAATAATAGAGGCCAATTATAAGGTTTTAATGAGATGGTACCTGGTCCCAGTTAGAATCCATAAAGCCAATCCCGCTGTGTCTCCTCTTTGTTTTCTAGGATGTGGTCAGACTGGCACTGTACTCCATGCTTGGTGGAGATATCCTAGGGTTCAGTGATTTTGGATCCGCATTTTCAACCTAATAAGTTCTGTCACCCAGGTAAACATCCCAAGCCAAATAGAGTGTGCTCCTTTTTCCCATTTAGAGCATTTAGCTCCGAAACAGTTAACTAGACTAATTAAATACATCCTGTTAACTGCTCGGATTACTATTGCTTGCTAAAGCTTCCATTATTCCTCTTTAGTTCACCAAAAACAAACCTAACTGATTTTTAATGTTTACAAAGGGAGTGAATGATTAAAAGGTATCTCTACCCGCCAACCTTTATGATCTTACTCTAAACCTGAAATGCCTGTATACCTCACAAGCTTTAAATCTGTGAATAACTCTATTTTTGTACTATTGTACGTATTAGTATTTCATTGTCAATATTGGAAAATTACTTTATTGCCTGCTGTATTTAGACTTTGTAACCTAAGAGGTGTTGAACTATGTTTGACCTCATATGTTTAATCTACTGATGTCTGGTTACAGGTTGGTGCTCTTCTTCTTTTGTTTTGAACCCCCTATTCACCCATTCATCCCCCCTTTTTTATTTTTTTATTTTTCTGTTATTCTATGCAAATTTGTTGTGTAATGTTATTGTTTACTTAATTTAAAAATGTCAATAAAAACTTTGAAACAAACAAAAAAATGTATTAAAAAAAAGTGTCGGGGAGATTTGGAATTTGAGGGGGAGAAGATGATGAATTCTGTTTATTCCAGGCTTCTGCAAATCTGTCAGCCATCCATGACGAAATGGCTGAAGGGCAGCATGAAACCTTATCCAGCACTGAGGGAGACAGTCACAGGTGAACAGATAGATTTGAGTGTCATCAGCATACAGATGGTACTGTAAACCGAAGGAGGATATGAGACTACCAGGTGAGGAGGTGTACAGAGAAAAGAGAACCGGTCCAAGGACTGACCCTTGGTGAACACCAACAGGGAGAAGAGTAGGGGAGAAGGAATTACCATTGATACAATTACAAGAAACAGACAGGTGGGAAGCAAACCAAGAGAGAGCAGTGTCACTGATATCAATGGAGTGCATGACTTGGATTAAAAGGAGGGTGATCAACAGTGTCAAAAGCAGATGAAAGATTAAGAAGGAGAAGGGAAAATTTGCCGGAGGTCATTAGCCACTTTAGTGTGGGATGTTTCAGTGGAATGGGCAGCTCGAAAGCCAGACTGGTTCAAGGTCAAGGAGACAGTTGTATTCAGGTAATCGATGAGCCTTTTATAGACAAGGCGCTCAAGAAGTTTGGAAACATATGGGACAAGGGAGAAATGACAGTAGCTAGAAGGTAGGGAGGGGTCTAGTGAGGTCTGGAAAGCAGAAGGACAGATACCAGTAGAAAGGGAGAGGTTGAATATGTCGGTTAGTACTGGAGCGAGGGTGGAGGAAAGGGTACGGAGTAGATCAGAGAGATTGGGTCAAGCAGACAGGTAGTAGAAAGAGATCATGAGAGAAGAGAGGAGACTTCATCCAGAGTAACAGGTCTGAGGAAGCTGCTGGATGATTTACAGGTGGAAGTGGTGTATATATTTTGAGTAGCATGGCGAGAATCATGTCTGATTTTGACAATTTTATCTAAAATAGTTGGCTATGTCCTGGGCAGAGAATGTAGTGGGGGGAGCAGGTGTGGGTTTTAGGAGGGAATCAATTGATGAGGAGTGACTGCGTCAGTTGGAAGCTTGGTGAGCACAGTGTTAAGGTGATGTAGCCTGGCTTTGTGATCCATGAAAGTCGGAGCTAAGGCCAGATTTCTGTTTTTGTTCTGTGTGAGTCCAAAGGAAGAGGTAATAGAGAGCAGTTTGGCTAAAAGAATGGTTGGGGTCACCCACTGGAACATTAAAGTCACAGGGAATGAGGGTGGGAAGGTCATGGGAAAGAAAATGTGGAAGCCAAGAGGCAAAGTTATCCAAATATTGTGAAACTGGGCTGGGAGGCAGTAGATACCAGCAACAATGAGAGGCAGGGGACGGAAAAGATAGAGGGAATGGACTAGGTGTATGAGTAATGTGCAGGCCTCTATAGGAGAGTGCAGCAGCAGAGGTAGAGTCTGAGGAGGAAAACCAAGTTTCAGTGAGAGCCAGGAGGTTTAGAGGTCCAGAGAGGAGAAGGCTGTGGATAGAGGTTAGTTTATTACAGATTTGGCAATCCATAGACAGCCAGAGTAAGCAGGAAGGAATTTATGGGTAGTGTGAATGAGAATGAGGTTAATGAGGGGGGGAGAGGACCAGGGTTGAGTGAGATGTCACCACCAAGCAGTAGTAGAAAGGATAGGTGCAGGAGTCAGCAGCAGCAGAGAAAGCAGAATGAAAGAACAGGCAGACAAGGAGTTAACAGACTGGGGAGGGGGAGAGGGAATAAATCCAGCATAGAGAGCACAGAGTGAATGATACATTGTAGCAGATAATTGTGGAGTCACAGGAGTACACTAAACAATGTGGCAAACTCCACAGTCCAGATCCATTTGAGCAGCTCCTGTAATATGGGTTGTAGTGAGGCTTGTCAGCTTGTTGAGTTCCAGGTGTAGGATAGAATGAATCAGAAAGATGAGTATCGCTGGTCAATAGGGAAATTTAGCTAGCTCAGACACAGCACTCAGCATTTGTGCAATGTGTCTCCACTAGTACCAAGCCCCCTAGATCTGCTAAGCATTTTCTCTACACCTGTTGTTTAATTCAATGCTTTCCCTGTCCAGTTCCTGTCCTTTACAGCTCCTGTGTTAACCGTTTATTGCCAAGTCTGGTGTTTCCTCACCTGTTCTCTTTTGCTGTTCCAGTGTTTTTCTGTATCTGCAGTGATCCTTGTGTCTCCCATGTTGCCAGTGCCTCCTGTTGCTTACTGTGAACCCTATGTCTGCGCTGACTCTGTATCATTGGTGTCTGTTTCCTGGATTTCTGGTTCTTGTCCCCTGGCTTGTTCCTGACCTTTCTTGCTTGCTGCCTACCTCAACCCCAGCCTTCCTTGACAATTCTCCTGCCTATTGATTTTGTACTGTGCATCATCCTGCCCACCCTGGTGTGCCCAAGGACCGCAACCTGGCAGTAACCAGCAGTGCAACATCCTCACCACTCGAGGCTCTGGAGCAGACCTGGTTACTGATTAGACTCTGCGCCTTGGCCCTCCCCAGGACTCACACCACTCTGTGCAAGCCGTTGCACCCCCCAGAGGCCCCGTCTCCCCAAGTGTGACAGTGTAAGAGTTTAAAGAAGGATCCAGTCAGCAAGGTCTCAGTAGTCAATCTAGCAAAGCATTTGTGAAAAGTTGAATATCCAAAGGAGTGTAGACAGGCCTCCAAGTTGGTGAAAGGTCAACATTTTTCCATCCTTAAAAGCTATAAGTTAAAATGACATACCCCTGCATTACTGAACATTTTCGATAATGTAGGCCAAAGCGCCTTATAAAAAAAGCCAGCGTATGCAGTGAAAGTTCCTGAAGTGGATTTTAGTGTCCTAAAAGAGGATTTCATCCTTGTAGCTTTCAGGATAGCTTTCCTAACCTGGAAAGAGTATAGGCAGCAGATGATATCACATGAATGATCAGGATCTTGGCTCCTAGGGCTCTATGGGGGGGGGATTTATTGAATAGAGCAGTGACAGGTGAGAATAATGCAGTAGGTGTGATGGACTCAGGTATGCCTCTAATGCATTTATTATTGTGTCTGCAGCATTTTTCTTTGGCATCTTGTTGATAAAATAGGTGGTGTATAAGAGTGGTATGCTCATTAAGGATATCAGTGTGTTGAACCACCTGCAGTCCCAAATCTCCTGTGGCCTTTTCAGCCTCCTTAATGCGTACACTTATATGCCTCCTTAGATGCAATGTCCCCTCTGACTGACTCAATATGTTGCATACATGCCTCCATATCTGTCGCGAGTTTTAGGAGGGTCTAAGAACAAGGAAGAACGACTCACTGAGTCACAGGAGTAAACATCCACTGCAGATGCCTGATGTAGAGGCATTTAGCAACATTGCAGATAAGGAAGCTGCTGTGTAAAAAGAGCTTGGTGCCATCTTGCCCGCATCAGTCTCTGGTTCTGGCTGGGGAGTCCGATCTCAGGAAAAGGGACCCAATTTCAACAGACTGGCAGCTGTCACTGGAAGCCAGGGAGTCATAGAAGTTCCTACTGTACCAACTACTTTACTATGTTTAAATAACACCATCTTTTCTGAATAAATCAGAACAGCAACTATGAACTGATGTCTGTGTCTGTTCTTTTACGATTCTAATATTAACCTAACAGCTGATGTTTCTTTAAGAAATAGAAACATTTTTCCCTGACATTTGGTGCTGAAACCTGGGATGGACAAATGACGATTGAACCAGCACCTCAGTAACTGCATTGGAGCAATCAGAACATGCCCCAGCCGGCATGTAAAGCCCATTTAGCTTACCGGGGTTCTTCCTTTGCTACGCATTGCTAAGTTACATTGTCTGGTGAGTCACAAGTTCCATCACTCGAACCTCAGCTGTTAGGAGATGTGTACACATGTGTGTGAGATGTTTATGTGTATGTATTGTGAACCTGTGGGGGTAATCAGTCTAAATGTCCTTAATGTTTTCCTCAAAACTAACCTGGTTGCCAAAAGTGAGGTTGGGTCAATCCTCACAACTGTGGTGGTCTCGGACAAGCAGTAACGTGACCTATAGCTGCGTTATGGTAAACAGTCCTGTCTCGCAGGATGCAGTGAACACTGCAGCCAAAATGGTAACTAATATGAGCTTTGTAACTTGTTATCCACAACTGCCTTTAGATTAATTGTCTGCTTAGTCTGTTAGCCTACATGAAGACGGTAATGTGTTGGGTGATATTCTGTACAATAGTATATTAGCCTATATGAAGACGATAATGTGTTGGGTGATATTCTGTACAATAGTATATTAGCCTATATGAAGACGATAATGTGTTGGGTGATATTCTGTTCAATAGTATATTAAGAAGGATTACATCTGATCTATTAAATTGTAAGCACATTGGTGGTGAGGTGCAGGTCTGTGGATGTATGTGTATCAGTGAGTGTGTTTATCTGTTTATTAGAGTGTGTAGGGTGTAATTGTGTGAATAGCATATGCTTTCAGAGAGAGAGACTATGCTGTAAAAGTCTTTGGTAATTCCACACACAGACTGGGTTCTGTGTTGTTGGCACAGGGAGCCAACTGATCCGCTGATCAAAACTGGTATGTCTGGGACATATCATGGGAGTCAGGGACTCCCAGGAATTACAGATTCAAATTTGTGCCTAGTGAGCAAATCTGTGGAAAAGGCTGTCTCTGGGAGGCTGGATGAATACACCAGTATAACAACAATTTAAACCTAACAAAGAAGGAGGATTGAACAAAAAACATTTGAGAAATAAGTGGCTGGTGCACCTCTGCCCAACAAGATATAAAGCTAGACAAAGGACATTATATCACCCCAGGCTAGATAAAATACAACACAAGCAGTAGAGTTTACAGAACTAAGCTAGAGATTGCAGCTGATAGTATGGAAATATGAGGAATATGGTGCATATGTCTTCTGCACTGCTATTAAATTAGGACATCTATGTGAGAAAATTGAGATGCGGGTATTTTTGTTGTCTATGGTTTATTTAAATCTAGCAAGTTGTGAGAATGGTTCTAGTGTAATGATGTGTGAGATCTCAAGCGTATATGTTGTGTCAATAGTAATATTGTTGATGAGACGTTATATTTGTTATATTTGATGCTGATTTATGATCTGGTGCACATATTGTTTTTTGTACTGTTTGTAATTTGTTGTAAGTAATTAGTTGCTTGGATTGTTTGTAATTTATTTGTTGTTTGTATTGTTTGTACTTTCATTGTACTTCATGTACTTCATTATTAAGAACAAAGGATGAGGACAATCTGTAGAATTTGGGAAAGAGTGTTGTATACAATCTACTGAGGAGTGGCTGAAACAGAAACCAGGGTGAAGCTGGCAACAGTAAATAGGATAGTAGAGGCAGACACTCCCGAGGTACCAAACCCTCATTAGGTTGGGTCAGATACCTCCAACTGCTGCTTGTTTCTCTGTGATGAATAATGCTTTCCTTTATATGCCTTTGCACCAAGATATTTATTATCTTTTTGCCTTTGAGAACATGCAAAAATAATAAACATAAAGGAGGAATAAATTCACCCTGTACATGCAAATATTGCATGAGGTACTAAATGGACAGATTCTAGAAAAAGGTAAGGTAAGCTAGGACAGGTAATAAAGCAAATTAAAGTAAGCTGTAAAAGTTGTATTTTTAGAAAACATTTTATGTCAGACAGCTGTGAGCCTTCTGGAGTTCAGTAGGGTTCCGCTGAGAGTGGATCCCAAATGCCTCTTTACTAATGCTGTATTAACTTAAGAAAAACACCTTTTTCTTGAAAGATCATGTCCAGGGTTTAGAAGATCTGAAAACAGCTATATTGTCAGCTTCCACTTTACCTTCCAGATTACAGGAAACAATTTTACCCATTTTTACCCATTTCCCAGTCATAAGAATGCTGGCTATGCTACAGGCGTGTTGTGCCAAAGGCATGAAACAGGCAGGTACAATTGGCATATTTCTCCTGTCAGCAAGATCATGTGATAAAGGGATCACCAGGTTGTGTTAGGGCAGTGGCACATCTGTATTGTTGCTGGAAAAAGAAGCAGACTTGGTCTTGGATCACACTTACTATATGTGAAATAATAAGCATGATAGAAAGTATTTGTCAACAGCTAGGTTGCCTACATATGGGGTTGTTTTACTTACACCTACCAATTTAACAATCAGAAGGTGTAATATAATAAATCTTGCCACAATCTTGGTGGAATGGTTCATCTTGCTCATCACTGGCTGCATCAAGGTTTTCCGGGAACTTAGAAAGATGGCTATGCAGAAAAGGCACCTTGATGCTCATATTGCAACCGAGCATTTTGTAGCTCTCCAAGAGTTTCTGAACAATTTCTGTGTAGTATTTGCTTGTGTGTTTCCGAAAAAGTCCTTGACAATGGCTTTGAATGATAACAAAGCATTCTTTTCGACTTCTGACATTGTCCTGATGAAATGTTCATCTTTGATGAGCGTCCAGATCTGTGGACCATAAAACACACCGGTCTTTATTTTTTCAAATGACACGCTAGAAAATGCCAAAATGAGGTACTTGAAACCGTCTCCTTCAGTTGGCAAAGCTTTAACAAACTGCTTCATTAGACCCAGTTTTATGTGCAGAGTCAGGAATATAATATTCTTTCTATCAACAAGTGGCTTATGTAGAATGTTTGGATCACCTGGTGTTTTGGGTCACCTCATGCTGATCAAATCCCTTATGAACAGAGTCCTCTTCAATTTCAAACTCTTCATCATTGTTGTCACCTAGTTTATCATCATATTCATGTTCTTCAAGAGAGGGAAGTGTAACAAAAACCGGTACTGGGATTTCATCTGAATAAGCCACTGGGCGTATAGCCGATGGTAGACTAGGATACTCTATGTTTCCTTTTTTTTTGGTATATCTGAAGTTTCCACTATACAAAAGTAACAGTCACTAAAATTATCTCCTGGCTCTCGCCAAACCATAGGTGTACCAAATGGCATCTTATCACGAGTTCCCTTTGTCCACATCCGTAAACCTCAGACACACTTTGAAATATGACAAATAGGCTTGCTGCTCTGTGTAGCCTGACGATGCCCACCCGGCATCTGCGTTCCCGGTTTGTGAACATTGGGCACGTGAGGCCAGGGCACGCAGATGCCGGCCGGGCATGGAAAGTGCAAACGTGCAGCTGGGGGGCGGGACCGTGCGGCTGTGCGGCAGGACTAGACGGGAAATTCTAAATAATAAGTATTTTTAAATGTACCGCTTTGACATTTAAAAATACTTATTATTCAGACCTCCAGAGAGGTTAATGAAATTGGATTCCTCTCTGAGTATGTAGAAGCACTTCCCTGCAGTTCTTGCATTTCCGTATGAAATGGTTAGAAAAGCCACTATTTAAAATGTGATCTCAGCCAGAACTGTAGAAGCTTAGCTTTTGGAACTATGTGGATAGATGAGATTAAAAGTAAACCTAGGGAGAGAGAACAGGCCTATTGTAATGCCATGTCAACAAACAGCCATTTGTCACAGATCCCTGCAGATCCAGAGGATATGTGCCTCCTTCTTGCTCACCCATCTTGCAGTCCCCCTGCTGCCAGCACCATCTCTGACTCAACACTCTGCATACTTCCTGTTCCACGTCAGGTGATTGTCTGTCAGCTGTTCCCTTGCCTCAGAGAACCAGGGTATTCCGCAGACCCACTCCTTCTACTGGAAAACATCTGAATAACACCTGAGATTATCTCAACAACAGCACTCCCTCTGCTGGTGGGATTGATGTCTGCGGCTCACTTGGTCCACGCCCATCATCTGACATTCCCTTTTTAAGGAAGTGACCTGGCAACAGGAAGTTGCCTGAACAAGGAAGGAGTTCATTTGGCTCTGCTTCCAGGTTCCTGTTGTTTGTTTCTCCTGTTCCAGATTCTTTGTGTACTGACCCCAGCTTGTTTCCTGACTACTCTTGCTCGCTGTGTGCCCTGACCTCTTGCCTGTTTCCTGCCCAACCTTGTTTGCTGCCTGCCCTGACCTTTTGGCTTGTCTGACTACTCTCTTGGTTTGCCTCGGGGGCCCCGGGTGCACGGGGGCCGCAACCTGGAAGTTGCCCGCAGCGCAACATCCTCACCCCTAGAGGCTCTGGTGAAGACCGGGCAGCTGCTTAGACTCTGCGCCCTGTGCATGTCTGTACCAACTGAGCTGCTGACACAGAGGGTCCACGGTCCTGCCCTGCAGTACTGTGACACCATTTGACTTACCTTTTCTTTACTAACAAAAAAAAAATTAGTTTTGGCTTTAGATACACTGTACCGCACCTTAAATGTAGATCTGTACCTTGACACTAATATGGCACAGGTCTAATAATATTACAAGATTCTGCCTACTGCTATTTTTTTCCTAAACGCCTGGACTATTTGCACATGACTTATCCATACTGTATTGCCCTATACAAGAACACTTGTACTTCTAGGGCACTTTTCTGAAATTCACTCATAAGACATGATATTGTGGATGTTCGATCAAACATGTCTGTTGGTTCACTAAGGTCTATGCCCAACTTTGCTTCTGTGATTATTTAATTAAATTATGGTGTGCAATTTTTAGGTCCTGTTAAACAAGTAATTACCATTCTGACCTTACCCATTAAGAAGTTAAAATGAAAGGAGAGAAGAAGAGGAAATTCTAGTTCAACAAGCAATTTATTATCAATTATTTGCAGACAAAAGGTACCAGAACAACTTTTTGAAGGGAAACAGGAAGTCAGGCAGACAAAAGAGTTTATTTGTCAAGGTGTGACACATTGCTCCTCAAAGATCTTTTCTTGTATCCAATGCTAAATACAATGTGGCTGACAAATTTGTATTACCTTATAACAACATCAATACATTGTGCTTTAGTTGCTTAAAAAGTCACCTCTAAACAAATTGGCCATCAAATGATCCAGTACTTTTGTGTACAGTATGCCATGTTATTGACAAGACCACTGTGTTTGGAATGAGTACAGCATGTTTTATGTCTTGTATAGATCAAATATTTTGCAAGCACTGTTTAATTAAAGATTTAATGCTTGCTCCTTCAAATGTATTGACAACGTCAACTATTTCTATGTGGTGTACAAATGCATGATGCTTGATGTACAATGCAACCCAAAGTAGTTCTTAGCCTTTACATCATTCATGTTACCACCTTGCAATAATATAGCCCCTAGTGGTACAATGTCAACTTATTAAAGGATCAATGACCCACAAGAGAGAGTGGGGAAAATAAATACCTTTCATTATGTGATGAATGCCCTCTCTCAGCCCACACCCTGTGCATAGACTTTCCAGCACGCTCAGTCACAGTCAAGGTACCAGCAGGCTGAGCAGGGCCGTCATGGGGACAAGGTTAACCTTTCTGTTACCCCTTGCCCAACACACCATCACAGGTAGACTTAGACCACCAAGTGCTTAGACGGAAGCACGCATCGTTACCCCTGACAACTGCAGTTATGATTCTGCTTCTTTATTACTGTCTGTGTCACCTGCTGCCACTCCAGACAGAGATGTCTCAGAAATCACAATGTTTATAGTAGCATTTTTCGGTTATCAAGTTACACTATTTCTACTTAGAGCATTCAGAGATTCAGCTACACTTTTTATAGTGTTTATTAAGTAGAAATATACAAAAACAGGGCATTAAAAATAAATACGAATCAAAGAACAATAGCAGAACAATAGCAACTGGGTAAAATAAAAAGGGAAAACTGTGAAATTATACTTAGTTAGAGTTGGTTTGCCTTGGTCCAGGTTACTGTATAAAATCAAAGTTATTAGTCAGAGTCACTGGGCTGCCTGCAGTGCTCAATGTGACAATGCCGTTGTTCTTAGCAACAAGATAGTATCAGGGAGAGCTCTCTCTGCTAGGCTTACAAGGCTTTTTCTATGCCAACAACAGAGGTGGGACTAATAAAACAATCCAATGACAGAAGGGTGGGGCTGTGTCAACATGGATTATGCGTGGACACAAGCAGGATCTAGCAATATTCATATTTTCATAAATTCAGGTTTTATAAAATGACAACATCCCGTATTTTTAATCACCACAAAATACGGAGTACACAGAGACCAAACTAGGCATGTCTGAGACCTATGGTTCCCCAGAACAGACTAAATATGATTTCCTGAGGCCTAAGAGACTAATTTTTGGTCTTAAAATGCTCACCATACCAATCCAATTAATCTGTAAAGACTGTATAGTGAAAGTGTAATGATGAATAATAAATGGGATTCTGAATACAGCCTAGAGGTCTATCAGGGGGCACTCTACTAGCATTATCTGATTTTTATGACACCTGGAGGGACAAAACTCCAATGTTTACAATAGATGTTGTAAACTAGAGAATCTGATGGATGATGGTTGTCCTATACAGAAATATCTGATAAGGGAAAAGGTCTGACCCTGGTCTGTTTAAAGAGACTACTTTACATTTAGGGGAGATCAGACATTAATGTTATCCCCAATATCACACATAAAAAGGCCTAAGGTAATAGACTGTCAGTCAGCCTGCAACAGTCCTCAGAGGAATCTTCTCCGAGCAGATGTCCAAATTTTCTTCTATAGGACAGGGGTCAAAAAAGTCCACATAACCATTCAAATTGGGTAATTGCTTTTTGTGGCACAAAATCATGAAAAATGGCACAAATCAGTTTAATGCTGCACAATAGACAATTCTTATATCTATACAGATTTAAATTGAGCATAAATGTTCTCAAAGGCAGGAAAAACTGAAAGTGTCAGATTCTGAGTAGATTTAGGAGGATCATTTCTTCATTTGAGATAACAAAATTTAGTGGTATAGACAGTAGCAGTAAGCGTTTGTCTTCTGTTTTTTCTTCTACAGGTAAATGTTTCTTGTTATATTTTATTTACATGCAACAGTCATGCATAACAAAAAAAGTTGCATAACAGCAGTACACTGGGATTTAGAGGTCTGGATGTACTAATTCCTGAAGTTACATGCAATAAACCCAGTGCGGCACAATACTGGCAGGAGCATATGTGAGGTTTCAGATATGCTTAAGTTATTGACACTGTAAAAAAACAAAAATGTGCTTTTTGAGTTTAATAGCTTATATATTTTTAATAATTCAGGTATATTTCAAAACACAGTTAGGTGCGCTTGGGTGATACATAAGATGGGTAATCAACAAATTAATATTATTAAACAGTTTTTTATATAGTCACATCATATTAGGGGGTGCTATGACACAGGAGGAGTATTTTTTATTTTTTTTGCATTTTGCATTTACCTAAACAATTGGAAGTCTTTTTATAAAACAGTAAATCTGACGTTTACTGAAACTTTGCTTGGTGGAGAGTCAATTACTGCTATTGAAATACATGGACCTGGAAGATTCCCCACCAGGAAATGTTTCAGTAAATGTCAGAGTTACTGCTTTATAAACAGATCCCTTTGGTGTCTTTTGGTAGCTTTTAAGTATGCAGTGGGCTATAAAGGGCTGTTTTACACTACAGCACTGTTTTTGAACCATCCTTGACTTGAATTATTTTTTTTTTTAAATGGCTTCTAATCAGCTTCTAAAAGGATTATTTTATGGACCCTTTCAAGGGTTACCAACCCATAAAAAACATAATATTGTTTTACATGACACCATTATTATGTGGAGGAAGGTGAATAAACTGTTGGGTTGCCCAGGTACAATTTGTCACGCTTACCCTGTGCATGTGGGCAGTTCAATTCAATCCAAGCTTTATCAATTCGGTCCAATCTGCTGGACAATTAGAAAATAGCCTCTTGACCAGCCCTGGCTATTTAGCTAGCTCACACACTGCACTTAGTGTTCATGCAACGTGTTTCCATTTTGCTGAGCCCCTAGTTCTGTGAGTTAGTTCCTGTTCACCTGGTGCTTAATTCAGTGGTTCCTCTGTTCAACTCCTGCATTAACCCCTTGTTGTCCAGTCTGTTGGCTCCCAGCCAACTTCCCTGTGCTCTGTTCCAGTGTTCCTTTCTGTCTGTGGATATCCGTGAGTCACCTGTGCCTCCTGTTGCTTCCAGTGTCTCCTGTGTTCCCTGTGCCCGCAGTGGCCCCTGTGTCACAAATGTCTGTCTCCTGGATCCCTGGCAATTGACCCCTGGCGTGTGACCTGACTCTCTTGCTTGCTGCCTGTCTCAACCCCAGCCTTCCTGAACTATCTTTCTGCTTTGTGATTTGGTACATTGTTTAGCCCACCTTGGTGTGACCAAGGACCGCAACCTGCCAGTAACCAGCGGCGCAATATCCTCACCATCAGAGACTCTGGAGAAAACCTAGTTATTGCTTAGACTCTATGCCTGGGCCTTTCTCAGGGATAACGGCACCTCCATGCAAGCCGTAGTGCCCCCTATTGGTCCTGTCTCTTCATGCCAGAAACAATTTCATCTAGAATTCCAATTAGGTCTTTCTCAATATTTTCACAAGGGAGATGACAAATTTTCAGATATGGGACGCTAAGGGAATTTTAACCATTGTAGACCTGTATTTGGAAAATTTGGTATACCACACACACACACGCATTTTCTGCAATATTTGCAAATTCGACATTTTAACCAGGGCGTTGTTAGCTCCATGCCAAACTTTCTACCCAAATGGGGATGTAGAGTCACTTCTATGCAATGGCAAACATCTCTTTCTTGGATCCATGGGGCTTTGGGAGCCATGACTACCTCCGAGATACCCCTCCAGGGCCCTGTCATTTGAAAATGGGCAGATCTTATCAAGCGCCCACTGGAAAAAACATAGGAATACATTAAAAAAGGATGGCGGAGGATACTGAAAATGGTAGCCAGCAAAAGTTGTTGGAAAACACAATTTAAAATAATACACAGAGCATATATGGCTTTTAACATTCCCCTCAATATATGTTGGCTGGTTAGATTACCAGCTTGTCCCAAGTGTTCAAAGCCACACCCCAACATATTTCATCTAAATTTGCTGTGCCCAACCATCCAAAAATTTTGGACAGAGACGTTGTGCTATATGGCAACAGTAACTGAGTGGCAACATAACCTTTGCCCTATCCTTTATCTCTTACATAATGTGGAATCCAATTAATCTACTGATTTACAGGCCCCTAACCAACAACAATAAACAATATTAAACAAATAACAACAACAACAATAATAATAAATACTGACTAGATGGGAAATTTTATGTCTGTTGGTCACTAAAAAGCCGATAGTAAAAAAGTGGATTTCACAAATACCTCTGAATATATTATGGGTAAAGGAGATTTTCCTTAAACTCCATAGATAAACTTAATGCTCTGAGAAACAAAAAGTGGTACACTAAATGTTTCTTTGGAACATGGTCAAGGATTTTACCCATAGAACTAAATAGAGATTAAGGATCTGATGTCTCTGTTCCAACACACCACTTGGTATGACACACGAAAAATTAAAGGGTACCTTGGGTCCGTTGGATGTGGTGTGATGGGATGGCCAGTAGTATTTCAAACCAGGCCATAACATGGTGTCCAAATGTAGAAAAAAAAGTGGAGCCAGATTGTGTAATCCTCCGCTGTAACATACCAGTAGGTGCTTTAGATTATGTAATTTAAATTTGTTATTTTGTTACTCAATGGGCATTGTTTGTTTGTTTGTTTGTGTAAGACCCTGGTCAGTATCAGTACCAGTATTCTCCAGACACCAGTCCCCCAATCTAACACCGCAGTCTGCACCTACAGCAGCCCTCGCTGCGTTTTCCAGCACTCGGTTGTCCCCAGGACTTATTACGCAAAAGTTGGTGTCTGGGGATAGGCCAGCAGCTGACCAGGAGCCCACAGATACACAGTACAGGATTACCAGGGAATCCAGGAACACGCCGAAGTCAAACACAGGAAATCAGTCCACCAATCCAGGTACAAAGGAAAAGGCACAAGCAGAGTCGGGGTCACAGGCAAAGGTCAGTCCAGGCTTAGTTCAAGCAGAATGTCAGGAAAGGTCAAAGTCAAAGGTCCGCAACAGTACTACTACTATTACTAGTACTAGTACTTACAAAAATGACAAGACAGACAGCTTTAGATATTGCAGTTTGGCATTGCATGTTATTTTTAATTCAATGATCTACCAGAACCCCCAGATCCTTTTCTACTTCTGACCCCCCCCCCAAATGTATTCCCCATAGACAGTATGAAGCATGCATGTTGTTAGCTCCCAAGTGCAGAACATTTATCAATATTAAATGTCATTTGCCACTTGGCTTCCCAATCAAACAATACATCCAGGTCTGCCTGTAGATTATATACATCCTGTATGTACTTAAATCCATTACATAGTTTGGTGTCATCTGCAAACACAGAAATGGTACTTTTATTCCCGAACTCTATATCATTTATAAAGATGTTAAATAGTAAAGGTCCCAACACTGAACTCTGGGGTACACCAATAATAACCTTAGACCCGTCAGAGTGTGAATCATTAATCACTACTCTTTCGATGAGGTCTTTAAGCCAGTTCTCTATCAATTTGCAGATTGACTTTTTACACTTTTGGCCCTAACTTGCATATTAACTGCCTGTGGAGTACTGTGTCAAATGTCCAAGTACACTTGATCAACTACTTCTCCACTGTCTATCTGTTTACTGACATCCTCATTAAAAGAAAGTAAAGACTTACCATTCCAGCGCCGGTTACTGAAGCAGTAGCCAAGCATGAAGATGACATCCTGGCAATGTAACAACGTAAGTGCTCTTGATGAAAAGCTCTCCAGTATACATCATCAACAACAAATCTTGAGAACGCAATATTCCAACCTGGCAACAAACCTTACTGATATGGAAAACCATACAAGGTGTAATAATATAAGAATTATTGTCCTTCTGAAGAACATCAAAAGGATGGAGCTACATAAGCTGTGTGCCACTACTTTACTCAAAGATCTGGGTCCTAAAGCACCATTGGGAGTTGGACCCCTTTAAGCCAACTTGAAAAATTAGTCCAAATAAATGCTCAGTTGTAGCTCACTATATTGATTCCAATGACAAGAACCAAATTCTCCAGGCCTATTGGGTGCACCCACAATTTTCTCTGGATGCCAACAAAATTCTGCTTTTTGCAGACTACTCTGCCGACTCTTAAACATCAACAGCCATTTTCGCCAACCTGTAAAGCTTTGATTACTAAAAGCATTACATTTGCCCTGATGTATCCTGCAGTCCTTAAAATTTTTCTAACTGACCAGGAGACACACATTGTCAATGTGTCAGCGTGCAATGACTTTCAATACCAACCTGGTTGAAGATTCAACATCAGATTCCCCACACCATACACCATCGGGAACTGGTTCCCGCCATACCCTTCCTCCATCTTCACTGGATTCAAGCTGAGCTTAATATGCAATGCAGTTTGTCCATACCCAGCCTACATCAATACATGTCAGGTACTCAATACAAAAAGGCATTACTTTGTTCAACCTGATATTCAGGTTCACAACTTTTATGTTGATCACTCTGGATTGAGTCGTCAGCTTGTCTGTTACCACCCTGCATCAGATGGTAAATGCACCACTTTTTCCTCCAGATTTGACTAATAGTTTTGTTGCTATCATCCTGCATATTCGAAAAAAAAGGAAGTTTCTCCCTGTTTCTGGATATAATTTTTGAACATGTTCTGAAAATGTTTTGGACCTCAATCTTTTACAGTCATATCAATGATTGTCTCAATTTTTGCCTAATGTACTGGTCAGCTCTGCTGGGACAACCTGCTACACCGATGTATGATTTTACTTCTTTCAATACTTACCACCTTAATCTACCATCCTCACAAACGCGCCACACAAAGTGCCACCTCAAGAAACTAGAGGCTGATATAGCATTGCTTCAAGAAACCTATTTACCTTTCCCCCTATGCGACTCTATGCGCAAGCATTGGGTGAGAGAGATTTAGGGAGCTTCAGCATAGGGCTGACAAGCCGGAGCATTAATTTTGTTCCACAAAAAGCTGCAGTTCAAAGTCATGTCCAAGTCCAATGACTGTAGAGCAGGAAGATGGGCCACAATTACTATACAATTCCCAAATCTTCTTAAAGTCATGGCACTTTATGGGCCCAATCAGGACAACCAAGCTTTCTATGAGGAGATGTCTAATGCATTTCTCCCCCTGCCTTTACACCCCACTATAAAGTCTGGTGACTTTAATGCCACACCTAACACAATGGGGGATAGGAGACCGGAACCCTACCGGCTACGCACATCTTACTTCAATGACCAACACTATCAAGATTTTCTTGCTACCACTGCCCTAGCTGATTCTTTGCGGCACCTTCACCCCCTTGATTTAGACTTTTCTCATTTTTCATTTGTGCATTCAAGGTATTCTAGGATTTGAATCTATTCTAATCAATGCCAACCTTCTTCTACATGCGAAGGTCTCTGAAATACACCCACTAGTAATCTCCGGTGTCTTTATCACTAATGGATTCTTCTCTTCTGCCCTGCTGGCCAAAGATGACACTTTCCAACAATTTATGTAATATTGGTGGCTGTATTAAGAACATCACAATGCCACCCACAAAGATGACCCAAATTATACTGGGAGACGGCCAAGGCTGTTCTGCCAGGAAATATAATCAGTCATAGTTCTACTCTGAAGCAGAAGACTCTAGCCAACTACATCACAGCTTGTGCAGAAACACGCTTAGCGTATAACACCTATAAAATTTCCTTGTCCTCTAAGGATCAAGACAGGTGACTAGAAGCCAAAAATAAGTTTGACATTTGGATCACTCAATAAGACAAGATGATCCATTCTTACCGGAACGTCGAACTATACCATTGTGGCAACAAGTCAGGCAGACCTTTAGCTAATCTGGCCAGGGGTTATCGAAAACCAACTCCTCTTGTGGCCATTGGAGGCTCATCTGGATTGATTCACCATTCCCCAAGAGACATAGTATCTACATTTGCATCCTATTATGAATGCTTTCACACCTCAATCGGCAGCGATCAAGCTGCGGGGAAAACTTTTCTCAACAAGGTAGTCTTGCCACATTTATCGTCAGACAATATAGAATATTTGAATTCAGAAATAACCTCTGAGGAGGTTGGGGCAATGTAAAGTGGTCCGCCAATGTTAAAGCTCCAGGACCGAATGGTTTTTCAAAAAATTTTACAAAATTCTTGTAGAGGAAATATCCTCACCCTTAGATACATTATATAATAACCTCTTCACTACCACTTCTTATCTCATGTTAGGCCGATTGGTGTGTATCAAGGTTCTCCCAAAAAACAAAAGGACCCCTTAAGCTACGTACACACTTCCAATTTTTATCGTTCAAAATGAACGACGAACGAACGATCGATTGGGCAAAAATCGTTCATAAAAAAAGTAACCAACGACGCCGACGAACGAGGAAAGTCGTTGGAAATGAACGACCGGACCAGCGGATCAGATTGGACGACGATCGTTGACCATCGTTCGTGTGTACGATCGTTCATTGATCGTCCATGGTCTGAGCATGCGTGATGAACGAACGTTCGTTCACTTCCTGACGTGCACGTCACTCCCTGTATCGCTCAAACGATCGAATCTATTGTGTGTACAATATCTACGAACGATCGTGTCGTTATCTGTATGTACAGGATCGGTGCTATACCATCGTTCGCAGATATCGTGCAGGATCGTTCGTCGTTCGTTTACCAACGATAATAATTGGAAGTGTGTACGTAGCTTTAGACCCTCAGCCAATCTCGCTTATCAATCAAGATGTGTTTTTATCTCAAAAAATTGGCAGATTGTGTGGCTCAACTGTTGCTGAAATTAGTGGGCCCAGCCCAGGCTGGCTTCCTGCTGGGTAGATCTACTTACAATATCAGAAAACTGCCAATGCAGCTGGAACATGCACGGTTGCAGTCCATCTACTCTTCTCGGCAGGTTCATATACATGATGCCGGGGTGCTCTTGTCTAGCTTCCTTTTACACATAAGGACAAGACAGGGTTGTCCCGTCACCTCTGTTGTTTAACTTAGCAATTGAGCCCCTTGCAAAGTCATTTATAGAGCCGGGTCTCTTAGAGGGACTCTCTATATGCCAAAAGACAGTGAAAACTGCACTTTTTGCAGATGATGTTATGCTGAAAAACCCACGGAGGAATCTTTCTGGATGGCTCCACCACATACAAATATTTGGGGCCTTTTCAGGTTTTTGGAATAATCAATCCAAGACCGAATTACTTTTTTACATAAAAACAACGCTGCTGGGTCACCCAGCTAGGGTTGAACTTAAACTTTACCAACCTGTTGATCGGTTGGGAATTATCTTCCCAGGTATCAGGAAGTACAATCGGGCGTGACTTATGTGCCATGCCAGAAATTGGTGGCATAACACTTCTAAATATACGCACACCACACTAGAGGCCCAAATGGTACGCCCATGATCATTACATAGGATATTACACTCTCCTCTGTTGACTACCACCCCCCCCCCCCTTCCCCCCGAACTATTAGTTATGTTATTTAGGGATACGCTCATAGAGTGGTGGGAAACCAAAAAACTGTATCAATTTTACCATTATATGTCCCTGGCACTACCCATTCAGATACCCCCATGTTTTTTTAAGGAAACCAACTCAAGGCATTTAAATTTTGGCCAGCAAGAGACATTACCTTGCTGACACACTTAATAGATAATAGAGACCAACTACTACCATTTCCGATTCTAGGGGGTTAAATATGCACTGCTAGCTCATCACCAACTTTACTATATGCAGTTAAAATGCACATTAATAACTCCCCTATCAAGGTATTTATCTATAGGCCTACGGCCACAGCCAATTTTTAGGGGACTCATTCTCTCATATGTCCATTGCAGATATCTACCCACTCCTTACCCACTCTTTTTTGAGACAAATTCAGGGCTTACTTTAAATACAAGTTAACAAGTCACTTGGTGGACCAATTTTTTAGACCTACCTTACCAAGACACCCTTGATTTATTGGAAAACAGCTGGGCCATTTTACAGAAATCTGTCGTGAGGTTTGGCGGGAGGTTCACTTCAAGATTGTACATAGAGCCTACTGTGCCTTTGATCTTAAAGTCAAATAATCCCAGGTATTCCACTACCACACAGCTTGTCCCAAATGTGGACTTCCCTCCAGTTCCCTAGAACATGCACTGAGCTCCTGGCCATGAATTTTAGCATTCTGGACATCAGATTTTTTGTCCCAAGTAACAAAGTTAGTACATGAGGCGGTCGCCCACACAGCTCAATTTCATTCTACAGTTATTTCCCCACTGTTCGAGGAGCTACTACAACAATCTTTACATAAGTTGATGATTATTAACAGGGCTGCCCATCACCCTGATACCCATACTTCCCATTTCTTTCAGATTTGGATGCCTTCTCTGCAATTCACGCTTGATCCTGCCGAATGGGCAGAGATCATGGACACTTTTCAACATACAACCTGGTATGATCTAAGGGCCCTAGGTACTGTATAGGGTTAACATGTATTTTTCAAACTATTTCCACCATCCTTCTCTGTTTACTACATGACACCATCTAGATCTGTGGTCACCAGCCTTTTTGGACCAGCGGACCACTAAATTTACTGGCTCCATACTGCGCATGTGCCAGGAGTCGGCTTTCACTCAAAGGGGAAGTGACTTTCCCCTTTTATTAAAAAAAAGTACATTTGTTTGTCAATCTTTCTTGAATTCAGCAGAAAATCCTCCATGAGCGTCTTTATCAAACTCTCTAGGATCTTTCCAACTATGGACATTAAACTTACTGGTCTGCAGGTACTTGGTAAAAATTTGGCTCCCTTTGTGTGTCAGCAAAGAATGTGAAGAAAAGGATGGGGATTAGAAGAATGATGTACTGGTCACAGCATATGATTGTTTAAATGTGTTAAAATGGAGAAAAACACTTTTATCAGTGAGCCTGGGTGATACAGCAAAAATGGAATGGATCTGGTCTAGGATTGAAAAGATTTACTAACAAATAGCAATTAACTTTTAACAAATCCATTTCAGGTTTGCTGGATCAAGGTTCACATTGCACTAAAAGCGCATGAAAAATAGCCTTCATTAAAATCCATGTAGCCTTTCACATCAGGCCCTTGTGTTACAGGACAGCACATTGTGTTTTTAAATGAAAGGATGTACCTTTTGAAGTAGTAATAAAATTATGCATTCATGTTCTCAATAAGATATCGACAATACTAAACAAAAACTTTATGAAGGTAAGTTGCACTGCCTAAAAAGTTGTGAAAACGTGAACCTATACATATATAGATACACACTGTATACATATATATATATATATATATATATATATATAATTTTTGTTTTCCTTTGATATATGGTAACTAAAGAAACCATTTGATTGATTCAACTTTGAATAGTCCAATAAAACAGCACTGTTTTGTTAGTAGAGCTTATCTGCAGCCTGCTGGAACAAGTTGAATAGTTACTGTTACAACAGGAGGGGTGAACAAAACTTAACAAACAGGTAGCTGGATGGGGGTAGGGCAATTTAAGGCTAGGCAGCTAAAAGATAGTTAACAGAGGCAGGAGGAAGTGCATTCCACAATACCAGGAAAGATCATGTGGAAACAAATTCATTCTGATACTCTCTAGTGACAGGTAAACTGAAAGCCATTGTGACTGCTGATCTCATATATAAAGCTTATCAGGAACAACCAGAAGGGAGAAACTGAAGCTGTGCACATTAGTTTTGGGACGTGTGCAATTTACCTTACAACAATGCTGAATCCGGAGGTGAGAAGAGGAGTTAGGTCCTTTGGCCAACTTAAAAGCAGAGTGGAAGAGCTAAAGAACCCTTGGAGGCAAAGTTCCCCTTTGGATCTTAGTTACAATGAGTCTGCCCGACTGGCAACAGACTCACTCGTGGAACAAGGAGAAAACGCATACTTCCAAGCACTCACAGAGGAGAAGGAATTGCCATTTCTCTCAAGTTTAGATATAGAATATATATGCAGGAATACAAATGCTAATAACAAATTCCAAGACACACTGTTGGACAAGGATGGTGATGGTGTCCCTGATAGCAGTCTTTCCGAGATGACATCTGGCACCTACTTCCCCTTAATGTCTGACATTGATGTGCCTGTGTTGGAGCTGGGCTGGCCTGAAATTCCCCTGCTCACACGAAGTAAAGGTACCGAAGTACAAGTTATCTTCCAAAAGCACAGAAACAATGACATCAAGGATCTCATACGATCTCTCATTAACAAAGCAAAAACGGTAAGTTTGGTATTAATGCCAATAGAAGATACTTATATAAAGCATTTAATACATATTACTGCATTCTGAATATTTTATACTCATTTTATATCTAGAGCAGGAGCATTGCTAGGTCAGTGCACATGCCACCGAGTTAGAAGGCTAGGGAATGCATAGACAACCCACAATGCACTCAGCATCCATATCAAGCTCTTAGTTTTCCTCTCTGAGGATTAAATAATTGACTTTGTATTACTTTCATGAGATCATTAATTTATTCTGCTGGTGTCACAGATATAAAAGGTTTGACGATCTCCGCATATGAGTCACAAACAACTGGAAAACACCAGAAGTTTAAATATAATTTGCTGAAGTTGGACATTACCTTACCATCTGCATACTGAAGTATTTTGTATAAACAAAAGCAGCATGAAAGTTCTTAGCATGCATATTCCCTGCATTGGCTGCTTCATTTCTCAGGAAGGGTTCTATCATGGTGACAACAGTAAATCAACTATCAATCCCTATTTAATGTACAGCACTGTGTAATATGTTGGCGCTATATAAATCTTGTTTATTATTTTTAATAATAATAATAATATTAATGTGTTTTGGAATGGCCATTTACAGCCCCCAATAAATGTCCACTAGCCAGTGCAGAAGCACAACTGGGAATCCTGAATCCTGTCATCCTGTAACAGGAAGTGTCTGAACAAGGAACTTCCTGCCAGGATAACTGGTTATTATTTTATTGAAAGCTGCAAAAAACAATAACAATGACTTTCATCAATATATTAAAGCTTTTGAGATTGTAGTCATTTGATTTTCATGTCCTTTAAAGGTCCCCTTAGGTGAATAATATGACCCTCCAAAGACAAATCGATTGTCACTGGGAATGTCAGACAGCCCCTCCTCCCACCACAGACCATTAACTTAAGCACTTGGACACATTCTTAGTTTCTATTTTTAGACTGGCTTTCTAAAGATTAAACAATTGCTCTTTGTGATAATGGTTTACTTTCAATAATGTACACAAAAATATGTAAAGAAAACTCCTCTATGTACATTTAGCAAAAGGCCACAGCCCTGATTATCAGAAAAACATAACAATTTTGGGACTTTTCAGGCCAAATTCAGTACCAGAATTTGTGCTGACAGCCAGTTTATATGTAGAACATAATAAATGTCTCCAATGGGGGAAGAGCAATACAAACGTTGACATAGGTTCGTAACGTTCTATATTAAATGTAAATAAGGCATGGTTGAGTTTGGGTCTTTTTAATACGTAACTGAAATATATATGGTTTTCCAAAACAAAATCTGTAACCTGTGACCTGTATATGAATAATTATATGATGTTACCAAAAACAGTAAAATGAGCAAGGTGTTGGCTGTGCCACGTGAATTTTGGTTGTAATCGCATTTGTCACAACTAGCCCTAAATAATGATGTAACTGCTGCTATATTTAACAGTTCATTTACACCCTGTCTGCCAGGATGGTGTTTGCCTCCTGCAATATAGAGGTACTGCAATAGATCTGACACATAACTGTTAGAAGTTTCTAGGTGTTAATGGTGTACATAGATACAGACATATTCTCAAACAACCCATTAATCAGACAGCCCTGTGTGTGTAAGAGGAAAAGGCCTGAATAGACTGCTAGACCTAAATCTTTGTTTTTCTGCAATCACCTATGGATCAAACCTAATGTCCAAAGGGTTTTATATCTGGGATATGTTTATTTTCTCCAGTGGTTGAACTTGATGGTTTTTTTCAACCTGACTTACTACCGTATGTAACTGTAACTATGACAGGTAAATTAACAAGGGCCTAAAATAGACAGCTTTTTTTTTAGAATGGGACATCAGCAAAACCAACAGACAATATTGAAAACAAGATCTAACCGTTCCCTTCCCTAGATGTCTAAATCTGAAGTCTAAATGAAACAAATGCGATTGATATATTTGAGGGGAAAATTCTCTGCAAATCGCATAATCATTTACACGGAATTGTGATCCCTATAGAGATTCGTTATTATATTTGTAAAGTAAATAAAATCCTAAGTTTATTTTCTTGTATTTAAAAAAATAAAAATACCAATTCTTGTCCAAATTCTCTCTCCTAGGGTTTAGTAAAAATTAAAGGATAAAGGGACTGGAAGGGTAAAACAGGCAAAAATGATAGTATAATGGACTCTCACGTCGTAGTGAAAATCTACTGTTGTACATTACACGAGATCAGTTCACTCAGTTCCTAGGTGTTAATGGTGTACATAGAGACAGACATATTCTCAAACAACCTATTAATCAGACAGCCCTGTGTGTGTCAGAGGAAAAGGCCTGAATAGACTGCTAGACCTAAATCTTTGTTTTTCTGCAATCACCTATGGATCAATTATGTCCATAGGGTTTTATATCTGAGATATGTTTATTTTCTCTAGTGGTTGAACTTCATGGACTTTTTTCAACCTGACTTACTATGTAACTGTAACTATGACAGGCAAAGTAACAAGGGCCTAAAATAGCTTTTTTTTGTTTAGAATGGGACCATCAGCAAAACCAACAGACAATATTTAAAATGAGATCTAACTGTTCTAACCGTTCCCTTCCCTATGACAACATTTCAAGCCAAATTCCAATAGAGATTTGTTGTTATATTTGTAAAGCAAATAAAATCCTAAGTGTATTTTCTTGTATTTATAAAATTAAAAATACCAATTCTTGTCCAAATTTTTCTCCTAGGGTATAGTAAAAATGAAAGGATAAAGGGAAAGGGACTGGAAGGGTAAAACAGGCAAAGAATGATGGTATAAGGGACTCTCACGTCGTAGTGAAAATCTACTGATGTACATTACACGAGATGTGGTAAGATTCACAGAAACTCCTCCAACATGCCTAGGTGGCATAATAATTAGACATAGCATCCCGGGAAGAGTGTATCAGTTCCTCCATCTCCGCTATGCGGTCAATTTGCCTCAACCATTCCAGTAGATTTTGCGCAGGGTACACAGGTGTACACTCCCCTGTTATTTTATGTATCGTATTTACCAGAAAGGCTGGATGTGTGGGCAGCTCCACCACATGAGGAAATGTGCCTTCCTCTGTCCCACAGCGCCAAAGCTTCTATCGCATTGGTGTCGTTATTTCTGTAAGGTGTGGGGTACTCTGTACCAACATGTACCAATTTTAAAATTATTTTCTTGTATATTCACATTTTGTGAGACTTTTACTGTTAGTCTGTTAATTTGCTTTCATTCCTCATCTGAAAACTTTAGGTTTAATCCGAATCCCATTGTTTGCAGAAACGGTCGTCAGTATTACCAAGGGGTGTTGATAATAATGTAGATTGATTGCAGCCAGGAAGATTCTAAAGGAAGCACCAATAAAAGGGTGAATGGGAATGCCTGGTTGTAAGTGTCTTTTTAAGAGCCATGGTGTCATGTTCAAAAGGGACGAGTATAAAATAGTTCCAATGAAATCCAATCCTTCAATTGAGAGTTGGTACATCAATCAACAAGATGACACACCCCATAATACTTTCTGATATCTGGTAGCCCAATACCACTTTCTTGTTTTGGAGCAGTCAAAATATGGAATGCAATCCTTGGTGATTATTGACCACAGAATATTGGTATGATCTTCATTAGGTATATTATTCTCAGCATAACATTAATTTTGATTGATTGATTGATTGATTGATTGATTGATTTATTAGTGGTTCTAAAGCAAGGACAAAAATTAAGGGCAAAAGTGCCTAGCACCTTTTTGTATAGTGAGATGTAAAGATAAAAGACCAGTACTCCGATCTTAGCTGAAGAATTGGGGTACATAGATAGAATTCCAGCTTGCATCAGGAGAGCGATGAGCCCAATGAGCTAGATTGAGAGCCTTAATAGTATTATCTCTTGATTCTCTACCTGGGATGAATCCTACTTGATCTAGATCCATTAATTGTGCGATAATGGGTAAGTTTCTGTTGGCTTGAATTTTTGCAAAAAATTTAAGATCTACATTTAACAATGATATGGGTCTGTAGTTACTACAACACGAGGCATCTTTACCCTCCTTGTGGATAACTGTAATATGGGCTTGCAGAAGTTCTGGTGGTGGCATTTTTCTTCTCCAAACAAGTTAATTGTGGAAAGGAAATATGAGGATAGCACTGAGGCAAAGGATTTTTAGTATTGAGTGGTCAGCCCATCAGGCTCAGGTCTTTACCCTGGTTTTAATTGTTTGAGAACTTGAGTAAATTTGAATATTGGTCTTTCTAATTTCTCAGAGGATTCTTCAGATATTCTGGTGTGGCCGTATCTATCTAGGAAGGTACGAATAGCCCGTGTTCTTTCATTTAGTTCCCCTTCTGTTTGCTGGGGTGGACTTATGTTGTATAATTGTGTATGGAAGGAGTGGAATTGATCGGCAATCTCTTCTAATTTTAAATGTAAACAGCCTGCTGAATCTCTAATCTGTGTTATTGTATTGCAGACGTTTTGCCTGTAATGCTCTTGCTAAATTTTTGCCACTTTAATTGTTATGTTGATAGATGAATTTTGGCGATAGGGCAAGGGAGCACCTAACCTGTGAGAAAAGGAGCTCATTTTACCTTTTTTTTAGCTCTGTCAGATCCTTCAGGGTTTTTTCAGCCTGGGAAGTTTATGTGCTAGTTCCAGATTATGTATATTGTTTAGGAGTGTGGAGATTTCATGTTGCCACGCTCTTTCAAATTTGGCTGTCCATTTTAGGAAAACATAATGATTACATTCTTATGTGCTGCCCATATCAGTGCTGGGTCAGTATCTGGGTTTACATTATTTACAAAATATTCTTCTAATTTTGCTTGAACATCATTCATCACCACCACATCTCCCAACAAGGAAGGGTTAAACCTCCAGAATTTCATTCTGGTTTCTCTTTCTGGGTGGTTGCGTGGTTGGATACGGTAATTGGTTCAATCAATGCTGTCACTAATGATTCAAGGAAGGATTCAGAAAAAAATAATCCAAACGTGAGTAGTGATAGTGGGGGTGGGATAAAAGTGTATAGTCTTTAGTATTTGATTATATGGATAAATATACACTATGTATCATGTATCATGAAAGAAGATAGTGATGCTTTGATGTTTCATAGGGCTTTAAAAGTTAAGGTGGCAGCACCTGTGGAGAAATCTAGAGAAGGGTTCAGAGGGACATTGAAGTCGCCTCCTAATATCAGCATTCCCTTGGAGAAGCCCTGTATTAGTCTTGTTATTTTTTGAAAAAATTGTGGGTTTTTCCTTTATTGGTGCTATATAAATTAGCCAGCATTACTGGTCTGTGATTCTTGATCTATTAATTGTTCTTCTAGCTGAAAATGGACTAGGTTGGGGAATATAATCGAAAAGAACTTTTTGATATTGGGCTGGTTGCACGAAACACTGTAGGGTATCTGATTAATGTGAGTTTTTGAATGCCCTTGTTGCAAAAATGAATAAAAACTATATAGGGCTTATGTTGGTGTACTATAGGCATCATCATAGATCTTTTTTCAGGTAAATTAACTCTCTTGGTATTAATGGATAGGAACTTCCAGGATTGTAAGCTGTTATTTGTATATCTACCCTGGTAGGGTCTGGCGAGAGAGTCCATCGTGCTTTTGGGATGATTAAAACTAGGAAGGGTAAAGTTGTTAGAAAGAATTTGCTGGGAAAGGGAAATCGGTGTATGAAGCACTACTGTAAAGATTATTTATTTTAGATCCACTCTGAGAACTTACGGAAAAAGGAATAGGTATAAAGAAAGTAACCCGGAGTGAGTGTAACTTTCCTTCACTCATTTGCCAAAGGTAAACCGGATGCAGTCAGTCAGGCAGGCACTGCCCAAATGTGTGGGGGTGAGCTAATGTGTGGGGGCATTAATATAATATTATTAGGGTCAAAACAAACATCCCCGAGAGAAAAAAAACAAAACTAGGAAAGAGACAAAAGGGGAAAGGAATGGGGGGGGGTAAAACCGAGTTGAGGTATGGGGTGACTATGATGTTAACAGCAATTGTGAGAAATCTGTTTGGTTTTATCTAATACCGGGAATTTAGGAGAACCATAGAACATAGTTATAGTCTGCCTGTCCCTAGAATATTTCAAACATGCAAGCATAGTATAACGGCAACTATTGTACAGATGTCGTTTGGCCCTCCTCTGTATAGTGAATCTCATTATGGTCAGGGAGCAATATTTTGTATTTATGTCAAGAAAATTTCGTCTTACAGAGGGTGGCAATCCTATGTTCCCTTTATCTTAATCTGTGACTATTCAAAATCAACAATTAGAACATATCCATGAAATCTCTAAACTAGAAAGGAAAGCATCAAACAATTAGAAATGTATGAAATTTGCGGTGCAAATTAAATATTGAATATTGGTTGACTATCCACTGCGCAGATAGTCATTGAAATGATATAGGATAATATACATCCCTCTCATTAACAGGAAGTACTCTGTAATATTAGCTAAGGTATATAAAAAGACAAGCCATTCAGTGGGAGGTATCGCCCCATATCGATTCTCATTACCAATTGTTTAATTTGTTAGTGATAAGGAGGGGAAAAAAAGGGGGTGGCTTTTTGGGAGTTGAGGAGAAATGGATATATTTTCCTATTATCGGCTTATACATTTTTTACAATATGAATCTTAGCTGATTTCAATGGTCCCTTGGCAAAACGTGTTACGTTTCCCAGCATGGTGACATTATCTCCCTCTACCCCTCCCAGGCCTACCATCCCAGCCCTGTCCGGCTTGTGCTCGGTGTTGTGGTCATCGTCCGCCATCGGAGGCCTTTGGCTCAGTATAGGGATCTCTGAAAATCAGTCCAGCAGATCTATTTCTGGTATTTGCAGGTGTTGCAGGAATAATGGTAGGTCAGCTGGAGTGCGAAGATGATAGGTTTGTCCATCTGTAGTGGCTGAGAGACAGAATGAGAATCTCCATCGATAGGGTATGAAACGTTACATTAATATTGTGATTAAAGGTTGAAGTGCTCTACGCTTTTGGAGAGTGATGGTAGAAAGGTCTTGGTATAATTAGATTTCAGCAGCATTATAGTAGATTTGGTCTTAAGCAGGTGCCTGTCTCAAAATTTTTCTTTTCAAAGGAAAGTTTAGTAGACAGCAAAAAACATCTCTGGACAGATATCCCTCTGTGGCAGAAGGTTGAAAAGCTATGTGTACTCTTTAAATTTCTATTGGTGATCCAGCTGGTCATTCTAAAAGATCATTAAATATTGATTGTGTTGCCATAAAAAAGTGGTCAAGCTCAACCGTTTCCAGTAATCCTCTGATGCAGATGTTTTTACGTCTGCCCCTATTGTCAAAGTCTTCTGAGTGGTGACGTACCGCGATAACCAGTAGTGAATGGTGAGCTGTGACTGTGCGTAAACCTTTAATATCTGCATCTCTGCTGGCACAGGCTTGTTCCACATTTGTAAATCTTGCAGCTACAGGGCGAATTTCTTCTTCAAGTCAAAGATTGCTGCTGTTAAAGCACTTTTATTGTCAGTGGCAAGGGTCTGGTGATCCATTCTTTACCGAAGTTGACATATAGGTAAACATAAGATCTACTAATGCAGAGGCAGGTGCAGATATATAAGGTTCCTCTACCTCTCGATCTTGATATGGTGATAAGCTAGAATTATCTTGTGAGAGAGGACAAAACTGGTCTGGTAAGTTGCATCCTGGTTCTGAGATTGATGACTTTTCAAAGAATTGTTGTCAATTCTCAAAGAGGCTGTCTGCAGACTAAAGAGGCGTGCTGCACTCTGTTTTTCGGCATTACTTTGCTCCTGGGACTCCTGGTCTCCCTGCAGTGTGCTTTGCTGTGCTCAGTATTGTGGGAGCTCTGTAAGTTTGCAGTCGCCATTTCCACCCGGAAGTCTCAACTTTTTTTTTTTGTTTTTTTTTTTTTTTAAATGCCTAAGCATTACCCAAATGAACCCAGAATACTACTACTTCTACTTTTACTACCCCTTCTAGAGCATGTACATAGTTAGGTTGAGAAAAATCCTTACATTTTCTTTTATCTTGTTCCTGTAGCGAGAAACAACTGTTGTTACTCCCTTTTGTCAACGTTTTAAAGGGCAGCTTTTGGGGTCCTAATTTTTTTTATGTTGACATGCAACCAGATCTACATCTCCCAAAAGCTTTTTCTCCACACAAAGTCTACTTGTTGGTAGACTTTGTCACTTTTTGTTGTTAAAAAAGAATTCAAGGTTCCATGTGGAGTGGGACACAGGGGATGGGGTTAGATTAATAGACATTTTCTGTACTTACAGTAGTATAAAAGAGATGTAACGTGGAAAACAGGCATATATTGCAGTTGCTCTAATTTTTGAAATACTTAACATAAATATATTGTATATTCAGCATATTTACAGAACTAATCAAAAGGAAGTCATTGAAAAACTCTGTTTGTATGATATCCTTTTATGCTGATGATCTGGACAATCATGTTAAAGGCTCCAGCAGTAGTCTGCCATCATGTGTCTATCCCATCTGCCCTGATACCTTTCTTCTATCACCTTTATATCTTGATGGAACCTCTCCCCTTGTTCCTCCCTGAAGTTGCCAAGGTTTTCTGTAAATTTTTGCAAATGGCTATGGAGATAGTGTACCTTTATGCTTGTAGTAGCACCCCAATTTTTAAAGTTTAAGAGCAAGTTTTGTACCAGTTGTTCATAATTTTGTGCTTTATGGTTACCCAAGAAGTTTTTGACATAGCTGTGCCAAGCAGATACTTCAGTATCAGTCATGTATTTTGTGAAATTTTAATCATTTATTAGTTTCCAAATCTGGGGTTCGTCTCCATCTTCACTGAAATATGGTAGGAGTGTCACCTCTCTTGTCCTATAAATTATTATTTTAACTTCCGGTCTCAGACAGTTCTTTTCTTTTAGCCTGGGTGCTAAAAGTTTAGATGCTTGTCTTGACAGACTTAGGTCACGTAATAAATCATTGAGCTCTTCTTGGGAGAACTGCTGGTTTGATGAAACACTTCCTTTATATTCACTTCCTCCATGTCTGATACAGAAATATCAGAGAGTGTACTGAACACTGGTATGGGAACATCAGAACATCAGCACCATGCAGCACCGGTCATCTTGCTGATTCCAAATCAGGGTACTCCCACTTGTGTTTCTTGTAAAGATTGAAACCTTTTACATTAACAATCATTATGATGATTTTTGGACTCTTGTCATACCATAATTACACCAAATTTGAAACTTTTCAGTTTTCCATTTTTCCACTGACGTAGACACTCTACATAAAATTTGCATACCAGATGAGCAGCCCAATACTTATCTTGGTCCCCCAGTTTAATACCAAAATATGCAAGATATGCTAGTTTCACAAATTCTGTAATGTTTCTTCTCTGTTTTTGCCGAGAATATTCACCACAATGTGGCAAAATACATTAGGGTCATTTAACCAACTTCTTGAAGAACTAAAATTTCTGTAAAAAAAGAAAATGTATGAATAAAAAAAAGGCAAATGAAAGTTTCATGAAAATAATGCTACTACATGCTTAATATATGAAATGCAAAACATTGGTGTAAATAAAGATTGATAATTATATGCTGTGTTTACATTTGTCGTTGGTAAAATCGTCTATTCCGATTCCTGTATCACAAGAACTAGAGCCAATACAATGAATCTGATGTCATTTCTAGATTCAGCATGTCTGATTTTCTTCTTTATAAAAAAAGCGCTAATGATTTTTTTTAACAAACCTAAACTCTGTATGCTCCTGAAACACCCTTCCCCTCACCTTCCTCACCTGCCTGCAACGCATCATTGTACCATCCATTGCCAAATTGATGGCTGTATTTTACTGCCGGGTTTGCAGCCTACATCACTATTGCTCTGGATTCTCCAGGCTGTAGCGTTGGATTCTGCAGTATCATCATTGTATTATAGCATTGTTACTAGTTTTGCATACACATTAGTGACTGGAAACATGGCAGCAATGCTTCCCAGGTGCAATGTAGAGATTGGGCTTTCAGGTTCTACCCTGTGTATTTTTTATATCATTAATATAACCCTTTACCTAAGCAAAACAAATGAGAGGACAGCGCCATTAATGAGATATTTAGTGGTTTCACACAGGACAAGGGATGTATTTCAAATGCTCACATCAACCTAAAATTATTGCTGGGGTTTTTCAAATAGTAAAGGGTAGAAATGGTAACACAGACTGGGTCTGGCAGATCTTCGATTGAATAAGTGGATCAGATTGCAACAATCACAAAAGCAGACCGGAAATAAGCACATATTATCACTGAAAATAGTGCAGAACCAAGATCTTTAAAGCACAGCAAAAATACTAAAGTTCCCATTTATTCACAAAATATTATTAGGTGGACCAGTAAATATAAATATGAACAAAAATGAAATGTCATAATGGTTCCTTAGTAAGGCGATAGTGACTCTTTAAGCTATCTGTTATAAAGTTTATCAAGTAAAAGTGTATGATAAGTACATTGTGTTTTTTACTTAACACAAATGTGTATTATTCATTTGGTAATCACGGACAATTTATCTTCTTCAAGAAACAACCAGACAACTTCTAGTGATTGACAATGTAAATAGGGTTTTACACAGTTTAACCCAAAGTCTCCTAACATCAAGCCATATTGTGAAAAACAAGTTTAAATACTTCAGCGTCCCTACATTCTAAACTGTCTTCTGGGAAATGTGGGAGACTTCGCATGTGGCCTTGAATAAGAGAACTGTGTAATTACCGTAGATCTATTTAATATGTTATAATTACACATGGAAAAAAATTGGAGGGGTTTCCCTGTGCTTACCTACCAATGCACACTACTGGCACCCTGTAAATAGTGCAGTTTTAAATAGAAACTTGGTCAAAACCTGCTTTGCTGACGAAAGATAAAAATGAAATAACTGATGTTTGATCACCTTGTTTTAATATAGCTATATCTAGTTCTTAAATAAATATAAACCTTGCATGAGGATTTGCCCTGTTTGCACAACATGATTAGATTATAAAGGCAATAATAAACCATGTGAAAGTATTATAATAACATCCTGCTTCTGTGACTCAATATTTTCTGTATGCTGAAACCAATAATTTCCCAGCAGGTAGCTGAATCATTCATCTGTACATATTACGCAAGAACACTTACCAGTCCAGTTTCTGATGTTTTTGACCCAGCAAGGAGCAGTTGTGTTTTGACTTTTTGGAAGGCCAACCTTTTTTTATTTGTTTTGCAAAGGGTTGACAATAGTTCCTTCACAGAAAGTAACAGGAAATCTGTGTAAATAAGGAACATTGCTTTATTCATTTCCTTCTTCCATCATCATCATTAATGTTTGCTGACAGCTTTTCAATTTCAGTCTTGATGACAGTGATGAGAGTAGAATTTGAGTTAAAGTTTGCAATACATCACTCACAGAAGCTTTAAGCCATGGGTATCTTCGAGGACCAGCCTATATGAAAATCCTGGCCTGCATGTGGACCTTAGGGACAGCAGTTAGATACCCAATGTCTACAGGAGCAATAACATTTTTGCTATTTTTGTTGAGAAATGTAACTACTTGTTGCACAATACCTAATTAGATTGCACCGCTGAATATAGTGTGATACAAATAAGTTAATGCCATAAGTTAATGCCATTAAAGCGCTGAGTAGAGATGAGATTTAATTACATATGTACTGTATGTCTATGCTTACACTATATTGATATGTATCATACACTTTATTTCTGATGGAATTTAAATAAAGCCATAGCCTTTATTTGTTTTAAGAGGAGCAAGTTTGACCTGAGATAAATGGACACTCAAAAAGATAAGTTAAGCTGCGTACACACCTGCAATTTTTCTCGTTGGAAAGGATCTTTCACGATCCTTTCCAACGAGAAAAGACTGCACGATGCATGAACGATGCTGTACATACAGCACCGTTCATGCTCTATGGAGAGGGAAGGGGGAGAGCGACGGAGCGGCACCCTGCTGCGCGCTCTCCCCTTCCCTTTCATTAGGATCGGTCGTCGTCCATCGTCCATGGATCCGCCAGGACGGTCGTCGGACGATGGACGACGACCGACTGTACACACAGCAGATTTTCGCCCGATAATTGGCCGATACCGATTATCGGGCGAGAAAAATTTGCCGTGTGTACGCAGCTTTAGGTTCAGACTGGCAATGAGGTTGCAATGTGGTTACAGCTCCCGTATGCCAGAGAACCTAAATTGTTTGTATACACAGTTTTTTTTGTTTTAGAATATGGTAGGGGTAAAACTGCTATTCTTGCACTGCACTTTTTCTGCTGAACATTTTTCAACCCTTGTAAGTTTAGGACCACCATGGTTGTGTAAGTCTAACTCAGTAATTGATTGGCAATCCGGGCAGATTGTCAGATGGGGGAATGCATGTGTTGAGACTTTCTTAGCAAACTCATTGCCTCTCTGTGTTGACAGGTTCACTGAGGATATTCATGCAGATGCCCCACCTTTTAGCTTCCCTGAAGCAAGATCTTTTTCAGCTTCTATTCCTAAATCGATCCACTCCAGTAAAACTCTTTGCATAGCTCCAGCTAAAACCCTCCAGCCACTGCACCCTCCTGACAAGCCCTGGTCCCATGTCCTGCCAAATTTAATGTGGGCTTCTGGGTGTCAGACAAAGGTTCAAAGTGATAATACTGAAAAATTTTGGGTGGAGGGTCTGGAGGCCCCTCCTCAGGAGGGGGGTAATGTTAGGAGATGCTTATCTGTCCGGCAATCCTGTGCTGTGTGTCATTGTAATATCATACACTGTTTATTCTGTCCAGCAATGTCAATTGTAGCAGCAAGAAGAACTAAGAAATAGCAGCAGCCCCTGCTTCTCTTTAGTCGTGCAGCTTGATGTATTTTTTTTAGGCATCCCTAGCACACACTCTGAGGCTGTCCACAGCTGAAGGAGATTTTGGGGGCATGACTCCATCATGCACAGTCATTGGCTGCTGAAACGTTATAGCTCTTATGCTCCCAGTTACCAGTGTCTGTTGTAGCGTTAAGATAGGCTGACTTGCTGCTGGTGGTTTTTGTCTGATGTACTGTTGCTGACCTTGCCTGTTTCTGACCCTGTGAGTTTTTGCTGCCTGGACCGACCTTTTGACTGTGACCCTGACTCTGCTTTTGTCTTGCCCTTGTGTACCTTGTCTGATGGACGGATTACCTGTGAATGACCTCTTGCTCTGTATTCTGGACTTGCTACTGTTGGAATCTTGGTACTGCTTATCTGTGGGCTCCTTGTCCTCTGCCAGCCCTTCCCCAGACAGTATCCCTTGCCTGGGTCCAAATCCTGGAGGCAACCGTGTGCTGGGAAACATATCCAGTCTCCATAGACTTAGCAGGGTCTTGCTATAGGTGAAGAGTGTGGCATTGATTTGGTGGACTGGTGTCTGACGAGTACTATGCTGGGCCAGAGCCTTACACCAGGTTTAGCATTTTTGTTATCAATAAATGTATAAAATGACCACTATAAATTTGTAAATGATGTCCAGATTACTACCTAATTATTCAAAATTATAATGGCTTTATTGTATTGCCATCCTTTGTTGCATCCTTGCAGACACTTCATGTCCATATGCACATGCTTCATCCATAGCGTGACATTTCTCTAAAAATAGTTCATGTTGCCTGAAAGTTTTTTATGTGTATGACCAGCTTTAGAGCTCTGCTCCTATATCTATAAAATGGTTTATTCAATATCATGTCTTGATACTTTTACCACTACTTAATTGGGACAATTGATTTTCTACAAAGTCCGTTAGTAACTAGTTTGTTTTATGATCACATGAATTGACCATATGCTATCATACAGTACAAACCTGAATTTTTTTACAACCTGCCAAAATCCTAAATTGGGAAAAGAAGGAAAAATATGTTTAGAAAAAGGGAAAGGGCAGAAGACTAGTTTTTTGTATTGCCTGTATCCTCCCTGCAGGTAATACTTTCTTGAGTTATCACACCTATCTGCACTGTGTGGAGTGCAATCTTGGCAGATCCAATAGCATAGGATCTTTGCAATGCAGATATATTTGGAAACTTGTGGGGCACAAGTTCAAGGCATAAGCTTGTTTTTATAATGTAAAATGCAGCAGTGACAATAAGTTAACGGGTTGCTAAACGGAGATCACACAGCTGCTTAATTTCATGCATGACAAATGCTTATAGTAATACAGGAAATTAAAATGATTCATTATCAAAATCTACATTTTTATATGGTCCCTGTATGATGGGAGGCTTGAAACTTTTTAATCAGTTGAATTCAACAAACAACATGCTCCAACAAAGCTCTGCCTTACTTTCAAATAACTGGTTTAACTGGTATTTTACGTAAAGCAGATGCATTTTTTAATTTGAACATTTATCTGTTTGCTGTCAATCCCTTGCAAAAAATAAATTAAAAGGGTAAGCAAATAAATTCTGCAAAGAAAAAAAGCATCACTAACAGGAATGCCCTTACTTTGTGCCCTTACTTTTTTCGGGAATGGACGATCCCCCCCCCCCCCACAGGGTCAGGAGAAGGACTTCGCTCGGGGGGGCTGCACCAGCCAGAGCTGCGGTCCACCAAAGAATCTATTGCAAAATAGGAGTGGGCACACCTGGCTCCCGTATGAAATTGCAGGTTCAGGACGGTGAGCGGGTTGTCCCTCTAAGCAGTTTCTTCCCCTTTGAGTGACACATGGGCAGGGGTGTAGTGGGATGGGCACGTTCCGGGCCCCCTCTCCTTTTTTACAACTACACCCCTGATCACTAAATCATTTCCCAAGGTCAGTTAGTGAGAAACTAATAAAATATGTAAAAATAGTAACAATGTAGGTACCTATAGTATCCAATCAAATTATTTTTCATGTTAAAAATTAAACCTAATTGTTTTGCCTTTTTTTTATAACATTCTTTATTTTCAATGTTTGTATATTAAAAAACATTACAAACAAACATGGGGAACAATATTTCAACAAGAGTTTTATTAACAATATGTACATGTACAACTGTGTAGGTGTTATATCTTGTAAATGATTGCTTTTAAAAGTAATACTCTTACTCAAAATATTTCATACATGATACAGCACAATAATCATTCTAATCAAAATTCTCCACAAAATTTAGGCTGAATCTGCACGGACGTTTTCCCCAGCATTTAACCTGAGGCTTTAAAAGCACATGTTTGAAATTCCCATGCATTTCAATGGGCTAATCTACACCAGGAAGTTTCCTTGAGGCATGTTTTTGAGTGTTATAGATAACGTTCCTTGCAACATTTTAAAATGCGAAGCCTTAATGTTAAAGTAATTTATTAAATATGTGTGCTTTGTGTAATTTTGTCAACTTTTTTTTCAGGTTATCCCACAATAAAAGGATAATTCCCATGGCTGCCTTCATGACATGAGCACAGCCGTGGGACTCCTGACAGCGTTTGATCCCCGGGCACTTAGGGGGTAAATGAGGACAAGTCTCCCCATTCACCTCTAGTGCTGAATGGCCGAGGAAAGGGAATCCCCTGATGATGCTTGAGCTGTCATTAGGGTTTCTTTTTCCTCAGCCAATCACAGAGCGGAGCAATCAGCAGAGCTCTGTTATGCTGACAGCTTCGCTTTCATGATCGCTCCTGCAGCCCTAGGGGAACTGTGGCATGTGTTCTTGAATGGAGAACACATGCCACAGCTCTGCCCAGGCTGCAGGGGCAATCAAGAAAACAAAGCTATCAGCAGAGCAGAGCACCCGTCTGTGATTGAGCTGCCATCAGGGCTTCTCTTTTCTCAGCCAATCAGTACTGGACTTAGTGCTGAATGGCTGAGGAAAGGGAAATCCTGATGACGGCTCAAGCGTCATCAGGATTTTCCTTTCCTCAGCCAATCATGGAGCACTGAAAGTGCCTGGGGATCCCCCGCTGTCAGGAGTCCCACAGCTACATTTATGTCATGAATGCTGCCGCAGCCAATTGTAGAATAACCTGTAAACAAAAAAAAGTTACAGAAAACACACACATTTAATAAATTACTTAAACATTAAAGTGTGGTCTTAATTTTTTAAACATATTTTTAACCCTTTGAGGGAATGAGTAATATGTTTTATTTACCCCTGTACTCATTCCCTGAAAGGGTTAAAAAAAACTTTTATAAACACATGTAAAATGCCGTCAAATCGTGGTAAAACGCGTCATAGGCGTTTATAAAAAGTTGTTTAGTAAAAGTGTATATATAGTAAGTGTGTGTGTGTGTGTGTGTGTGTATATATATATATATATATATATATATATATATATATATATATATTATGGCTTTAATATTTTTCTCATAGAATGATCTCCTACATTTGGCTTTCACTTTGTTGATATATAAGGGTGCTAAACAGCTCCTCATGAAGTCTAATTCCTGTCCTTCCTTTAGCATAGGCTCACATTTATGTTTCTTCTTATTCCTGTATTTGAGGTAGTAATTTCAAAATTACCTGCTGTCTAACTCTTTTAAGCTGATCCCTGTGCTCTTGGAAGTGTCCTTTCATGACTGCCTTATGTGCCTCCCATACTAGCATAGGGCTGCTCCCGGGGGTGTGGTTTAATGCAAAACAATGGCCGAGTTCTGCAGTGATCTCTTTTATCACTACCTGATCTTGGATAAGGGAATCGTTCAATATCCAGTTCCAAAATTTAGGGAGCTCACAAGAGAGTTAAGCTGCGTACACACTTCCAATTTTTGTCGTTGGAAAGGATCTTTCAGGATCCTTTCCAACGACAAGGGAGTGCACGATGCATGAACGGTGCTGTACATACAGCACCGTTCATGCTCTATGGAGAGGGGAGGGGGAGAGCGACGGAGCGGCACCCTGCTGCGCGCTCTCCCCTTCCCTTTCATTAGGATCGGCTGTCGTCCATCGTCCGTGGATCCGGCAGGTCGGTCGTCCGGACGATGGACGACACCGACTGTACACACGCCAGATTTTCGCCCGATAATTGGCCGATGCCGATTATCGGGCGATAAAAATCTGACGTGTGTACGTAGCTGCATAGTCAGCGGGGCATGGTTAGATAGGAATGTCTCCCCAATGGAGCAGCCTTTAATACGGTGTAGGTTAGTTTTGCAGACCCAAAAGTGGTCAATTCGGGAGTATGTCCAGTGTGGGTGGGAGAAAAAAGTGTAGTCCCTCATCTGTTGGCCTCCTCTATAATCTATAGTCTATAATAAGGATATACTGTGTGCACTATATAACCAGACCTAAATACTAATAATGCCTTACTAAAATTTAGAAAAGGATTATTGAATTAAATGGTATTATTATTAAAATCACTAGTGGTGGTAGAAGCTATGCAGGTAGAGCAGTGATGCCCAACCTTTTTTCATCTGGGGGCTGTTGACATTAGAAAAAAACTTGCAAGATGAAAAGTCAAGAACTTCTGCACTCATTTGATGCTTATTTTGTTAATTCAACATTTTATTATTGAAAGATAGCTTTAGTTTTTTTTATCATACAGTGCTAGCCAGTCATATATTGCTCTCTGCACAATATTCCTGTACCAAAGAGCAGAAACTACACCATACACACTTATCCTACATTTCACTATACCTACAGCACTATACCTAGGCGGACATTTATATATGACAGGGTATCATGGTATGGTAGGAGTGATGAAGCTTTGGTGGGGGAGGGGGGGGGGGTGGCCACAAGGCTCCCCCACTTATCCTACATTTCAGTTTCTCTACTGTTAAAGAGAAATTGGGGTTCACAAAAGGTAAGTGGCCAGCTATGTGTGACAGGGTAGTACAGTATAACAGGTATAGTTTTTTTTTTATCTTGTTATGGTGCCGTATTGATGTATTGTTGGGGAAGTTAGCCACAAGTTAGACAGCTGCATGAACAGACACAGCTCTCATACTGCTGCTGCTGGGATTATCTCACAGTACAAGGTGGGCGGGGAGTAGCCACAGCTGATTGGTGACATCATTAGTACACGCCCACTCTCAAGAAACTAACACTCAGAAAGCTTGCTCAGAAAGCTCCCTCCTAGTAGCAGGATCTCATAGAGAAACATAGGAGATGCGCGCCCCATCCGCGGCAAGACAACGAGTGGAGAGGTAATGATCAGAGGGCTGAATCTGGCAGTTCCACAGACCAGACATGGCCCGCGGACAGTAGGTTGGGCACCCTTGAGGTAGAGGATCAGAAATAACAAAGTTGTTACTTGGTTCAGGGATGCTAAGAACTGCAAAGAGAGAGAGGGGTAAGCATGTTGCTTCCAGGAGCGGACGCAGCCAGAAGCCCCTAAATAGGCGAGGTGTCGGCGCCCCTGTAGCCTCAGAAGCATGCACCTGACGGGGTCCCAATACACCTGTACAAAAAAAAAAAGGTAGAGGACAGGGGAGGGGAGACTAGAAACACGGAAGAGCAGAGAATTATGCACAGAGGCGCGGAGAAGGAGCAGGGAACAGACACGCCCACTGTTGCCTGTGGCTCAGGCTAAACTGTCAAAATATGCAGAAAAAAAGGGGACTTAATTTGCACATATATAAAATCAAGTAACAAAACTTTTTTTTTTAGAAAATACTTAAACACCAATAGAAGATTTTGCCATTTGTCTTAACATGCAAGACGTCACGATCTGAACAACAATATTGCTCATAGATTGGACCATAGTATATCAAATCAATTATCAGCTAACAGCATAGCTTCTCACAACACCCTCTAATGTTGTGCGATGCTATGCTGTTAGCTGTTAAATGGAAGGAAGAACAGAACAAAGGAAGGAAGGAAGAAAAAAAACAAACATGGTATGTAGCAAAAAATTGTATGGGTAGTGGAGAAACTTAAAGTTGTATTATAAAGTGAGAGGTGTGGAAGTAAAAGTGAATAAAAAGTGCCTAATTTGTTGTTTAAGGAGAAGGTTAGTTCAATATCTAGGGATCACTAAATATGATCATGTGAAGGTAAAGGGATTAGTGAAAGTGTATGTGGTGGTCAAGGGCATTACACACTATGTAATAGGAAAGAAACTTGGGTATTGAAAGTATGGATCAGAAGAGGTATATCTTGATGAGGAGCCGAGAATTGAAAAAGCAAACATGGTTTATAATACATACAGGTCTTACTGAAGGTCTGGGACATAGAATGTGCCATGAAGAGGCAACTGTAATTGGATCCATGGGCATATCAATAAAATGTATCACTGGTGAATCATAAGAAACATTTTTTGTCTACATGAAAAGGAGCATATTAAGAATGTGGTACCTAGGTAGATCTAGGAGAAAGGGAACTGCAATAACAACATAGAATAAAATTATTGTGCAAGGTATGTAGTCGGAGGAAAACTAGGACTCACCTAGGAGTTAGAGAATTGCAGAAATTGCAAAGAGTTTAATAATCATACAATGTATATAATCAGAGGTATACAATGGTTTAAAAAAAAACAGATTTTCTTGTACTTTCTTTCTAAACTTCACGTAATTGCCAAGGACTGCATTGGATATTAAGGTGAGTATCCTTACCAGCTCTATATTGAAACTGCCAAGGTCAGTCATCACTTAAGAAATATGAATATTAGATGGATTCTAGGTAGTATAGAGCAGTGGTTGCCAACCTTTTGGTTTGTCACAGACCACTAACTTCACCGACTCTGGACTGCGCACGCACAGAGAGCCATGTGTCACTCAAAGGGGAAGACACGTCATGATGCCAGAACCTGCCCACTCACAGGTCTGAACCTGCGATGGGAGAGTGGGTGGGTTTTGTCCAGAGACACAACTTGCCCACCACCCTGAGTTTGCGATCTGTAGGGGGATTATGGCCTTCCCCAAGCGGGGTCCTTCTCTTAACCCCTCCGGGGGGGTGCACTGGTCAGAGCCATGGACCACCTAAATTTTCTCATGGACCACCGGACCACCAGTTGGCGACAGCTCATATAGAGGGTGGTGGAATAGGGTGGTTACAACAGGGTATCACGAGGGGGTAAAGACAGAGGTAGGGACTACTAAAGTACAGTGTGTAGGAAAAAAAGTCAGATGCAGATTCTGCGCTGATAGTCTTATCTGGGGAAACCTAAAAAGCCTATGTCGGGGTTCCCACTCCAGCTATATAGCTATAGATAGTGTAAAAAGACCAAGGTCGGTTTTGGTGGGTGATGAGTTGCTGTAGAATTGCGGAGTGCTCCTTTAATACTGAAGTGAGCTTCTTCAATAATGTGTCATGTTTAGGCATGGCAATTTCAAAGCAAGATGTCTCCTCTAGACTTTAGCTTAGCTAGTAGAAGGAATGTGTTGCAGAAGGATTCCCTGTCCCACTCTCCTTGTGTGCAAGCTGGATCCTTTGCAGGGCTCTGTCAGAGCTAGCTGGGGAGGGAGCTAAATGCAATGGGCTCACCCTAGGTGATGCAGCCACTGCTGGTTCCAGAATGGAGGAGTACTCCTGTAAGCTGGGGTGAGAATCAGGTAGAACTGTGCTGGTTGCTGATGATCGCTACTGATATGCCTGCTCCCCTGCTACACTCCTAGAAGCTGGAGGGAAAGATAGCTACTAGATTGTAAGCTCTTCGGGGCAGGGTCCTCTCCTCCTGTATCACTGTCTGTATTAGTCTGTCATTTGCAATCCCTATTTAATGTACAGCGCTGCGTAATATGTTGGCGCTATATAAATCCTGTTTAATAATAATAATAATAGCTCACGTGAAAGCATTGGCGCCTTCTTGGAGGCTGACTGCCTGAATGCTTCCTTGAGTGCTTAGGTAAAATACAGCCCTATCCGCCGTGAGGGACCCACCAGGGGTGCCCATGGGATCTCGTACCCTTCTCCTGCCCATGCCTATTGCCGGTTAGGGCTTTGTGTGTCAGTTCTTGTTAGAATACAGGTTTGTATTGTACAACAACTATGTTGATGTTCTAAGTGTAATGCAAGTTGTATACACTAGATGGCAGTGTTTTGTGTATGCTGATATGTTGTTAAGGAAATAAAGTTTTGTTAGTTCAGGGTTTGTCCATGTGGAAAGTACAGTGGAGACTGACTGTCCGCTTATTTGTTGTGCCACAGAAAGTCATTATTCTAACAGTTCTGTGTCGGGATAGTAGGAGCTATGTCTCCATGGGTCCTATCAGATTGTCTGCTAAGCCAAGCCCCTCTGCTTCACCTTTTTTTGTATCAGACTCTTTAGGGGTTTCAACCTAAAGGTATATCACTAGCTGTGAGTGCATACAGAAATGTAATAATATATGTGTTTTTTATGTTCATGATGTCAATAAACAAAACAAGTACATAAAAAGGAATATGAGAGCTGTTTACAATAGCCCCACTGGGGATCCACGAGAAAATTTTGGTGGTCCACAGAAAAATTTGGACATTATTTGCAATTTTTATGTTTTATTAATAAGTAATATTCTAATAAATTCTTAAATTATGAACAACAATTTTGGCCTTTTATTTTGCACTAAAATCACAAATTGTACTAGAGACAGAAAAACAAGGGGGAGGCACAGCATGACATCAGTGTAGTGTTAATTTGTATGAGGCAACCGATGCCGAGCCGTATGCTTCAGTATTGTTTACATTACAACAGTCACCCCACTCCTTGAATACCGATTCTCATCCGATTGTTTCATTTTATTTGTTTATTTCTCAGATGCTCTTTTAGGTAAGTATGACCTTAACTGTGTATTTTCTTTAGCTGTTGTATTTAATGGCATCAAATAGTCTGACCTTGATAACTATCATTTCTTGTTTGGTCTTAGATTTGAATGAAATAAACCCATAATGAGTGAGAAAAGGCAAACAAATATTTTGCATTTCTTTAGTAATACCAAAGATAATGCAATTTATTATAATAGTAACAATAGTAATACTTCACCTAACCGTGAGCCGATCAATGAATCAGAGCCTCCACAGTCCTCGTCAGGCATCATTAGGAAGATCTTTTTTTTACAAATGTATTTTTTTTTTTTTTAAAATCCATAGGATTGTGCAGGATTTAAAATTATGAATTTAGTGGTCTGTGAGGTCGGAAAGATTGGCGACCCCTGCTCTAGGTTACCACTTGCTGCTTGTAAAATTATCTAGTAGACTTTATTAGATACACAGATCATGTTTAATGGTATTTAAGGTAGGTATTGGGACCAAGAAAAAAAAATTGATGAAATAATTTTTTTATGAAAATACAATCTTGCCTATAGTATGCACAATACACAATATACATTATTTGTAACCTAAACATGTATGTAAGGGCAATGTTTAGTTATTTGGTATAGTAAATAAATGTAAATGTTAATCTTTTACTGCTGTCACCTGTTTTTTGTCCTTGTGAACATTGTCAAAAAATCCAAAATTTTATAGCTGTCGTCAAAACAAATGGTGGTGGAAACCCCACAATAGGCACACCTATTACAAATTCACTTTAAAAAGATTTCCTTTCACATTCAAGACTGGACTTGAAGTGGAATCTGTGGAAGTGGAATCTCCCTAACAGGAACACAAAAAAACAAAAAATACATACACCTTATATTTGCTTCAATGTTGTTGGGACTCACATACGTCACAGTCTGCTAAAGGCATTATCTTACTCTGGTTATCTTATCTTACTCTGGTTATACTTACCAGTTTTAAAATAACATTGGTTTCACTGAGAGGCTGTTGTGTTGTTTAAAAGAAAGTTAAGTCCATTATATCACTTTTATTCACCCCCCCATTCCCACAGATAAAAAAGAACTGTCCTGCTTGTGGACAATTTTACAATGCTGTATCCTTTGTAGTACAATCCCTGTCTGTGCTCCTAGTCTTTAATGCATTCTGGTTTGTTATTGCCTAATAAAATGGTTGTGTTACTGGACTATTTTACCACATGCTGAATGCTCTTCAGTATCCAAAAGTGTACAGGTTGACATTCAAAATTCAGGCAACCTCTGGATCTGAGGAGTGTCGAATTGAGTTTTTGAAAATTCAGGATTTTTTTTTAAACTTACCTCCACACACAGACCAGCCTTCCTCTCGCAGCACCGCGGACATCTGGCACAGTTCCAGGGAGCAGGCAGCAGGGACGTCTCAACATGTATTTAGTTTAGCAAGCAAGACTTAACAGCTGTTCCTGCCGAACAGCGCCATGGAAACATTAGTGGCCAAACAGTGTACTGCAGTCCCTGTATTGTAAATGCGATCCGAAATTCATGCTGGAAAACTGAAGGGGACGGATTTTAGATTGTCAACCTGTATCTAAATCATGTAGTGATTTACTATAGTAATTTTAGGTCTATTTTTGTGTTTTAAAATTGTCCGGCTGAGTTATATAGAAATTGCTCAGCAGCAGGACAGTTTTGCATAGGTGAGAACAAAGACAGACACAACAAACTACTGGTGAATTTCTTCCATTTATTAAAAAAAAAGTTTCTGTTTACTTTCCATGAAAATTGTACTATTCTATATAACTGCATAAGCATGTTATTTCAGTGATTGGTGTACCCTCAAAAGCTTATGATGTGAAGGTGAAAAACAGGACATGATCATCGCATTTCCCTGAGTACATTAAATTCAACATAAATTTGTTCTCTTTTTTTTTTTTTTTTTAGGTTATTGCAGTAGTAATGGATCTTTTCACAGATGTTGACCTTCTATGTGATCTTATAGAAGCAGCAAGCAAAAGAAAAGTCCCTGTTTACCTCTTACTTGATGAACAAAATCTGAAGTACTTTATAGAAATGTTTCAGAAGCTAGGATTTGACAGAATTCACCTACCTGTAAGTTATAAATGCATATAACATTAAAAAAAAAATTTTGAATTATGTCTTTCAAAGAGTTTGATTATAGGTCCAGTTTTGGGATTAGTCATGGCTGTCAGATGAGGTTTAAATACAGGGTTTTTTTTTGCCTTCCTCTGGATCAACTATGTCCATATGGGTTTTATAGGGTTTTATATCTGAGATATGTTTTTTTTGCCTAGGGGTTGAACTTGATGGACTTATGTCTTTTTTCAACCTGACTTACTGTGTCTTCTGCACACACAGCAATATTTCACAAACTGAGCACTGATTGCACAGATTTCCAATTGCATTAAATTGAATAGTTTTATTTTAATTGATTCAGCAAATGCAATTTTTATATTCTTTAGAATCCCCTCATCTGGCAACTACAGTGTACTTTATGGATGTCAAACATAATCTATTGCATGAAGTTTTACCAGAATATTTTAATTCAAAAGGATTAAATGACTAACTTGGGCATTTCAGACTAAGTAAAAAAAACATTTAGAGAAAAATAGCATGGGTTGATACAAAGCCATATACAAATGTAACATTTTCCTATTAAAGTTCATCTTTGGTCTTCCTGTATTCCCTGTTAGTGATGGGTGGTCTTGCTAGCAAGTAGGAAGGCTCAAGAAGTGTAAAAAGTTTTGGGCCCTTTGGGTGGGGCAGACTTGCACACAAATGCCTGCCTAATTAAACATCTGAGATTGTTTAAAAACTAAAGTTTATGTTTAATGAAACAAATGTAAAAAAGGAGGTGTAAACAACAATTCCAGTCCCAGAATGCCACGTTAAATCCAGCATTGCCTGAAAATTTACATTCCTGTCTGAATGAACGGGCAAAAAGTACTCTCTGATGGAGAAGGAAAGATGGAAATCATGCAAGAAGTGTCCCACTGCATTCTCATCATTAAATACCCATGGTTGTTTTTTGTCTTGCTAATTTAGGGATCAAACACAAAATATTGCTAAATGATATCAGCGGGCAGCTGTACTGAAGCTGAGAGAATCATGAACAATCATGCCTGGCAATAATATTATTGTGTCTGTACCAGTTTAGGATCATAAAATGCCAGAGGGAAGAGAAACTGGCAGGCTCTGGCAATATCTGGCTATTTTCCAGCACTGTTGAAGTAATAAACTAATTATTGTAAAGTCTAATTTTCAAATGATAGAGCAAACAGACACAAATCCTCTGTGAACATTCATAGGCATCCTCTGTGAATATACTGTGTATTTATACACAGGCATCATTGGAACACTGGGAGCATGACAGGTTGCATGGCTAGGGAAGGAACTGAAGAGTTGATAAAAAAAAGATTAATAAAACCTCAACTGCAAATTAAAGTAAATAATACCTTAAGGTAACTAATAACTATTTTATTTGTCCCTTTTATAAAAGCACTAGAATTTTGGTGCAAAGTACTTCTTTACTTCAAACACGAACTAAAAAGATGCCTTTGACTTAGTAATAAAATAATATAGGAATAAACAAGGCACATGTTACACTGATCTCCCAGTGTAATTTGCATGGCTGGCAGGTTAGGTGCCCTGTCTTGCATAGTGCAGAACATGGCTTAGCGATGCAGAGACAGAAAAGGCTCCAACCCCCACTATACTCCCTGCAGTACGACGACAAGGCAAGTGCCTTTTGCCTCGGCCCTGCCCTGCTAGGTTTTACTCCTCAAACGCAGGTAATTGATTTTCAAATACTCCATACAAGTACTTAAAATACAGTATTGCATTATATTTTTTACTTAATAGAATATGAAGATTCGAACTATAACTGGGGATACATACTGTACTAAGTCTGGGAAGAAATTCTCTGGACAGTCTCTATCAAAATTTCTGCTGATTGACTGTGAACATGTCATCGCTGGCTCCTACAGGTAAGGAGCACTGATAACACATTGACATTTTGATTTTTGTTGCCCCTAGAAAGATTCTGGTCTCATCTTCCGGTTCTCTCTCTGACGTACCTTGCTCATTGTTTTAAAAGTTGGCCTCATAAACCAACAAGCTTCAGAGGAAGGGTACCTGAGTAAATGTCCCTGGCCATTCCGGGGAAGAACATGATTTCTGGAAAGAAGTCAAAGGGTAAAGAGAGGATACTTTCTTGCGTTTTGACTGATTGAAAGAAGAGATTTGTTTGTAAAAGAAAATTTGTTACCTGGATATTAAATCTTTTTTGATTAAATGTTAGAAATATAGGATTCCAATTCTAAAAAAATCTTTGTTGGCTTCTGTTTGGCATGGGGTCTTTTCGAGGGGAAGGAGTTCACATCATAGCTTCCATCACATACAGAAAAAGAAAAATCTATATACTGTCACATTAACTAATTTGTTTCTCAATGTTTGCACTCGAAATGCACATTGAAATGCACAAAAAAAAATTGCCCACTTAACCTAAAAACAAAATTGGAAAATATTGCCACATAGCAGTCCGTAGATGAGTTCTGCCTGTATTTTTTTTTTTTGGCTTGTTTGCTTTACATTTACCTGGTAATCATGTGGACATCACATTTTCTTTTCTTATATGGATTTATTTACTCCTTCAGTATATCTATGAAAGAATATATGATTGCCACCCAGACTGGATATGTCTGCCTTTGTCCGTGTCAATTAATAGGGGCAGTTGTGACTAGTACATTAACACATATTTTTTGTACTTAACTGTAAACGTTCATAGCCTGAAAAGAAGATCAAATGCAGCCAGCCACACAAGTAGGTGGCAAGGACTAGTAAGCTGCACTTTATATCTTTTTGGTTTTAGATTTAGTTATACTTTAACTGTAGGTAGTATAGGACCTTCAGGATATCAAGCAGTGTTCACTGGAAACATGTATTGGAACATATGTAGACTGCAGTTGCTGACCTCTACTTAGAAATGTATTAGCTACCTGGCTTTGAAGCTGGTCCAGTAGATACTGTACTAGCAGTTTTGTAATCTGTAATAATAGATTTTTCAAAAACAGAACCAAATAGGGTATGTATAAAATGGTGCTTAAAAGTTTGTGAACCCTTAAACATTTTCTAGGTTTTTATATGAATGTGACCCAAAATGTCATATGATTTTTAAACAGTCTTAAAGTAGATAAAGAAAATATTAAATAATGAATTACTATATTTGGCCATGTATTTATTGGAAAAAAAATGATACATTACCATGTGTGTGGCAAAAATAAGTGAATCCTTAAGATTATCATATAATTAGGTGAAAAGGTGAAATCAGAGTCTGGTGTTTTCAATCAATGGGATATGGATGTGTATCATGGCTTTAAAGTAACTACAAAGTGTAAGTAAACTTTTATAACTCTGTGAAATTAATAATTGTTGTAACTGGGAAAATGAGTGGCAGCAAGGTGGAAGCTTTTGTTCAGAGCACTGTCTGCCATATGTATGCACAAATGGAGCAACAGCTCCTAGGTGAGTACCGCTGTGACAGATGTGAGCAAGTTGTCCTTCTGGACTCTCACATTGGACATCTGGAGAAGCGTATTGCTACACTGAAATCACTGGATCACCTTGAGAGGGGTCTCCTGCTCACTGAGCAGGTAGTCATTAGCATAGATGTTAAGGTTGAAAAGATTAATCAGGATGAATATATAAGGAGCTGGGTTACTGTAGCTAGAGGGAGTGGTAGGGGCTCCCACAAAAGGAGGCCAGCCCTAACAAATTTGCAAATCTAGAAAAAGATGTGCAGGTGGCAGACCCTAGATGTTACTGGTACTCCTAACAGCCAGGAGAGCAGCCCAAATAGTAGGGGTGGGGAAGGCAATGCAGGAAGGCGTTGACAACTCCTTTTCATAGGGGATTCTACGATCAGGAAAACTGATAGAATAGTTTGCTGCCCAGATCCATTCAACCAGTTTGCTGTTATTCTCTGGAATATTGCCTGTGCCATGTGCAACACAGGAAAGACAGAGAAAACCTAGACAGCTAAACACGTGGCTTAAGTCCTGGTGTAAAAGAGTTTGGGTTCTTAGAGCACTGGACTGATTGGGGTACAACCTATATGCCAGAGACTGTTTGCACCTAAATGAAAGGGGGGCTGCTGTACTGGGGGAAAGTTTTAGGGGATTGGTGGAGGGATATTTAACCCCCTAGCGTTCTAATTCTCTTCGTATTTCCACGCAAAAAGCGTTACTTTTTTTGCATGGAAATTTATTTTACATTGTAGGCCTATAATTCTTAGGCATAACTCACCGAATTATGTCCAATATTTAATAAACTTATTAATAAACTTTAAATAAAAAAACACAAAAATCTGTTAAAAATAAAAAAATAGTGATACATGTTATAATACTTTACAGTAGCATGTATAATATATATATATATATATATATATATATATAAATATATATATATATATTATATATAATATATATATCTCAAGATTTCTTTGTATTGTACAGCTATTTTGTTGTGAATCCAATACAAAATTATTTGAATTTCCTGACACCCCCGCCCAGCCCCCCCCCCATCAACGCATGCACCGACGTCACTGGGAAACCCCAGGGATTGTCTCTGCATTCGCCGGCTGGGGATCGGACAAAGAATAGATGTCGGGAAGAGCTGCAGGGACCAGCAGGACGCAGGGGGATGACAACGGAACAAAGTAAGTGGGTTTTTTTAATCTTTTTAGCGACCCTGAGTGTGACTCGGGATTACCACTAGCGGGGTTATAGGGCGGAGGGGGTTAGGACAGTTAAATAAGCTGGGATAAAAGGTCAGACGGGTCAGTCACTAGTGGAGAGTGGATTGTCAATACTTGGAGGGAGATTATGGGTAAATATACAGAGTTTCCCATGTTACACACAAACATTGGATTGCACAGTACAAATAAAACTGAAAAACAAAAGGACTTGTTAAAAAATCCATAAAGAATAAGAAAAAGGTATTCCAAAAATAAAAATAAAGGATCACCTTCATCATTTGAAAACTATAATGAATATAACAAAAGATGTTAAAAGGTGATAAAATGTATGCAAATGTAATGTAAATGCAAAACTTCAAAATGAAAGACAGATTGCAAAGGTAAGTAAGGCAAACCCCCAAAATATTTTAAATATATTGATAGCAAAATGATCAGATCAGATCAGAGCATGTAGGCCAATTAAAGGATGTCTCTGGGTTGGTACCTGGAGATAAAGAGAAGCTGAATTTACTAAAAACTTTCTTTTTAGCCCTGCCTACACAAAGGAAAATGGCAGAGCTGAAGTCCACATTGCTAATAGCAATGTCACTGCCTTAAATGAGCCACAATGGCTCACAATTGATATGAATGAGAATTAGTTGGGCAAAATTAAGGTTGACAAAGCACCAGGACATGATGAATTACAACCACATATCCTCAAAGAGCTGAGCTCAGTTATTTTTAAAGCCATTGTTTCTAATTTTTAGAGACTCTTTAATCACTGGCATGGTACCAATGGATTATCATAAGGCCAATGTGCTTGCTATATTAAAAAAAAAGCAGAGTCAATACCAAGTAACTTTGGACCAGTAAGTTTAATGTCCATAGTTGTAAAAGTCCTAGAGAGTTTGATAAAGAACCATATGGAGGAGTTTCTGCTAGAAAATATTATTATAAGTGATAGTTAGCATGGATTCAAGAAATACCAAAGCTGTAAAACAAATTTACTCTCTTTTTATGAAGAAGTGAATAGGTAGACAGTGGAGTAGCAGTTGATATAGTGTATTTGGACTTTGCTAAAGCATTTGACACAATACCCAACAGACAGTTATTATGTAAGTTAGGGTCAACTGGCTTAGAAAAGACTGTAAATGAATAGAGAACTGGCTTAAAGACTGCATCCAGAGAGTAATGAATAATGATTCTGAATGGTCTAAGGTTATTAGTGGTGTACCCCAGGGTTCAGTGTTGGGGCCTCTACTGTTTAACATGATTATAAATTATATAGAGTTTGGGATTAAAGTACCATTTCTGTGTTGCAGATGACACCAAACTATGTAATGGAAATAGGTCCATATAGGATATCTAAAATCTACAAGCAGACCTGGATATACTGTTTGACTGGGCAACCAAGTGGCAAATGATATTTAATATCGATAAATGTAAAGTTATGCACTTAGGGGATATCAACATGCATGCTTCATACATTTGGGGGAGTCAAAAATAGAAAAAGATCTGGGGGTTCTGGTAGATCATAGATTAATAATAGCATGCAATGCCAAGCGTCAACATCTAAGGCTAGCAAAGTACTTTCTTGTTTTAAAAGAGTAATAGACTGCAGATATTGAGGCATTATCATGCCCCTGTACAAAGCATTGATCAGACCACATCCGTAGTATGCAGTCCAGTTTTGGGTGCCAGTTCACAAAAAGGATATTGTGGAATTAGAGAGAGTGCAGAGAAGGGCAACTAAACTAATAATAGAGAAGGAATAGAGAAACTCAGCTAGGAGGAGATATTAGCTGAACTCAATCTTTTCTCCCTTGAGAAGAGATGTTTAAGGGAGGATATGATCAGCCTTTATAAATAAATAAATGGTCTATATAGAGAACTTTCTTCCCAACTAATAACTTTAAGATTGTTACAAAGTATAAGAGGACACTCTGCGTCTAGAGGAAAAGAAGTTTAAGCTTCAGATAAGGATTCTTCACTGTAAGATCTGTTAAAATGTGAAATATGCTCCCTCAGGAAGTAGTTTAAGTAACTACTATAGACTTCTTTAAGATAAAGCAAGATCCTTTTCTAGAAGCACAGAATATAACTAGGTATTAAAACTTTAAAGTAAAGATAACAGAGACTGTTGATCTAGGGAACATCAGATTACCTTGTGGAATCAGGAAATCATTTTTTTTCCGCTGTTGGAGTTCAGGTTTGGGGCTATTTTGCTGCATCTGGGTCTGAACATTTTTACATCATTGGTGGGACAATGAATTCTGAACTATTAGTCTAATAAAAAAATAGTTTAGGGACATAATCTTAAACACACAAAGACATGTAACACACACATGTAAAGTTCATGACTTTACAACACATACAATATTATAATGTAAGTTTAATTAATTGTTGGCTTTAAAATTTTTATCAAGTTCATTGGTTGAGAATAATTGATAATTATGCTATTATATATTTTTAGTGTATCCAGCTTGATAATTGTCACATATTTTTGGCCTGTGGTCTGATGAAGTGGATACTTCTGTGAAACACCTTACCATTTGTAAAGGTCTAATTTAGATTTAAACCAGTTGACAAAAGTTGTGGACCAATTTATTCATAAATTGTGTATATTGAATGTGTTGTATAGGCATGAACATTAGGGAAAAATTGAAAACAATAGAGTATTTGCTCTCATCCTCCAACCAAATCCCATACAACATACTATTGAATTCTGAACTATACCAAAGAATTTTAAAGGAAAATGTCAGGACATCTGTCTGTGAACTGGTCATCAGGTCATGAAGTAAGATAACAAGTCCTTCTACTAAAGAATGGTTAAAGAAAAATAAAGTGAATGTTCCAATATCCAAGAGCTGAAGCTGTTCTATATGGTGGAATGGAGAATCAAGTTACTGATGTTGCAGTTATTACTGCACAAGGGGGTGTCGGAACAAATACTGTGTACAGTTCACTTACATTTGCCGCATACAGATATGTTATTGGATCATTTTCACAAATACATGATCAAATATAATACATTTTGTTAAATGTTTTAGGTCACATTCATAATAAAATATAGAACATTTAAAGGGTTTACAAATATTCAAGCACCACTGTGAATTCTATTATTTTAAAACTTTATATTAATAATTATAGCAAATCTAAATTCCTCAACAAAAAATTACATTTCAAAAAATATATATAAAATCTATCACAAACATGAAGTTTTATATTATATACAGTTCTTTTAGGAACACTAGGTCATTGTTTATGACTTTGAGATTTAGCATAAATTATATTGTTTCATTCTGCTGAGATGTTCATTCTAACTCATTCTGCTTATTCCTTAGTTTTAGCTGGCTTTCTAGTCAAGTTCACAACAACATGGTAACCTACTTCAAGGGGAACATAGTGGAAGAGTTTGATAGAGAATTCCGCTGCTTATATGCCTGTTCACTGGAAGCAGACTATTTCTCATGTCTCGAAAATGAGAACAGTAAGCCTTTTGGGCAAAATCCCACAAGATCCAGGTGGGCACCTATTAAAACTGTTCCTAAACCTGCACCACTCATAGAAAATTCTATACACCCAGATAGCAACTCTAGTTCAGATAGCCAGTCAAGTGTAAAGACACCTCCATTTTTTAAAAATCAGGCCATAACAGTGATTCATGAAGATAAGCCTGTAATCTCGAAGAATCTGAATAGAAATTCAAAGGATACACAAGAAGAAACTATGGAAAAAGTCAATGATCAGAGACGACAGTCAGATCCTCCCTTTGACCAGAATAACCTCATGGTGATGCAGAGACATGCCTTATCAAAATCTTCACCTGATCTTGTTGACAAGCCTTCTTCTGCTCTCAGGACCAAGTTTGAACAAATCCAGAATAAATTCCTACAAAATAAAGCATCCCCAAGATTGAAAAGTGATATGGCACTAAATAAAGTCTCCAGCTACAATGGCTCTTCTGCCAACAGGAATATCCCACTGACTGATACTAAAAGGGAAGATGCAAACAAGCGAATGACCCTTGGACATAGCAAGCTAGCACTTATTACAGAGACTAATAACAAATTGCTAGAAAATAAGGTTTATAGTCGCTTTCAGATCCGTCCATAGATGTTGCAATGTTATGGACAGAACTGGAAAATAATAATAATTATTACCTGTATTTATATAGCACTATCATACTGTACAATGGTTTGCAAGTTTAGACTTCTGCTTGACCAACCTAGGCAAACAGTGGAAGTGCTTCCAGGGTGGCGCTAACCACCCACACATAATTTTACTGTCATTAACAGTTTCATTTGTGGTAGAAAAAAGTTGTTCCTGCTTGGGACGTAAAGATAAACCCATGTAATGCTACACCATGGGACCACAGCTTTGCCCGGGTCCATGGAGAAGGATATAGTGATCAAAAGGTAAATTAAACACTAATACCTCAGGTATTAGATAATGCTCTGAACATTTCCTGCCCATCAATATTAATTAGTAAGGTTCAATATAAACATTTTTGATTGTCACATGCTTCTTTGTGGACCATCCACTGTCTTCAAATATAATTTGTGTATGTGTAAGTAAAATCTAACTTGCCACCCTGCCTGTGGCTAAGTCCACATTTTTGATGTCCCTGCATAGTTTGTGCACATTATTTTGTATGCTATAGCTTAATATAAACTTATATGAGGCCCATATTAAAGTAATACACATAAGTGGATATTCATTGTACACCAATGTATGGCATATCTGACTTTTAAAGCATAGACAATCTAGAGTCTCTACTGATTTGTGGCATTATTTTACCTAGAAAACATTAAAAAAAACAATAGAAACCAGTATTGTCTGGTATTCTATACTATGCCCATACATCATGAGGCACTGGATGTGCTTCTGAGCACATATTTATTTTTTATACTGTATATTTTTAAAATAAAATATTATTTTACCAGCTACATTCAGAAGAGCTAATCAGGTAGCAACAATAGCAATTGTTCCAGAATGCTACAAATGTAATGTAACAATATAGGACATGGCACAAGAACTGGTAAAAAGGAATGTCTACTGGACAATGGGCATTGATGCTTAGAACCTGAACACATAAGTATACATATTATATTCAAATCATGAGTCATATAGTGTAATTGCATTTTACTTCTACATTTTCTTAAAACCTGTAAAAGAGGATTAGTAAATTTCACAATAATGTGAAACCAGCTCTGCTTTCCACATTAGATTACACCAGTATGGAAAACACAACTACAAAAGCTTGTCAAAGTCATATCCTGCTATGTCACCTCAAATGGGTGTGTAATTTATTGAAATTTACAAGTCTTGTAATTTAGAAAGATCATGTAATTTAAATCTGTGTTTAAAAGTATTTAAAATAAATGTTTAGGAAAAAAACTATTTTATTGTTGTTTTTAAAAAAAATGTGGATGACAAAACTGTATTGATACACATTGATAACAAGGAGGTAAAGCAAACCAAAGTGGAAGAGGCATCATCACACAAAAAAAGACAGTGCCTAGGCAGATGCCTTAATCCAAATATAAATGCAGCATAACAATACATTTACATGTTGTCACACTTACCTATTCCTCCCTAAAGCGCAGGCGCCTCTCTCCTGCACATGTGGGCAGTTCTCTCTCCCAAGTTTTATCAGTTTTGCCCATCCACAGCCTGATTAGGAAACAGCCTCTTAATCATCCCTGGCTATATGGCTAGTTTGGACACAGCAGTCAGCATTTGTGCAACGTTCTCCACTAGTGCCGAGCCCCCTAGTTCTGCTAAGCATTTCCTCTACATCTGCTGTTTAATTCAGTGCTCTTCTTGTCCAGATCCTGTGTTAACCCCTTATTCCCCAGTGTGGAGCTTCCCTGCCTGTTCCATTTTGCTGTCCTAGTGTTCCACTGTGTCTGCAGTGTTCACTGTGCCTCCCGTGTCACATTTGTCCCCTGTCCCTTCCTGCGTCTCCCATGTTTCCCTTTGTCTGCAGTGGCCCCTGTGTCACTGGTGTCTGTCTCCTGGATCTCTGGTATTTGACCCCTGGCTTGTGACCAGATCTTTCTTGCTTGCTGCCTACATCGACTCCAGCCTTCCTCGACTTCCACCCTGGTGTGCCCAAGGACCACACAACCTGTCAGTAACCAGCAGCACAACATCCTCACCGCTAGAGTCTCTGGAGAAGACCTGGTTACTGCTTAGATTCTGCTCCTTGCCCCTTCTGAAGGCTCACACCATTTCTGTGCAAGTAGTAGCACCCCCTAGAGGCCCTATGGCTCCAAGCGTGACACATGTTTAGGTTTATTACATTGTGATAAGTAGAAATACCTGCAATTACAGTATCATAGTAGTATTGGTGGGTCATTGGAAAGCAGTCTAGTAATGCACTAAGAAGCCAGTTGAAATAATTGCTTATTAGTGCCTGTTTCATAGATATTGGTAAAATATCTATGTAAGACTCCCATATGCTGAAGAAGTGTTCAGTAGGGTATGGGTATTCCTTATCAAGTGATGTCTTCAAGAAATCCATTTAAAAAAACAAATCTTTTCCAGGAAGGGCTTCAAAGTAGGCTCCTCCAGAGATATCCACATGTAAAATAGTCTTTTTTCCAAACAAAGAAACAATGGGAGTTTTCTGCTACCCCATGTGAGTTGAACGCCCTGCATATGTAAAGACCCAAATACAGCCAATTCTGGTGTGAAAGGTAAGTAATTCACCAACCTAGCCATTGCAAAGCTGGTAACCTGCTTCCAAAACAGCTTAGAGCAAGTAGGGGTAGAGCTAATCCCCATCAAATAAGAAAGATAAGGCAAGAAAAAAGTCCTCCCCCTGAACAAAGTTGGGAGAATGGCAGACAAGGCCTGAATAAATTAAAAATATCAAAATAAATCTGAGGCTGCTACATTAGTAAAGAATTTATCATTTGAATAGACGCGTCAAACCATCAGCATGAGGAGAAATTGCTCTTCACTTGTCTCATAATTTATTTGTAATTTGTTTTATACACCTTTGAAATCACTTTCCTAGTTGGATTAGGCTAAGATAACAAGCCATCCACTGGGTTCATCCAGTCAGAAGGAGAATTATGAGAGCTATAGGACTGCAATTGTAAACAAAGAGTTCTTGTTTGAAAAAAGGATATAGTGCTGCAGCATCTGTATGTGACAATGTTTTTTTGTGGGCTTTATCTACTAAGCACTAAATATCTCGGGGGCTACTTTTTCATAGATCTTGTGATGGGCCACATGTTGGAAATCTGGATTGCCCCAAAAAGGAAGACAGAATGAGGAATGGCTATTCAATATATACTCATTTCTAAGTTTATGCCAAGTCTGACAGTTAGAGTACAAGAGTATATTGAAGGTATCTTCTGAGGGAAACAAATCTGCAAATTCATATGACGCATGTAAATTAGGTGTATTTGGAGTAAGTTTTGCTGGTCAATATGTACATCAGTGTAGAGAGATGTTCCATGCTACTAATTTTGCACATAACTGATTAGAGTCACCACAGTGTACCATTTCAGGTCTAAACAATTCACACCACCATTGTTCCTGCAAGATTTAGAAATTGATCTTAGAAAGTTTCCCTTGCCATATAATTTATGATCAAGGGCTTGGCTATCTTGTTGTTTCGGTAAAGTTGCAACATAAAAAAAGTTTCAGAAATGCCATCATCATAATAAGACTAGGTACTGTCTAAAAATGACAGAGTAAGGTGGGACCAGTTGAAGAGTCTCTATCAGGCTATTTAGAGAAGAGGTAATACACTATATAATTTATCAGGAGTTAGAGGAATAGAGACTCCTGTCCCTACACCACATGAATGAATAGAAAGCATTTCACTGAGGTCTAATAAACTAGGTCAAGTAAAGCTTCATGGGTTTATCCCAATTCATAGAATAACCAGACATAGAGCGTAATAAGAGCAAGCCTTTGGGGAAGGGTACTCTTCAGCAATATAAAGTAAATGATCCTCAGTAAATGCTGCGCTATTTGGTTGCCTATACAAATACCTTTAAATTCTGTACGGGAATCTAACAGTGGAAGGAAAAGGTCCAACTCCTAGTTCAATAGCAGTTGATAAAGCGTAAGAATAGCAGGCAGAAAAATTGTGACCTAGTGGCCATACCCTTAGCTAATAACTTATAATCACTTTTTAAAAGCAAAATTGGCTGATAAGAAGACACCAAAACAGCGTCCTTGCCCTCTTTTGGAAATAGGGTGGCTTAGGCATAGGAGAGTGTTATGAGTCAGATTGAAGTTATTATTTTCTTTTTTTTAATACATTTTTGTTGGGTTTTCAACAATATAGGAAAATATAAAACATACAGAAGTTGAATTAGACAATTCAAATATAAGAACAACATAAAGGGGTACACAAAAGAAACAGAAATTGGTTCACATTACAGAATATAATATTTCCTATACAACTGCAAAGATGAAAAAAAATCCAACAAAGATTGGGTTATTTTTCCCAGGATTAATATATATATATATTTATATTATATATATATATATATATATATATATATATATATATAAACCAAATGAGTATGGATTTTCTAATTAGTCTACTCTGGAAGTATTGGCTTGGGGTCAACTACCTCCCCACCGGTCATAGGACTGCGTTATAGACCTCATTCCTAGCTCCACACCTCCAAGAGATCAGGTATACCCCCTCAGTCTCCCTGGGACCCAGGCAAAGAGCGAGTATATCAAAGAAAATCTTCAGGGGGAATTTACACGTAAGACCTCTTCCCTTCTAGGGCAGGGGTTTTCCTTGTGCAGAGAAAAGATGGGAATCTCTGGCCATGCATTGACTACCGCGGTCTGATTGCCATCACCATGAAGAGCTGCTACCCTCTGCCACTCATTCCTGAGCTCTTTGACTGTCTCCCTAGTGCACAGATCTTTACCAAGCTAGACCTCCGAGGTGCATATAATCTAATTCGGATCAAAGAAGTGGATAAATGGAAAACTGCATTTAACGCCAGAAATGGGCATTATCAATAAAAATGTGATGCCCTTCAGTCTCTGTAATGTCCCGGCTGTTTTTCCAACACTTTGTTAATGAGGTGTTTTGAGATCTTTTTGTATATTTGCATTGTTGTCTATTTTGATGACATTCTGATTTTTTTCTCCAGACTTGCCCAATCACAGACAACATGTCCGCTTGGTACTACAACTGCTGGGAGACAATAGTCTCTACGCGAAGGCAGATAAATGCCTGTTTCCTTCCCGTCCTGAGTTACATAGTTTCTAAAGAGAGCCTCTCCATGGATCTTGAAAAGGTTGCTGCTATCTCTAACTGGCCACTGCCTTAAGGCTACTCAGCGCTTTCCTGGGATCTACAAACTATTACCGACAGTTTATCAGAAATTATTCCACGCTAGTAGTTCCTATCATGGCACTGACCCAGAAGTATGCTGAGGCTAAAAACTGGCTCTCTGAGGCTATTGAGGCTTTTCATGTCCTAAAACTCCCTTCTTTCTGGCCCAGCTGTGATTAGGCTGGATTTCATTAAGCCCTTCTCTATTGAGGTTGATGCCTTCTTTGTCAGACTGGAAGCTATCCTCACCAGACCCCCCACTGGAGCTTGACACCCCTGTGCGTTTTCCTCAGGGAAATTCTCCCCAGCAGAGAGGAATTACTCCATTGAGGAGAGGGAGCTCCTAGCCATCAAGCTCGCTCTGGAGGAATGGCCATACCCCTTGGAGGGCTTTAATATTTTTACTGACCATAAGAACCTCCAGTACCTCCAATCTGCTCATCGCCTCAACTCTCAGCAGGCCTGTTGGTCTTTATTTTCTTAGTTTGATTTTATCATTACCTTCAAACCTGGTTCTGCTAACTACAGAGCTGACGCTTTTTCTTGCTGTTTTGACCCTCAGGACTCTGAGACTGCTGTGGTGCCAGAGTTTATCACTTCTCCAGCCCATATCCTAGCCTTGACCTCTATCCAGGAATCAGCTATTCCTCCAGGTACAACCTTAGTGCCACCTCAACTTTACACCAGGATGTTACAATGGACACATGATTCCAAACTTTCTGGTCATCCAGGCGTTCAAACAACATTCACATTTCTTTCTCAACAGTACTGGTATCCCAATCTTTGTAAGGATGGTGGGGACTATGTTAAGGCCTGTGTTAGCCTTCAGAAGGGAGAGCTCTGTTTGAGGGAATCTTGATGGTGATTAACCAGGAGATCACACACACATGTATTGGTTAACAGGGGTAAATGTCCCTTTTTGTTTATTTGCAGAAAAGACAGTGATAAATGTCCAATGACTTTGCAGATAAACAGTGGTGATAAATGTCCAATGACTTACCAGATAAACAGGTGTGGCTAATTTCCAATGACTTTGCAGATAACCAGTGGTGACAAATATATATTAGTTGTGCAGACAAACCTCAGAGGTCATACACAGATGGTCAGATGGAGAGCGGAGAATGCATGTGTAGCTAGGAGCAGGAACCAGAAAATAGAAGCAGGAATCAGGAAACAGAAACCAGGAAGTTGTCACAATCAATCCGCACTTGAAGGAAATCATGGAGTTTTCATATAGTGCTGCCCTAGTCTGATTGGAGCTCGCACTGTCTTGTGCAGAGTAAGGATACTCACTGAGCATGTGCGAAGTGCAGTGAAAACTGAGCATGTGCAATAAGGTTCATTTAGACATAGGTTTGTGACAGTGCCCCTCCTTAGGCGCGGCCTCTGCACGCCCTCTGGACTTGTATTCTCTGGATGCTGCCGGTGAAAGTCATTCACTAACCGGGATGGCATGTACTGATGTCGCAAGTTTCCATGAGCTTTCCACATCGATCTGGAGACTCTTGCACAGTTGAACTCAGAATTTAGCCGTATATTGTGACACTCGATCCGACATGATCTGCTGTGGAAAGCCATGAAGATGAAAAATGTCCTTGATGAAAATCCTGGCGAGGTCAGGAGCCGAGGGTAATGGTGGTACATCCTTCCCATGGGGGAAGTTCTACTATGAAGTCCATAGAGATGTTATCCCACGATTAGTCGGGTTTTGGTAGAGGTCTCACGATCCCCATGGGTAGCGCTGTTTGACCTTTGCTTCTAGCACAGACGTCACATCCTTGAACAAACTCTGTACAATCCTTGTTTAAAGTAGGCCACCAGAAATTGCGGCGTGTTAGTTCTTGAGTGAACTTGCAAGATGTTAGGATGGGCCAATCAAGCCGAGCCGTACCGGGAGTGGAAGGCAGTCTTCCATTCATCACCCTGTCTGATGCGGATAAAAATGTGTGCTCCGCCGAGATCCAACTTGGTATTTATTCTTGCTGTACAGAGCCTTTGGAATAGGTGAGATATCAGGGGAAGTGGGTATCGGTTCTTGATGGTTATCTAGTTCAGAGCACGATAATCGACATTTGGTCGCGGGAACCCTCCTTTTTTTTGACAAAGAAGATACCTGCTCGGGCTGGTGAGCGTGAAGGTCGGATGATTCCCTTGGCGAGTTTTTCTTTAATGTAGGTTTTCTTTGCAAGGAGTTCTGGATTGGAAAGTGGGAAAACATGGCCATAGGGGATAGTAGACCCTGGCAATAGATTGATAGGGCAGTAACATCGCCTATGGGGCGGCAAGGTATTGGCCCCTTTTGGATTGAACATCTAAAAATTCTCTGTACACCTCTGGGAGTAATGCTTCCTGTTCCAAAGACAAGGTGGCCATGACTAAGGATTCTTTGGTCCCCCGGAAACAGTTCTGCTGGCAAAGTGCTCATGATGCCCCGAAGGGGTATGTACCTTCATTGGATGGGTGCAAGTGGTAATTGGCCCAGTATGGGGAGTGGAACCCATTGCCTATGAAATAGCGATGGGAAGGCTTCTTTCTTGAACTGGGATTCTATGAGCGTGGGGGAAATTGTATATCCATGAAACAGTGAGTTGCAGTGTAATCAATAATTGCATTGGTCACAGCAAGGCCTCCTGGCCACTGAAGGATGAGAGACCGATATAAACATCTTTCCCACAGTCATTAAAGGATGGCATATAGGGGTCTGTAAGTGAGACTTACCTACTGGATGACGTGGGCAGTTCAGGCGAAATTGTCCCGCAGCACCGCAGTATAATACAAAGTTTCTCATCTCTACGCTGCTGTCTTTCTGTGTCAGAGAGGGGTGGATAACTAGTCCCAATTTGCATAGGTTCCTCCCCTTCTGTAGATGGTTTATTAGTGGAGACTGAAGGAACGTCTGGCAGCCGTAATCGACTGAAGGTTTTGACAACGTCCCTTTTCTCAGTCTCTCTCCGACGACGACGATCGATCTGGGTCACCAACATGACAAGGTAATTTAAAGACGGAGACATGGGCTATATCATCCTTGACCTGCTCAGAAAGGAGAAATTGGAAGCGGAGTGCTGCTTCATTCCAAGATGTGTCTGCGGAGGCCACCCTAAACTCTGCAATGTAGTCTTCAACAGGACAAGGGCCCTGCGTAATCTGCACAGGGTTAATTCTGCTGAGGCTGCATGACTAGGGTCATTATACACGGCCCCCATAGCATTAAGAAAACCATGCAAGGAGTGGAGAAATGGGTCACCTTTCTCCATCAGGCGGAAAGCCCATGCCTGCGGCTCCCCCCACAGTAGTGAGATCACCACTGTGACCCGTATAACATCCGTAGGGTATGTTCGTGGCTGTAAATCAAAAAGCAACAGGCAACAATTCTAGAAAGATCAGAAGTCCTTTCATTTTCAATAAAGTTTTCCAGAGAGGAACCTTGGGTTCGCGGTCCGAGGGTGCAGGGGCCACAGCCCCCGGGGAAGCAAATTTTGCAACGGAGGCTACTTCAGAGCTTTGGCTGGCTGTCAGACAATACCAGAGGGTATGCAGGCTGTTCTCGAGTTGTGAGCACCCCCCATGCAGATTCTGTACTGCTTGAGTAAGGCTAGAAAGTTGCTGGGCCATTACCTCAAGGGGTGAGGGTTTCCCTCCTGAGCACATAGTGGGCAGATTGATACTGTCGGCCTTCAGAAGGGAGAGCTCCGTTTGAGGGAATCTTGATGGTGATTAACCAGGAGACCACACACACACATGTTTTGATAAACGGGTAAATGTCCCTTTTAGTTTATTTGCAGAAAAGACAGTGATAAATGTCCAATGACTTTGCAGATAAATAGTGGTGGTAAATGTCCAATGACTTAGCAGATAAAAAGGGGTGGTTAATGTCCAATGACTTTGCAGATAAACAGTAGTGGTAAATGTCCAATAACTTTGCAGATAACCAGTGGTGTTAAATGTATAATAGCTGTGCAGACAAACCTCAGAGGTCATACACAGATGGTCAGATGGAGAGCGGAGGATGCATGAGTAGCGAGGAGCAGGAACCAGGAAATAGGAGCAGGAATTGGGAAACAGCAACCAGGAATAAGGAAACAGGAACCAGGAAGTAGGAAAACAGGAGCAGGGAGTGGGAATCAGGAAACAGCAACCAGGAATCTGAAAACAGGAACCAGGAAGTTGTCACGATCAATCCGCACTGGAAGGAAATCATGGAGTCTTCATATTATGCCGCCCTAGTCTCTGATTGGAGCTTGCACTGGGCATGTCCAGAGTAAGAATACGCACTGAGCATGTGCAAAGTGCAGTACAAACTGAGCATGTGCGATAATGTTCATTTAGACATTTGTTTGAGACAGCCTGTCCTGTCTGTGCTCAAAGTGTGCCACCTGCCCCCCTCCAGGCCCACTTCTTCCACTACCTATTCCCACAGAACCTTGGTGTCATCTATCCATGGATTTTATCACAGATCTTCCTCTTTCTGATGGCTGTACGTTTATTTGGGTAGTCATAGACCGTTTTTTTCAAAATGTACCTCTCCCAGCTCTACTACCTGCTGCAGCATTAGTGCCATTAGAAATTTTCCAACTTCGCGGTATGCCCACTAATATTGTGTCAGATTGTGGGGTGCAGTTTACTTTCTGCTTCTGGAAAGGCTTCTGCAAATCCCTGGACATCTCTGCAGAGTTCTCTTCAGCCTATCATCTGCAGAATAATGAGCAGACAAAGAGAGTCAATCAGTCTTTGGAGCAAAATCTTCGAGCCCTGGTATTTACTCACTATGATGACTGGGTGACTCTGCTATTTTAAGCAGAGTTTGCTCACAATATTCATGTCCACACCAGCACCAGCACCAAGGAGTCTCCATTCTTCATCGTCTATGGCAAATATCCTCACCTTCTGTCTCCTATACCCTGCTCTGCCGATGTACTCATGTGCCCTGCAGAAGGACTTCAACTGTATTTGGGCTTCAACCTCAGACCACCTAAAGCAGTCAGCGTTTCATTACAAGACGTTTGCTGATCGGTGTTGCCGTAAGAAGCCTCTTTTCCAACCTGGAGATAAAGTCTGACTCTCAACATAGAAGATTTGTTGCGAGGTGGCTTCTCTGAAGTTTGCTCCATGGTTCTTCAGACCCTATGCCATTTCTGCCACCAGGGTTAACCCAGTTTGTTACAAGTTACATCTTCCCCTACATCTCAAGCAGCACAATGCCTTCCATTTGTCTCTGCCTAAACTGTTGGTCCTGAATCGTCCCTCTCCACTGGCTACTCCTGCACCCGATTCTCAAGAATATGAAGTCTATCAAATTCTTGATTCCAAGATTTCTCGCAGGAAGCTAATGTACCTAATTGATTGAAAAGGTTTGGTCCTGAGAAGAGATTGTGGGTTTCAGCAACAGATGTGTCTGCACCTCTTCTTGTGAAGTGGTTTAATCTTTGCTTCCCTCTGAAACCTGGACCTCGGTGGGTGGGGAGGCCCCGTAAAAGGGGTAATGTCACACTAACCTCTTCCTCACTAAAGGGCAGACGCCTCTCACCCATGCATGCAGGCAGTTCTGACTCTGGCCGTGCCTAGCTAGCTAGTTTATCCATCCAATTAGAAAATAACCTCTTAACCATCCCTGGCTATTTAGCTAGCTCAGACACACCCCTGTAGCCCCAATGTATGCGATCGAATGCCTTTTCAAAATCAAGGATGAGAAATATTGATTGGAGATTATTGGTTTCAGAGTACTGAAGTAAGTTGAGCATTCGGTGAATTCCAGCCGGGGCTACTTATCTTTAACAAACTCTACTTGATCTGCTTAAATCAGCAGGAGAGTAAATGAAGTAACCTTAATACAATACTGTGTTCAATAGAAATTTGGATTTAATATTTTGTGGTTGGGTCGCATCTTTACCTGGTTTAAGAATTGTGACTATTACCGCTTTCAACATCTCGCATGAAAAGGACCCTGATACCATAGCAGTATCATAAATTTTGGTTAAGTAGGGTACAAAATCTGCAAAAAAGATTTATAATATTTAGATGTAAATCCATCTATACCTGGAACTGATTTAATTACTGTTTCTAACTATTTATAGGTAAAGGGTTTATTGATGTCATCTAGTTGTTCGGAGGAGAGTTTAGGTAGATTTACAGATTTTAAAAAATCTGCAATTATGGATTGAGTAGGTTTTACTTTTAGTACAGGAGTGGTGAATAAAATCCAATTTGTTCTTAATTTGTTTAGTTTTCAACTGGCTAGCTAATAGTTTACCATCTTTTTGTTTTGCCTTACTATATTTTGATGTTTGTACAATCTTTCTTGATTAGCAATCAAGAGTTTCCCAGAGAGAGAGAGAGAGAGTAAAGCTGCGTACACACTTGCAATTTTTGTCGTTGGAAAGGATCTTTCACGATCCTTTCCAACGACAAGGGGCTGCAAGATGCATGAACGATGCTGTACATACAGCACCGTTCATGCTCCATGGAGAGGGGAGGGGGGAGAGCGACGGAGCGGCACCCTGCTGCGCGCTCTCCCCTTCCCTTTCATTACGATCGGCTGTCGTCCATCGTCCGTGGATCCGGCAGGTCGGTCGTCCGGACGATGGACGACACCGACTGTACACACGGACGATTTTCGCCCGATAATTGGCAGATGCCGATTATCGGGCGATAAAAATCTGACGTGTGTACGTAGCTTAAGTTTAGATTTGTGTAAAGATTCTAAAATATTCCTATCAATCAACAATTCAGTTTGTTTTGATCCCATTTTTTTCCTTAGAGGCTAATTGCACTAAAATGGACTGATGTAATAATTGAGAGAGTGTGGATCTAGATTTGTATTTTTGATTGGAAGTGTCAAGAGAGTTGTTTGGAATACAATTAAAGTCTCCACAGATTATTAATAAACCTTGTTGTATTTTCTGTGCTTTTTTTAGGAGTTTCTTCACGAATGAAGTTGGGCGATCATTAGGTGCAATAATGTTTATTATTGTTGATTACTGTACAAATAATGTTGTTAATTAAGGCTACTAAGATGATATATCTTCCTTGTTGATCCAATTCAACATGTATAGGAGAAAAGGAGACATTGGAATTGACAGCCTGAACGAAACAGAGACAACCACTGCTGACAATCTTCCTCAGATAGCTTGAACTCACCAAACACCTTGAATCCACAGGTCTTTTTTGTGCATGTACGGATGAATAAATATTCACAGATGTTCAGGTATTTGCAGGTCAAAAGGAATATTCCTTTCCTAGCCTCAGCATGTGACTAGTTACAATCATGGAGAATCATACATTGAAGAAGAAGGAAGTGACATCATAAAAAGGGATGATGCATACAGAAAAATAACTGCAATAAAACATGGACCACAAGATAGCAGTAAAACAATACACTAAACATAAAGCATAGCTATAACACAAACACACTGCATCGGAATACAACTGCTCGAGGCAGTACACCTCCTTTTTTTGTTGAATCTTGCATGAAAAATATGAGGAAAACTGTTGTTGTTAAAATTCAATGTATTGGCTGACGAAAAATGAGTTTCTTAGTATGTTGCATTTCTGTTTACGTGCATCTTCCCACAATGCCTTCCATTTGTAATGACTATTAAGACATTTAACATTAATAGAGAGGATAATAAGGACTATACTACTGGTTAAGTGAACTGCGTTGAGTTAAATATTTTCTTTTTATCCATGTATCTTCCGAAATTCAACATGCAGTATCATACTGCAAAAAAAAAAAAATTATAGTGTTTTACAATTTTACTGGAAAACCCTCTTTGAATGGGATTTGGTTGCAACGGAGAGCTTGGGAAATAGGTAAGAATTTCCTTCTGGCTTGTGTTGTTGTTTGAAACAGGTCAGCAAATAAGGAAATATGAGCATATTGACCAGGAAGTGTTAAGTTTTCCTTGAAAAAGCCATGAGTTGCTCTTTTATGTGGGGACAATGAATGCAAACAAGAACATCTCTGGGTACCTTTTCAGAAAGATGTGATGGCTTAGGGAGCCTGTGAGGTCTGTCAATAAGGAGCTCAAATGCTGCTGCATTCGGTATCAAAGATGTAATCAGATATTGTAGGTAGGGGATTAATTCTGCTAAAGGGATTTTTTCAGGTATACCCCTGAATTTTACATTATTCCTACGAGATCTGTCTACTAGATTTGACAGTTTCAATTAATTTGTTGAAGAATACCATGAACTTTATTATGAGAGTCTACTGGTTCATTATGGGCTGAAGCATACTCTCCAATTTTATTTTCTATGTGGGTAACTCACCTCCTGTAAGTCTCCCTTTAGTTGTTGAAACAATGTTACAAAATCATTGTGCAGTGAGCTTCTAAAGCTACGTACACACGTCAGATTTTTATCGCCCGATAATCGGCATCGGCCAATTATCGGGCGAAAATCTGCCGTGTGTACAGTGGGTGTCGTCCATCGTCCGGACGACCGACCTGCCGGATCCACAGACGATCGTCGACAGCCGATCCTAATGAAAGGGAAGGGGAGAGCGTGCAGCAGGGTGCCACTCCGTCGCTCTCCCCTCTCCATAGAGCATGAACGGTGCTGTATGTACAGCACCGTTCATGCATCGTGCACTCCCTTGTCGTTGGAAAGGATCGTGAAAAATACAAATAAAAAAGGATAAAGATAATAGAGAATGTCCACAAAAAAGTCCTGCTCAATGGTTTCATGTTTTTAAGGGTAAGGTCAATGGCACTTGATCAGACAAGGTCATATTGCCAATATTTACACTTGCCAAGAAAATGGCAATATGTCACCAAGACAGAAAATAAAGATAGATTTTCATAAAGGACACAATCCACAATAAAAAAACTCTTCTTTTAAAGCGGAATAGCTTAAACCTTTGTTTATCTCTGTTACATAAAGTAATGTTCCCCTATTACCATCCCGCTTGGATTCCAATCCTTCCCTAACTGTTGGTTGGAATTTAAATAGTGTGTACATTTGTAATATATCTATCTGACATTTGTTATTTTTTTAATAATTTGAAGCAGAACAAATTTGGCAGCATGTCTTTAGAAGTGTGCCTTTTTGTGCAAGCATGTTGTCACCCTGTCACAAGCACTACTAAGGAATTTAAATAGTTGTACCTGTATAAGCATGGTCACTTGTTGCTACTATCAGGAAAACTATTTCATAATTTACCTATGAACACAATTTATTGCAAAGACTGTTATTGATTTCCTAAAAAGATATGTTGTATTTGTGTTTCTCTTGAATTGAAAGGCTTCCATCTGAGAAGACAGGAAGGGTGGAGTGATGGTTTGAGTCACTAATGACTCACTAATTACTGTGCAAATATGAACTTGAGCAATTTATCTGTGTAGAAAACCGATTTTGCTGTGCTAGAATTACCCTGACAAACAAAAAAGCTGCTTTAAGATAAGGGACTACAAAACATTTATATGCAATATTGTGATATTTATTATTATTATTATTATTATTATTGTTATTTAATGAACAGGATTTATTTAGCACCAACATATTACCCAGCGATGTACATTAAATACGGGCTGCAAATGACAGACAAATACAGACAGTGACACAGGAGGAGAAGAGGATCCTGCCCCGAGGAGCCTACAATCTAGGTGGTGGGGGGAAGTCTCATACAATAAGAGGGGAGATATGGAGTGATGGGAAGTAGTGAGGGTTTAGGAGACGGGAGAAGACAGGTAGGCAGGTTTGAAGAAATTGGTTTTGAGTGCTCTTTTAAATGAGCTGAATGTAAGAGCAAGCCGAAAGGGATGAGGGAGACTATTCCAGAGAGTTAGCGCGGCTCTAGAAAAGTTTTGCAGTCCTGCATGTGAGGAGGTTATGAGTGAGGAAGTCATTAGCAGGTCATTGGAGGAGCAGAGAGAGTGGCTAGGGGGGTATTTTCCTACCAAGTCAGAAAGGTAGGTTGGACAAGAACTGTGGATGGATTTGAAGGCAAAACACAGGAGCTTGAATTTGATTCTCAGTTGGAATAAAGGCCAAAAAGGAGAACTACAAAAAGATGTGGCAGGAAGGATGGATAAGTCTGGCTGCAGCATTCATAATAGATTATAGAGGAGAGAGTTGGGTTAGAGGAATACCAGAGAGGAGGATGTTACAGTAGTCCAGACGAGAGATGATAAAAGGTTTTACAAGGAGTTTGGTGGTCTCTGGGGACAGGTGGGAATGGATTTTGGAGATACTGCGCAGGTGAAAGTGACAGGACCTTGTTCTGAGAGATGTTCTGAATATAGGGAGTGATGAGAGGGCAGAATCGAGGGTGACAAGACAATGCCCCTGATTCATCAAGCAGAATCGGATTATCGGTCGCGCATTCGTATTCGCGATCCGGAATCGTACGCGATCGCGCTATTCAGCAACTGAAAAAGATCGCGGCCGGAGCCGCGCATATCCGGCAGCTTTACACTGGCGAGC
>NC_092863.1:22200665-22250886 GCF_032062135.1 Pyxicephalus adspersus | reverse complement strand
TCGAGTCCGGACCGCGGTAATCCGCGATCGATGGCCGCGCGTACTTTCGCGCTTCCAGCGATCGCGGATTTTATTGATGAATCAGGGGCAATGTGTCTGAGGGGAGGGAGGAATAACCATGTTGTTAACTGTTAGGAATATGTCAGGGGCAGATTTGGAACTTGAGGGGGTGGGGGGATTGATGAGTTTGGTTTTAACCAGGTTGAGTTTCAGAAATCTGTCAGACATCCATGATGAGATGGCTGACAGGCAGCATGAAACCTTATCCAGGACTGAGGGAGAGAAGTCAGGGGTGGACAAATAGATTTGAGACGACCATGTGAGGAGGTGAACAGAGAAAAGAGAACCGGTTCAAGGACTGACCCTTGGGGAACACCAACAGCGAGGAGAGTGGTAGAGGAAGAATTACTGTTCAAAGAACCTAAGAGGAGCAGTCAGACAGGTAGGAAGTAAACCAAGAGAGAGTGTCATTGATACCAAGGGGTGATCAACAGTGTCAAAAGCAGAGGACAGATCAAGGGGTATGAGGAGAGAAAAGTTGCCATGAGACATAGCCCTGATGAGGTCATTGGCCACTGTAGTAAGAGCTGTTTTGGTGGAATGGCCAGACTGGAGAAGGTCAAGGAGAAAGTTGGTGCTCAGGTAATCGGTGAGTCTCTTATAGGCGAGGCATTCAAAAAGTTTTGAAACATATAGGAGAAGGGAGATTTATAGCTGAGATTGGCAGGACAATAGAATCAATTAACACTAAACTGGGACTAATGGATAACAGATAGTGCCATGGCCAGATTCAAATTTGTGCAATAAGTTCAGATAAAATGCACAGCATACCATGGACAATCAGTTGAGAATTGCACACAGAATGGGAATGGCAGTAAGATTGCACTGCATACCATAGACAATCAGTTGGGAATTGCACACAAATTGGGAATGGCAGTCATATTGCACAGCATAACTGTAGATGGAGGGATAAATGCATATTAGGTGCAGGCAGATGAAGGTCAGTTCAGCAGTGATTTTAGTTGCTATTAAGAGTGATGCAAGTAGAGGATGACGATGGTGATGATGATAATGATGTTATTCCCTGGATTAATTCTCAAAGCACTTATAATTTTGGCACTTAAGATTTGGTCATATGACCAGGGTCCCTAGTGACCTAGCCTGATGTTTAAACAGAAGTACTTTGGGCCCTTAAAATGGATATTTAGCTGACAAAAATATATGTGTCAGCTAAATGCCATTATTCTCCTACTTTTCTTCTAGTATTTAGGCCTGACCATACCAAAAGAAATATATGCATACAACGTTACATATCTTAATAGTTACATACATAAAAATTATCATCTGAATATAAAGAACGCAGAACACAGAACAGAAATGTTTCAAGTCTGTTCTACACAAGCACACTGAAAAATATAATCCAATTGGTAAATGGTTAAGAGGATAAAGGTAAACCCTATGCGGCTCACAGTTATGTTAAAAAAATAATGGAATAAGAAAAGGGCAATTAAAAAATTAAAAAATGAAGGATCGCCTTCATCATTTGAAAACTATAAAGAATATAACAAAAGATGTAAAAAGGAGATAAAATGTGCGAAACTTCAAAATGAAACATTGCAAAGGAAAGTAAGGATTTTTTTTAAATATAAGCAATAAATTAAATAATAGCAAAAAGATCAGATCTCAACATATAGGCTCCTTACAGGATACCTCTGGGCTGATCACTGAAGATAAACAAAAGGCAGATTTACAAAACCCTTTTTTTTTAGCTCTGTGTACACAAAAAATCATAGAATTTACCACCTTAAATGCGCCACAATGGCTCAAAATTGATATGATTGAGAAACAGTTGGGCAAAATTAAGGGTGGCAAAGCACCAGGACATGATGGATTACATCCACATGTCCTCAAAGAGCTGAGCTCAGTTATTTCAAAGCCATTGTTTAGAAATTTTTAGAGACTCTTTAACCATTGGCTTGGTACCAATGGATTGGCGTAAGGGAAATGTGGTTCCTATCTTCAAAACTGGAGCAAAGCCATTACCAAATAACTGCAGACCGGTAAGTTCAACGTCCATAGTTGGAAAGGTCCTAGAGAGTTTCATAAAGTTTCACACTTACCTCTTCCTGGCTAAAGTGCAGGCATCTTTCTCCTGTGCATGCGGGCAGTTCTGATTCTGAGCATGCCTCTGATCCCAAGCCTTATCAGTTTCGCTCAATTCACTGGCCATTCAAAAAATAGCCTCCTAAATATCCCTGGCTATTTAGCTAGCTCACACACTGCACTTAGTGTTTGTGCAACATGTCCCCATTGGTGCCCAGCCCCTAGTCCTGTTGAGCTAGTTCCTGTACACCTGTTGGCTAGTTCAGTGCTTCCTCTAGCTAGCTCCTGTGTTAACCCCTCGTTGTCCAGTCCGTTGGCTCCCAGCCAACATCCCTGTGCTGTTCCAGTGTTCCTGTCAGTGGATATTCCTGTGTCACCTGTGCCTCCTGTTGCTTCCGGTGTCTCCTGTGTTCCCTGTGTTCCCAGTGGCCCCTGTGTCACTGGTGTCTGTCTCCTGGATCCCTGGAAAATGTTATTATAAGTGATAGTCATCATGGATTCAAGAAAGGCTGAAGTTGTCAAACAAATTTACTCTCTTTTTATGAAGAAGTAAGTAAAAAGGTAGACAGTGGAGTAGCAATTGATATAGTGTACTTGGACTTTGCTAAAGCATTTGACACAGTACCCCACAGGCAGTTTATATGTAAGTTAGGGTCAATAGAATTAGAAAAGCCAATCTGTAAATGGATAGAGAACTGGCTTAAAGACGGCATCCAGAGAGTAGTGATTAATGATTCCGTACTCTAAATGGTTCAAGGTTATTAGTGGTGTACCCCAGGATTCATTGTTGGGTCTTTTACTATTTAACATATTAGAAATGATATAGAGTTTGGCATTAAAAGTACCGGTGGCAAAAGACAATAATAACTGAGAAATGTAAAGTTATCCAGTTGGGGGCTAACAACATGCATGCTTCATACTGTCCAGGGGGAAAACATTTGGAGGAGTCAGGAATAGAAAATGATCTGGGGGTTCTGGTAGATCATAGACTTAATAGTATGCAATGCCAGGCTGCAATATCTAAAGCTAGCAAAGTACTTTTTGTATTAAAAGAGGAACAGGCTGCAGAGATTGACACATCCTGCCTCTGTACAAAGCATTGGTCAGACCACATCTAGAATATGCAGTCCAGTTTTGGGCACCAGTTCACAAAAAGGGTATTGTGGAATTGGAAAAGGAATGGAGGAGCTCAGAGAGATTAGTTGAATCTATTCTTCCTTGACACGAGATGTTTAAGGGGGAACATGAACACCCTATATAAATATATAAATGGCCCATATAGGGAACTCTCTTCCAAACTATTTACTTTAAGACCCTTACATAGATTACATGGAGATGATGCCCTTACTTTTGGATAAGGAAGTCATTTTTCAATGTGGAAATGTGGAATAGGCTCCCTCAGGAAGTAGTTTCAGCAAATTCTACAGATTGCTTTAGGAAAAAGCTGGATGCTTTTCTAGAAGCATTTATTATAACTGTGTATTAAAGCTTTAAAGTAAAGATAACTGAGGATGTTGATCCAGGGAACATCCAATTGCCTCATGGAATGAGGAACAAATTGTACCAGGGTTTCTCTGTCTTTCTCTGGATCAGCTATTTCTATAGGGTTTTTTATCTGGTAAATGTTTATTTCCCTAGTGGTTGGATTTGATGGACTATTAATGAACGCCTACTCAACACAATCGTGCCAACTGTATTATGGTAAAGCCTAGTGGTGAAATGCATCAGGATATGAGAAATTACTTTCTATGCGAAGGGAAGCTAATGTATAGGAAAAGGTCCTATATCCCATAAAGTATCAAATGGGCGTTGGACCCACTATTTATGTAATATATACAATTGTTCTATCACTGTGTTAAAATTATCCCTAAAACTAAGATACCATAAAAATATGTTTCTTTCTTCTTTTCCTTGTGCGATGTGACCTTGTCACATCTCAGAGACTAGGCAGCATTGGGCCTGGTTAGTGCTTTGATAGGAGACCATACGAGAATACCAGGTGCTTAACATTATTTTTTCCTTTTTTGTTTTTTTTTTTAAAGGAAAGAACACAGCTTACAAAAGCTGATTGATTTTAGAGTCAACACCTATGGCCGCACAACTTTTAAAGTGCCCATCTATCATTATTATTATTATTATTATTATTATTATTATTAATAATAATAAACAAGATTTATATAGCCCCAACTTATTATGCAGTGCTGTACATTAAATAGAGGTTTCAAATGACAAACAGATACAGTCACACAGGAGGAGGAGAGGACCCTACCCCAATCTTACAATCTAGAAGGTGGGAGAAGTATCACACGATAGAAGGGGGATATTGAATGGTGGGAAGTAGTGAGAGTTTTAAAAGAAAGAAGAAGACGGGTAGGCAAGTTTGAAAAGATGGGTTTTGAGTGCTTTTGATAAGAGCAGGAAATAGGAGCTACGCAAATAGGATGTGGAAGACCATTTCAGAAAGTTGGGGCAGCTCTAGAAAAGTCTTGGAATTGTGCTTGGAAAAGTGATAAGTTACATAGTTACATAGTAGGTTAGGTTGAAAAAAGAAATAAGTCCATCAAGTTCAACCACTAGGGAAATAAACATATCCCAGATATAAAACCCTATATGACAAAGTTGGTCCAGAGGAAGGCAAAAAAACCCTGGTACAATTTGATTCAACAGGGGAAAAAAAGTTTCTTCCTGATTCCATGAGACAATCGGATGTTCCCTGGATCAACAGTCCATAACACTGGTATTTGTACTTAAAAGCCTTAATACTCAGTTATATTCTGTGCTTCTAGGACATCCAGCTTTTTCTTAAAGCAATCTATAGTAGTTGCTGAAACTACTTCCTGAGGGAATCGATTCCACATTTTCACAGACCTTACTGTGAAGAATCCCTTTCTTATCTGGAGCTTTAAACTTCCTTTTCTCCAGACGCAAAGAGTGCCTTCTTTTTTGTAATGATCTCAAAGTGAATAATGGGGAACAGAGTTCTCTATATGGAGCGTTTATATATTTATACAAGGGAGAATAGATTCGGTTCAGCTAATCTCTCCTACTAGCTAAGCTCCTCCATTCCTTTTATTAATTTAGTTGCCCTTCTCTGCACTCTCTCCAATTCCACAATGTCCTTTTTGTGAACTGGTGCCCAAAACTGGACTGCATATTCCAGATGTGGTCTGACCAATGCTTTGTACAGGGGCAGGATTATGTCTCCATCTCTGCAGTCTATTCCCCTTTTAATACTTTAAGTACTTAAGTACTAGCTTTAGCTATTGCAGCTTGGCATTGCATGCTGTTATTAGGTCTATGATCTACCAGAACTGCATGCTGTTATTAAGTCTATGATCTACCAGAATCTCCCAGATCCTGGTATGAGTTATGAGTGAGGAAGTCATTATTAGGTGATTGGAGGAATGAAGAAAGCAGATGGGGGTGTATTTTTCTACCAGGTCAGAAAGGTAAGAGGGACAAGAACTGTGGAGTGATTTGAAGGCAAAGCAGAGGAGCTTGAATTTGATTCTAAGATGAAATGGAAGCTAATGAAAAGAACTTCATTAGCTTCCATTTCAGCAGAAGAGGAGTGGTGGAAGGGATGGATAAGTCTAGCTGCAGCATTCACAATAGATTGTTGAGGAGAGAGTCGGGTTAGTGGAATACCAGAGATGGTATGGACAAGAAGTTTGGTGGTCTCTGGGTACAGGTAGGTGCAGAGTTTGGAGATGATGCACAGGTGAAAGTGCTAGGACCGTGTAATGTTCTGAATATGGAGGGTAAATGAGAGGGCAGAATCAAAGGTGAAGCCAAGACAACATGCCTCATGGGAGGGACTGTTGTTAAAAATATGTTAGAAACAGTTAAAAATAACAGTTAGAAATATGTCAGGGGAAGATTTGGAAGTTGAGGGGGGGACGGGGGAAGATGATGAGTTACATTTTATCCAGGTTAAATTTAGACAGATAGATTTGTGTGTCATCAACATACAGATGGTACTGTAAACCAAAGGAGGATATGGGACTACTGAGTGAGGAGGTGTACACAGAAAAGAGAACCAGTCCAAGGACTGACCCTAGAGGAACACCAACAGGAAGAAAAGAATGAGAGGAAGAATTACCATTGAAAGAAACTTGAAAGGAGTGGTCAAATAGGTAGGAAGCAAATCAAAAGAGAGAGCAGTGTCACTGATACCAAAGGAGTTCATGATTTTAATTAGAAGGGGGTGATCAACAGTGTCAGAAGCAGAGGAAAGATCTAGGAGAAGGAGGTGGAAAAAGTTGCCTTGAGACTTAGCTCTGATGAAGTCATTGGCCACTTAAGTAAGGACTGTTTCAGTGTAATGGGCAGCTCGAATGCAAGACTTAAGTGGGCCAAGTAGAGAGTTGGTGTTCAGATAATCAGTAAGTCTTTTATAGACAAGGGGCTCAAGAAGTTTGAAAAAATATGGCAAAAGAAAGATAGGACGGTAGCTAGAAGGTAAGGAGGGGTCTAGTGAGGGTTTCTTAAGGATAGGAAGAATAATGGCATGTGTGAAAGCGGTGGGGTATATACCAGTAGAAATGAGAGGTTGAACAGTTGGGTTAGTGCGGGAGCCAGGGTGGAGGAATGAGCATTGAGTAGATTAGAGGGAATTGGATCAAGCGGACAGGTAATAGATGGAGATGATGAGAGAAGAGAGACTTCATCCAGAGTAACAGAGCTTAGGGGGGTTAGTGATGATTTACAGGTGGAAGAGGTGGATATGGGTGGAGTAGCATGGTGAGCAGATACATCATTTCTGATTTTGACAATTTTATCATTAAAGTAGGTAGCAATGTCTTGGGCCGAAAAGTTAGTTGTAGGTGGAGCAGGTGTGGAGAAAAGAGCCAATTGTTGAAAAGAGGCTGTATGTGTTGGGACTTTGAAAGGGGTCTACTTGGTAATCTGCTTTTAAATTTCCCGCCTGGCCACGGCCCCCGAAGGACAGACGCCCTGGCATCACAGCAGGATCGTCCGATCGCCGCTGGAGCGCGGTGCACAGGTAACATGGGATTCTAATGTTAGCCCGAGTGTGACTCGGGGTTACTGCTTTTTGCAAGTGAATTCCACCCCAAGTCACACTCGGGATTATCGCTAGGGGGGGTTAAAGTCACCAAGGATGAGGATGGGCAGGTCATGGGAAAGAATGTGTCAGAGCCAAGAGGAAAAGTTATCCAAAAATGAAACTGGGCTGGTGGGCGGTAGAATAGCAACAATGATGGGTATGAGGGGGAAAAGACAGACAGAATGGACTTCAAAAAAGGTAAAAATGGGACAGTGCGGGGTAGAAAAGACTCAATATGTACAGTTAGGGGAGAGAATGAGACCCACACCAACCACCTACTTTGTTGCCAGGTCCAGGGGTATGTGTGAAGTGCAGGCCTTCATAGGACAGTGTAGCAGCAGAGGCAGAGTCAGGGGAGGAAAGCCAAGTTTCAGTGAGAGCCAGGAAATTTAGAGATTTAGAAAGGAGAAGGTTGTTGATGGAGGTTAGTTTATTGCCAACAGATTTAGCATTCCATAGACCAGGGGTGTCAAACTCAAATACACAGAGGGCCAAAATTAAAAACTTAGACAAAGTTGCGGGCCAACCTTGACATTTATTGAAAAAATTGAGGACATTTATCCTTCTCATTAGATGCTTTACATTCAATCTGGAACAAGCTTATATTAGAGAAAGAGGCATAAAATTTGTTTTTTTAATTTTAGGAAAAAATCGTATGCTTTTTTCTTTATTTGTAGCCTTCTGAATTAAATTTCAATGCTAACCTTTTTGCACAGGCTAAAAATAATAATAACAATATTCTTCTATGAAAGTCCAACCATTCCAGTTCATGCCTTGGAGTAGCAAGGAAAAGTACAGCTGAGGGGGAGTGCTGGAAATGCCAGACGCGGCCAATGTGGAGCTAAATCTTATGAGTGGCCCGCCGCTGAAACTCCCTCTTCATTAAAATAGCGCCGCTACTAAAATTCCCAGCATTATTTGCGTCTATAAAACAGTTCATTGAGGGGCCATGCATAGGCAGAAAGCCCACTGGTCTGTAGACGTGAGTGATGCCGGAAATTGTAGTAGCGACGCTATTTCAATGCAGCGGCAGGCCAGCTGCAGTTCATATTTGGGACTCCTTTGGGGGCCAAAAAAAAGGAAGTTGGGGGCCAGATTTGGCACCCAGGCAAAATTTTGACAACCCTACTGCTGTCATTATCTCCAATGTATAAACCTGAAATTATAGGTTTATGAGTTTAAGTTAAGTTTATTATCAGCTCTCTGTACCCTGAAAATGTGAAGTTTTTACAACAGTGTGAGAGATATGAAGGTTTATATATAGGGGTAATGACCGTAATAGGGGCACAGACACAGATCTCATGCTGCTGCTGGTATATGAAGGATAAGATTATTTCACAGTGCAGGGAGCAGCACAGCTGATCTCCGAGGTCTATCGGACATGCCCACACTTGCACTGTGAAATAATCCTGCTCTTTGTACAGTGGCTGCAACTGCATGAGATCTGTGTTTGTCTGTGCTGCCCTCATTAACTCAGTGCCCCTGATTCATCAAGCAAAATCGGATTATCGGTCGCGCATTCGTATTAGCGATCCGGAATCGCGCGCGATCGCGCTATTCAACAACCGGAAAAGCTAGCTGAAATGTAATTGCCTTAATTGGCAGATTCGCGACCCCTATTGCGCATGGCAGGAATCCGGCCGGCAGATTCAGGATGCGAGTGGACGCGCGCACTCGAGTCCCGGACCGCGGTAATCGCGATCGCGGGTCGCGCGTATTATCGCGCTTCCAGCGATCGCGGATTTCAATGATGAATCAGGGGCAATGTGTAAACCTTCATATAAAAGTGGTGCACCGCTGCCACCCAGTGGCCTCTGACGGTACTGTAGCCAGTCGGCAATATTCACTTTGTAGGACGCAGAGACATTTTCCCCCAACATTTTAGGGGGGAAAATGCGTCTTATGAAGCGAAAAATACAGTAATGATGATTTAGTCCAAAGGCATGAGATGGGAGTTGCAGAGTGTAATGGTGTGTACAATCCTGTTCCAATTCCAGGTTCTATTCCCTGGATTAATTCCCTGTTTAAAGAGTCCATGTTTAAAGAGAAATGCGTTGGGTCCTGAATGTGGATGAACTGATCAAAGTAACAGGAATTTGGGTGACAAGTTGAACCTGGGTAGGGGAGAGGTTAGCAGAGCAATCAATGTGCTTTCAGCTGGAACAAAGGGATAGTGAACAGATCTTGACTGTCCCTACACAGAGTCCTGTGTGGGGAGAGCCTGGGTGCAACAACCTAGTGTTCCCACAGCAAAGTAGTCTGGTGGCCACTAGGATCGCTGGCTTATCATCCTTTGAGGGGTTCTCTGGTGAAGACCTCCTGGTCTTAGACTCTGCACCCAAGGTAATCTGGTGTCACCTGCCTCCTAACCTAACCTAACACCTAACAGTGGTGTAGTTTCTTTTTTCCCTATATTATCTTGCTTTAAAAAAAAACTGACTTGCCAAAGAAAAGCAGATAAAGTCTAATTGAGCCTCACATTAACTCTCCGTGCATCTGAATTCATAGCCAGAGGCTAAGCTGGTGGGGACTGGTTAGTAATGGATGGGAGGCCACCTGGAAATGGAAAGTGCTATAGTTTTTGTTTTTATTTAATTAAATTAATTACATTTTTTGGCTTGCTTGAAAGGAAGAAGGGAACTTGCTGAAAAATAGTAAATTAGATCTCATTGAGTTCCAAGCCAATGCCTATGGCCTTATCATTCTGCAAGTGATTTTGTCTGAATTTGTATGAATACTAACAGAGTTGGACCTTGTAGAAAAATGGAAGTCCTATCTTGTTTTTTTTTTTTTTTTTATAAAAGTTTACTTTTAACGTTAAGAAGGACATTATTTTGCATTGCAGGTTGGACATCTCAATCGGATAGCCAATCCTATCCAAACCAAACCTATCTTGGTTTTATGCTTGCATTTGCAGAGTGTCCTACTATAAAAATGATAAAACTTTTTTAAAATGTAAATTTTTATTCAGGTAGATTATTAAGATTGATGAGAAAATTATATTGTGACAGAGAAAAAGAGATATAATAAAGTGTTTATAAGAAAGAAAAAAAGGTGGTGTGATGGCTATGCACCCCCATGTAGTGGCTATGCATGTTCACCTCACAAGCAGTTAACCTCAGTACTAAGGTGGTATCAAATGGTACCCACTGACACTGCTTGATCCCACAGGGCCCATATCTCATCTCAAATTTCATCAGTCCATTATAAAGCCTGGTGGAAAGTTTTTCTATCAACCAAACATCCCCCACACAAGCTCTCAGCTCTGAAATACAAGGTGGACAAGTAGATTTCCAATGCACTGTTTTAAGGCACCGGGCTGCCCTAAGGTACTCTTCTGTTTATATTTGGAACTGGAAGGCTGGTGTTGTATGTACTTTTTACTTTAGTATTTGCAAATTGCATACTGTATACAACATACACAAAACAAAATATAAAAACGTTATACAAATGCAATGAAAAAATTTAGAAAAAAATGCCCTGATCACTAGTAAGAATTTATTTAAACCTAATTTACATGATCTATTCCTTTCAAATTTTTTAAACAATTTCCTAAACATGCCTCGTTACACTTGACAACTACAGTTATGATCCTACTGCTTTTATTACATTCTGTCTCATCTGTTGCCACTCCAGGGATAACTCACTCACAGGCAAACTGCCACCACATGCTTAGGCGGAAGCACCCACCATTACCCTAGACAACTGCACTTATAATTCTGCTTCTTTTGTACTGTCTGTCTCTGTACACACTGATAAAACAGGTTACTGTAGTCCATTTATGCACAGTAGAGCTTTGCTCTTTGATTATCCTAAAGTAAATCCATTTTTGGTAGAAAGGCAAGCTGAGCATATGTTTTTTGGAATTTGGCAAGGGGTGTTGCTGGAGTTGAGGTTAATGCAGAAGTAAACTAAAAATACCAAAAAACTCACTCACCTTTACTTTGGCAGATCTGTCAATCCGTCCTCATTGAAGAAAAAGTTCTTTCTGCGCAGAAGGCGCAGTCAGAAGCCCCCAGCCGATGTTTACAAAAACATTGTTTACCAGTAGCAACTGCAAAATTTAAAAATAGCAACAGGTTGAGATGCTCCTATTCCTGACCTACTATTACTTTTATGTGAATTAAACTGTCACTGGAGGGTAGGCGGTCATTGAGCATCAGTAATTTCAAGGCACTAATCTTGACATTTGACAAAGGCCTTACAATTCTACAGAGTGGATATCAATGGCTATCCACCTTGAGCAAGTTCAAGACATCGCAGTGAATCAATCTCCAGATAGCAGCTCAATAACCCCAAATCTTTTCACCTTATGTGTCTGCTGCCTTTTTTGAACCTAAATTAGCTGTGTCTGAGAAACACTACAAATTTGCAAATTTTTAAAATGTCTGCATGATTTATTTTCTACTAAGTCCCCAAATTTTTGGAATAAAATCTCAGAAGGTAGGCATTCTCTAAAAAGACCCTTCGTCTTGGGTCTTTGGCCTGCCTCCTTAGGATCCCACATTCGGATTTTGATCTTCCAAGTCATGTGAATTCTTTACGCAGGCCCTAATATCCCTTCAACTGCGTCGGTTGTATTGTGAAATTTGCATCAGGATGGTAGACCAGCACTTTATTATTCTGAATTGAGGCAGTGGGTTGCAAGGGGAGCAACAGTTTAGGCAGGGTTTCTATGATTTCATTACAAAGCTTTAGTAAATTGTCCACCCTCAGAACCAGTGTCAGGCTATCCCCATCTACCGGGGATTCAGTAAATGGTGACAAGAAAGATCTCCTGCCAATATGGCACCTACTAATCTTTCTCCACCCTCAAAGGTAACTAAGGTACCTCCCTCTCCTGCTGGAGAACCAATGCAACTGGACTCTTTTTTTTTTTATTTTTTTAAATTTTTGACATATAAGGAAACAACATGGAAAAAACAGAAAAAAACAATCAGAAAAAAAAGATAAAAATATATTACATCAGTATAAAAACCGTTATACAACAAACATTTTGATGTGGAATTGTGTTCTCGATCGTGGTTTAACAAAAAGAGGTGGCGTTATACAATAGCCAAACAATTAACATCTAACAGGAATAAGCTGGGATACCAATAATGATAAGGTATTCCAAGTGGAGTAAAGTCCTTATTGTTGCAGGATATAAATACTGTCTACTAAACGCTTAACAATAAAAAAAAAGCATTCCAACCCATACATCAGTTGCATAAATTTTTGATTGAATATTAAGGAACAAATAAAGGGGAGAGAAAAAGAATATTAGAGAGAGGATACGGAGAATAAGGGTAAGGTGTGAGGTCTGGTCTGTAGTCTGATAGAGCATTAGTCTCTTGTGCCTTTGCCATTCACTCAGTGGGCCTGATTTATAAAAGCTCTCCAAGGCTGGAGAGAATACACTTTCATCAGTGAAGCTGGGTAATTCAACAAACCTGGATTGGAATTCCTAAAAGGCATTAGCTATTTGTTAGCAAATGTTTTTAATCCTGGACCAGGTCCATTCCATTTTTGCTGGATCACCTAACTTCACTGATGAAATTGTATTCTCTCCAGCCTTGGAGAGCTTTTATAAAATCAGGGACAGAGAAGGGTGTGTGAGGACCATCTCCGATGTGATACCCCTAAATGAGCCTTAATGTAGGCTTCATATGGTGCCCATAATATATCAAACTTGTCTAGTCATTCGTTTACCCATGCCATGAGCTACTCCATAAGTTGTACCCCTTTAATACAATTAGGCAACGCTGCTTGTGTGGGGAAAAACTCAGATTTCCAATTCATGGCAATGAGACATCTGACTGCTGTTAGTACATTGGCCATCAGATGCTTATTGGGCTTGGATAGCTCACAGCCCTCCCTAAAATCTGCTTCTATTTCTGCATATAGGCATGTTTCAAACCTGGAGAGGTTGATTCTGTTTGTAGGACCTGATAAAATGCTGAGATCAAACCTCTCTGGGAGGGAGTGCCTGCCCATACATAGCCTCTCAAAAAAGGTAGGAGGGGGAAATACCAGATCTTTTGTTGGTGTTTGCGCAAAGTGGTTTGGAGACTGATTTGGACGGGCCAAGTGGCATGTAGTACTGTCCAGGCTTTTCTAGAGTGTAAAGGAAGTAAGTAATGAGGCCTCTAAAGTTTTTTACAGTGCACCCAGATCTGTTGTGAGATCTGAATGGGTGCCAACAGGGAGGATTCAGGAGCCCAGTAGGAATGCTCCAGAACATGGAATTCGGGTGAATAAGTGCCAACCAAAGCTTTTCCAATCATTCAAATGTCAGTGCCATTTTCTACTATGTGTAGTCTCACAATCTGTGCTCAGAGTGATAGGAGCATGATTGAACCAGCTTATTGTGACGATATCTGTATTGATAAGGGCTCTCAGCATTGAAGTGCTAACAAGAAAATAATCAATACGTGTATGTGTTTTGTGCACAGGTGAGTAGAAGGTGTATTCCCTGTCGACAGGGTGAGTGAGACGCAATGCATCAAAAAGCTGATAATTATGCATAAGTTTGTGGAAACCCGCTGATATACATGATGTGGTCGATGGGACCAGTATTCCGATCTACAGTAAATCTATACAATGATGCGGTGTGGGAGAGGTTAAAGTCACTGGGTATCAGCGAATAAATGTGAGACAGGGCCATAGTTTGTGCAAGGACATGTTCCAGGAAGGAAAGTTGGGTGGAGTTGGGGGCATATAGGTTACATAGGACCACTTCTTTTGTCCCTATCCATCCTTGTAAGATTATGTAGCGACCATCTGAGTCTATCCCTGAAAGTGAGAGCAAAGGGAGTGTTTATATGGACAAGTATGGCTACCCCCCACCCACCCATTTCTTGGTTTTAGCCAGGGCCATGAAGGTTTGTGAGAATTGAGGTTTGGCTGAGTTAACAGTGTTGTTTCGGACCTAAGTGTGTCCCCTGTATAAGGGCGATATCCACCTGCTGTCTCTTCAATTCTTGCAGGAACAATTTTTTGTTGCGTCTGCTTCCCTTGTTCTCCGGAGGTGAATGAGGGGAATAGTGGCAATTTCGTTTTTTCCTTGGACCTCAATACTTACCACTCAGAGCCAGCAGTCATGAAGGTAGGTAGAGGGTCCCAACTGGAAATAGTGGGTCGCAGGATCCCCAGAGTGGATCAAAAATGAGGTAAGTCTTCTGGGTGTTCTAAGTGTAGCTGATCTGCCCTCCTTGCGGGCTGTCAGGCTTATTGGGTAACCCCAAGGATCAGGAATGGATGCATCTTTTAGGATAGTGAGTAGGGGTTGTAGAATCTGTCTGCGTTGTAAGATGACTCGGGAGACGTCCATCTATTTTCATAACCTCTTCCTTGACCGAGAGATCATGCAAATTACATCTCTGGGTCTGGAAGGGGGGCCAGGGGCTCTACGAATCCAGTCCAACTTGGTTACTTCTGTATTAGGACCGCCCAAGAAGTTGTTCAAAATGGCTTGGGTAACCGCTTGCAGGTCTGATACTTGAGTGGCTTCACATAGACCATGAATTCTGAAATTGTTTCAGTGCCCTCTGTTATCCATGTCTTCTAGGTTAAGCTGTAGGTCACGCATAGCGCCCGCTTGTGTGGAGATCTGCTCTTGAAGTTGGGTGACAAGAGATCTGGTTGATTTCAGGTTATCATCGACCATGTCAACCTTATCCACCAGGTTGCGGAGATCTGTCTGCAAAGCATGGATTTTGTCAGGTTTCCTTCAACTTATCGTGGGGGTTTACCCCTTATCATGAGGAATATTGGTGTCATGGGTAGGGGCCAGAGGACCTATGGTGGAGGGAAGACTGGCACTAGCCATCCCTCTGGGTGGTAAGGGAGAGAGCTAAGTGAGCCTAACCATTGGGAAACCTGACCCAATGTGCTGGGATTTTGCTGCCAGATGATAGTCTGCCCTTGAGCGTCTTGGTGGGGGTTCAGCATCTTGCTCCAGATCATCCCCAGTATTAATCCCAACATGACCAATGCCAATGTTGAGTAAAGAGTGAGGTAACCGTGTAACGCCTCTTAGCCCGACGTGTTTTGCCTTAAGGCTTCTTCAGGGGTAATACCGAGAGTGAGTAATCCTCCACCGAGAGCAAGTAAACAACCCCCCTTTTTTGCTTCTTTGACAACCTATTGTCATTTTTTCTTTTTGTTTTCTACCTCTTCTATTTCCTCCAAACCCTGGTCACATAATGTAATGCTTTTGAGTGTAGAGCTGTGCAAGTCCTATTTATATTCTATAATTTGGGTGGTGGTTTAAAAAGTATAGCAAAATTAGTAATTTTGTTCCATTGTGTAAACTCTTAACAGCCACATATTGGTTCAGTTGTTCTTGGAAAATGTTTTTGTTTCCAGTTTCCATGTTTTTTTTTCAGTTTGTTCAGTTTGTTTTTCAATTTTGGTGCTCCTTCTGCTTTGGTCTAGTGATCTAGTTGATCTTGTCTTTGTTGCAACAATCAATCATAGGCTACGTACAGACGTCAGATGATTGTAGTCCCATAATCGCCTCAGGGCTGATATTGGACAAGAATCTGGTGTGTGTACAGCACTCGTCATCTAATGGTCCGTCATCCGTCCTGGCCAGATCCACTGATGACTTACAATCATAATGAAAGTAAACAGAGGAGAGCACAGCGGGGCACTGCTCCGTCGTTCTTCTCCCCTTTATAGAGCAGAATGGTGCTGTATGTACAGTACATAGTGCAGTCTTTTGTCGTGCAGTCTTTTGTCGTTGTTAAGGATCGTGAGAAATCCTTTTCAATGACAATTATTGCATGTGTGTACCCAGCCATAGTATTGGTCCAATCCCTAATCAAACAAACCAATCATTGGAGCAATATATTTGCCTTTTGATTTACGTTTTGCAGAATTTGCCTTCAATAATACAGTCCACTATTATACCAAAAGCTCACCTTTACAGTATTTAAATTGTCTCCTGATTTTCATCAGATCTTTCTGCTTGTGAAAATGCCCTCCAAGCCCTTGCACATTTTGTATTGTATCCATAATATTAAATTATTCAACTAAAAAGAAATTACCTTATAACATATTTAAAACCACAGCCACAAAATGTAATATACTGCAGCTCTCAAGTCTTTTGATGTGATGGCTGCATTTGCTTCTTCTATAGGCTAAAAACATTTTACATGAACAGAAAAGATTTGTTGATATTGCCAAAATGCAGTGTCCTTGCAACTTCATGTGTGCTAAAACTTCAGAAAAAAACACCTCCTATATGTATTTTCTAAACTACTAGTCCATTCAAAATTCCAGGCAATGCAGGTAAACAAAAGCAAACATGTTTACAGTCCTGCCTGACAAGGGTGATTTCCTCCATGAATACAAAGAAGGAGTGAGTGTAGCCAGACACCAACTGTAATTTAAGAGGTCATTAAAAAGTGCTGAAGTGCACTTTTACCCCCCTAGCCTTCTAATTCTGTCCGTATTTCCACGCATAAAGCATTACTTTTTTTGCATTAAAATTTATTTTACATTGTAGGCCTATAATTTTTAGGCATAACTCAAATATGTTCAATATTTAATAAATTGAATAATAAACTTTAAATTAACTTTAAAAAAAACAAAAATCTGTTAAAAAAATAAAAATTGATAGTGAAACATGTAATATAACTGTAGAGTAGCATGAATTATATCTATATATTATGTAAAGATTTATTTGTATTGCACTCAATACAGCTATTTTGTATTGAATCCAATACAAAATTATTTACATTTCCCGCCACTCCTCCTGCCTGCACCGACGCATGCACCGACGTCACCTGCAAACCCCGGAGATCGTCTCTGCAGTCGCTGGCTGGAGATCAGAGGTAGAAGACGTGTCCCTCGGACCTGCAGGGACCAAGTGTTATTTTTTTAATGTTTTTAGCGACCCCGAGTATGACTCAGCATTATCGCTTTTTGCATGGTAAATTCACCCCGAGACACACTCAGGAATACCGCTAGGAAGGTTAAAACATGTGCTGAAACAAGTTTTTTTAAATGCTTTTTGAGAAAAGTAAAGTAATCTCCTTAACAGAGACTGCAATAAAATCTGAAAAAAGCTTTAATCTTTAAGGTTTTAATCCTTTCCTTCTGTATCCAAAAAAAAAAAAGGAATTGAAATGCACTTTTAAAAATGTAATATTTATGCTACCTTTGAAATGGAAACATATTTTTAGGGTCATGGCAATATATTTGAAGTGGAAGCAAATGGAAGTAAACTAAAGACCAAAAAAATTACACTTACCTTTAATCTGGCAGATTCCTTGATGTTGCTGGTCCTTCTTGCGTCGTCCTGGGATTTTTCTTTGTCCCGGCACCACCATCTTCTTCATTTTCTTCCGCTCCTCTTGCTCACAGGTGCGAGATCGGCTGACTTAGCCACTGTGAATCGGGAAAAAAAAAGAGAGACGTTCTCACTGCACATGCGTGAGATTAGCATCTCTTGCCCCATATCTCAGGCATGCACAGAAGGAGCAGCCAGGGCCTCCTGGGATGCATGACGTAGGTGTCCCGGGAGGCTCTGCGCTCCCATTAGGTTGCGGCGATCAAGACTTACAGGTGCAGCACTGCCCCTGTTTTTTTGTTTTTTTTAAAAAAGGGTGTTGCACCGAAGAAAAAAACACCAACATTTTTACTTTATATAGAAAGATTGTAGCTTCTATGTGAAGTAAAAATGTTGAATTCCGTTGGACAAACATAAAATTGTATTAGTTATATTAATTTGCCTTTAGAACATGAAAAAAAAATATCATTTGAAAAAAAATTATTTTTCAAAAAAGGTCACCTGGTACTAGGTAGAGTGCTTGATGGCCACTATATTGGGAGCTAGATATCTCAGATATCAAATCTGGGGTAAAACCAGCACTGAACCTGGAGGTTTCTCTGCTGGCTGTCCAAAATTCTGTTCTGGGGCTGGTTTTACTGGGAATCTGCAAGAGCAGAGTGGGATGGATTCCTAATTCCAGGCTCACATTTTCCAGGCCAGAAGCCTATATAGAACACCCTGTGCTAAACTGCAGGTTAGATTGACTGTGGGGCCTGCCTTTTGCTGTAAGGAGAAAAAATTGCCTTATGAAAGCAAGGAGACTGTTTATTGGCTATATTTTCATGGACACTAACCCCTGCTTGGGAAGATTGGTTATTTTCTCTTTTCTCATTTTTGCCAATAAATTTCTTTCTTCAGGTGGAAATTGTTTAAATGGCCCTAATGTTTTTGGCTTCATTTGTGTTGAATATTCTCTGCAAAAACATAAAAGAAACATTACAGAATTTGTGAAACAAGCATATCTTGCATATTTTGGTATTAAACTGGAGGACCAAGATAAGTATTGGGCCCCCCATATGGTATGCAAAACCTGTGTAGTGTCTACATCAGTGGAAAAATGGAAAACTGAAAAGTTTTAAATTTGGTGTACCTATGGAATGGCGAGAGCCCAAAAATCATCATAATGATTGTTATTTTGGTGCTGTGAATGTAAAAGGTTTCAATTGTTACAAGAAAAACAAATGGAGGTACCCTGATTTGGAATCAGCAAGATGGCCTGTGCCGCATGGTGCTGATGTTCCCATACCAGTGTTCAGTACACTCTCTGATATTCCTGTATATGAAATTGAGGATATATACAGGGTTTGGAGTGTCATCCAGGAGTTACCAGTGGAAGTGAATATGAAGGAAGTGTTTCATCAAACCAACAGTTTTCCCAAGAGCTCAATGATTTAATACATGACCTAAGTCTGTGACCTAACAAGCATCTGAACTTTTAGCATCCAGGCTAAAAGAAAACAACTGTCTGAGCCTGGAAGGTAAAATAACGATTTATAGGACAAGAGAGGTGACACTCCTACCATATTTCAGTGAAGATGGAGATTTTGTGTACTGTTGTAACATCCCTGGATTACTAGCCCATATGTGAGTACCAGAATACAGAGCAGAAGACTGGCAGCTTTTCATAGGCAGTACCTCTCGAAGTTTGAAATCTGTTTTACTGCATAATGGTAACTGCTATACATCAATTCCAATTGGTCACTCAACAAAACTTTAAGAAGAATATGAAAATATCAAAATGCTCTTACAAAGGTTTTGCTATCATGAACACTAAAGCTGCGTACACACTTCCAATTTTTGTCGTTGGAAAGGATCTTTCACGATCCTTTCCAACGACAAGGGAGTGCACGATGCATGAACGGTGCTGTACATACATCACCGTTCATGCTCTATGGAGAGGGGAGGGGGAGAGCGACGGAGCAGCACCCTGCTGCGCGCTCTCCCCTTCCCTTTCATTAGGATCGGCTGTCATCCATCGTCCGTGGATCCGGCAGGTCGGTCGTCCGGACGATGGACGACACCGACTGTACACACGGCAGATTTTCGCCCGATAATTGGCCGATGCCGATTATCGGGCGATAAAAATCTGACGTGTGTAGGTAGCTTAATGGTCCATATGTGTTGATTTAAAAATGGACTACATGGACAGCAAAGTGGATACACAAAGTACCCATGTTTCATCTGCTTGTGGGATAGTAGAGCAAAGCACAATCACTGGAAAAAAGTGACATGGCTTCCAAGGGAAAACATGAAAAAAGGTGCAGAGAACATAATTAATGGTTGACAAAGAAAAAATTATTCTCCCATCACCACACATAAAGTTGGGATTATTGAAACAATTTGTTAGAGCTCTGAACAGGGCCTGTGATTGCTTCAAATACATTTTCGGAAACTGATAAATGATTCAAATTTTACAAGTTACATGACTGATACTGAAGCTTCCAGGCACAGCTATGTAATGGTTTTCAAGAACGTCTTGGGTAACCATAAAGCACAAAATTATGAAGAACTAGTACAAAACTTGCTCCTAAACTAAAAAATGTGGTACTATGAGCCTAAAGGTACACTATCTCTATAGCCATTTGCAAAATTTACAAAAAACCTTGGCGATTTCAGAAGGGAACAAGGGAGGGGTTCTATCAAGATATTAGGGTGATGGATGAATGCCATCAGGGCAGATGGGATAGACACATAATTGCAGACTACTGCTGGAGCCTTCAATGTGATTGTCCTTAGCATCAGCGTTTTTCAGTGACTTTTTTGTGATTAGTTCTGTAAATATACTGAATATAGAATATATTGACATTAAGTTTTTAAAAAATTAAATTTTTTATACGTTGGCATATCTAGCTTAATTTTGTTTAATTTACATGTTTCATTAGTTTTCTATGAGCAAAACCAATACTATATTTAGAATCTGTGCATCAAACATAACCTAAAATGTTTTTATTCTGTTTGGCAAGAAAATGTTTGTTGACCACTGTTATTGTCCTTGAACTTCAATTAATACCTACATTAGGAGGCTGCATGACAAAGGGTAGATTCAGACCTTCAATAGGATCTAGTGATTTTGAACAGCTCCTGGTGGCTGGCAACTTTCAGCTCAGTCAATCGCACTGCAAAGTTTTTTTCGAAAAACCAGCGTTTGCAGATTTCAGAGCAAACCGTAGTAAGTGGTACTAAACTGCTCACTGCCATCCACATTGATTCTGTCTGAGGCTGTCACCATATAGACTACATCTAGAGTCTTCCCAAAGCAGTGGTAACCACACCAGTCTGAATATAGCCAAATTTTTCAAATTGCTTAGAATGCTAAATTTTTGTCACCCAAATGAATATTTGTAATTGGCTTGGGGGAGGACACAGTGGCATACCTAGTGGCACACTTCCCACTCCTTCTCTCTCATCCTCTATAGGAACTGAATAGTAACACTTCTTACGGGAAATGAACACTACCGATCTTTGACAACCAGTGACAATTACTGCTTATCAGTGGCCTTTAGACTGTTTATGAACATGCTCTTTGTTTTTTTTTTGCGCTTCTTTTTATTTTTTAACTGGTCCAGGTCTAAGCTTTTCCCAACTGGTGATTTTGGGTACTATGTTTTTGTTGTCTTTCACTGCGGTTTTTGCCTGGAATTTTTGAGAGGAATACATTCAGCTGTCAGACTTCCTCCTCCGTTACCTTAACCAGGGTCATGTTAGAGTTAGGAATCAGGTATCAGTGGGCGGAGAGGAAGAATGACGTACATCCAAGTGCCAATACTTCGGTAGAGCTATACCATCGTATTAACAGATTTCTGAAGATTGTTTTTTTATTTCTAGAAAGTTCGGTAACAAGAAAAATGATTAGCTTTATTGAATAAAAATTATTAATAAGTATAATAAAAACATATACTTAAAAAAAATAGATTGGAATCCCACAAAAAATATGGCGACTACATGATCAAGGGCCTACTATACGTCCGCTTTTCAATTGGCTGCTTTTTTTGACAACCCGGAAGTCGAAGGGGTTCTGTTCTCCGGCCACGTGTTGGGCTAGTGAAGAAGAAGGAGGAAGAAGTGTTCTTATTCAGAGCGGTAAAGAGTGAGATACTGGTAACGCATATTCCTACTACTAATGACTAATGGTTTGTAACGTGTAATGGTCTAATATGTGTCCTGTTCTTCGTTCTCTCGGTGACAGACATGGCAGTGCGGGCTTCCTTTGAGAATAACAATGAGATCGGCTGTTTCGCAAAGCTGACAAACACTTATTGCCTGGTGGCTATAGGAGGCTCAGAGAATTTCTACAGGTGAGAAAACTAGAATGGAAAAAGGTCATCCAGCCACGGGGATTTCTAATTATTGCCAAGTTATTTGTGACTGGCTAGCAGTTTTTGTAATCGAGGTATACCAGCATGGACTGTTTTATACAACAAATGTGATTATAAATGCTGCTTCAGTCAGAGCGGGAATATTTAGAATGTATGGGTTTCATTTAATGTTGATTGTGTAACATAGTGGGAGTTGGTTCTTTACTGCCGCTGCTGTATGATTTAAGCATTGTAAAATGCTTGCTACACCTTCCAGCATGATCAGGATATTGATGACTGAAGAGTGTTAAAATTAATTTCCTACTATTTCCTGTTCCGACATGAACCTATTATAATGGGAAGTACAGTGGTTGATCCCAATCACTTATTCATCAACCCAACAGGGCAGATTCAGTAGCAACACTGGGAAACTGCTCTACACATGCCAGATAAACAGTTTTGCTCAACAATAATCTAACAGTGTTTCTCAAGTAATGAGCGATTTGTGCCTATGATGTGAGTGGAACAGATATCAATGACATTTTAGACTATCTTTAAGGGTGACGTTCGTCCCACTGGCCAACAATGTAAGAGGTATTATTTCTTTTGACCACCAAACTAATGTTCTGTGAACTGTGAAAATAGCAATAATAGCAGGGGTTCCTTAAACCCTTGAAAGTTATTACAATGTTTCTCCTATGTTAAAAAGGTCAAGAAACATAGATCTAACATATGTGTGAAGCTTAAGACTTCATTGCTGACCCTACAACCTGCTACCACTCACTATCCTTCCACTCTCCCTCTGTTCTGTAAAACTGGAAGGGAAAGAGTTTGCCCTGTGGTAGTTCTAAAAGGATGTAATATTGATGGACCTTGATTAGTCAAATATTTCTCATATCCAAAGATAGAAGTGGCTTTTGGGTTGATTAGATTGATAAAAGATCATTGAAATACAAATATTGTATACATAGTTACAGAGGTCCAATAAGTTATATAGGCTATCTAAAGAATTTTTTCGTGACATACGAGGGGGTGCTGAGAAGTTCCTGGCTTTGCCCCCTTCCAGATGAAATAGAAAAAGGAGTGTGGGGGCATATGACAGCCTAAAATCTTAGTATGTAACTACAAATATTAGGTCAGCAAAGGACATTCACACTGAGATGTCACAAACACTGAGGGAGAAATGTCTTTCCTTTCCCTGGAGAAACAAAAACTTCATGAGGCCCCGTAACTCCAATGACGTGAAACTTGCTTGTGCCTCTGTCATCACAGCTTCTCACTAAAAGAAAAAAACGTTTTAAGAATTGCAAAGACCTAATATTTGCACAGTTACATACTAAGATATTAGGCTGTCATATGCCCCCACACTCATTTTTCTATTTCATCTGGAAGGGGGCAAAGCCAGGAACTTCTCAGACCCCCCTCGTACACCCTAAACACGATCAGATCCACCCTATTATATCCAATATATAATATGTAGACGGAGTGGGGAGTAAACGGACAAGGCCCTGGTTACACTAAATTATGATGTATATTGAATTTAAGGTTTAGGTTTTAGGAGTTTTTGTTTCCCTATGTACTTTGAGTTTTGAATACTGCATAAAGCATCAAGTTGTATTTACACAGGGCTGAGAACTGTCCTATTGTCCGTTTACAACATGCAGTTTATTTAGGAATCAGTTCAGTAATGCCAGCTTACATATTGTGTCTACTTTAATTGGAAATCATTTCCATTGCATTTCCAATGCAAGATGGCATAGCCTTACTTTCTTACTTTCATGGCTTACTTTCTCCTATCATGGGTGCTCGAGTGATTCAGGAACACTCCTAAAAATGGCTTGAAACATTTGTTAGTGTGTATACCTTTGAAACATTGCCAATAGCTGAATCAGTAAAATAAATGACTTGTTCTGACGTGTAAAAGCAGCATCATTAAAGACAGCTGAAATATTAGTCATGTTACAGATTAAGGTATTGTTGGCGTTCGCAATAAGGAAGCAATCCCAAATATCAATGTAAGCTGAATTTTAGCTTTTTACTAGTGATGTACCACCAAAGACAGAATTGAAAGTCCGACATGATCTTTAGGAAGACCCTGTTGTCACATAATTAATTTCTACAAAACTCCTCCCATGAGACAGTGCCTTTAACATACAGCATGCAGTTTGCTTACCTTTTAAATCCTAAAGAATCTCAAGACTGCTGGGTGCTGCCATCGTGGAGGTGATATCAGCAGACACGGAGCAGTCACTCGGTCGACCCTCTAAAGCAGTGTTTCTCAACTAGGGTTTCTCCTGGGGGTTCCTGGCGTAATGAGCAATTTTGTACCCTACAAGTCAGTTTACCTGACACCATTACCCTTGTTAGCCATTTGTAATGGTGACATTCTTCTCAGTGGCCAGCAATGTAAGAGACATTCTTCTTACTGACTGCCATACTAATAATCTGTAAATTGTGGACATAGTAATAATAGCATGAGGTTCCCTGGTAACCTGAAAGTTATTTCAAGGATCCCCCATGGTAAAATGGTCAAGAAAGGCTACTCCTTTCACTTATACCCAGTCAGCTATATAAAGGTATTCTGTGCTGGCCAAGCTCCAGCCACATGTTATTATACACAAATAGGACAATATAATTTTACCCTTCTAAAAGAAAAGGCTATAATGTCCAAAAAAAACAAGGGTATATGCTACATGACTTGATAATTCCTAAAATGGCCATGTTTCCCTAATGGAAAAGGAAGATCACAACAAGCATTTTTAAGTTTCACATGTACTTTGTCTTTGCAGAACAAATCAACAGGTTCAATTTAATTCCAGACCAGTGTTTTCCCCAGAACTTTTTTTCAGCCAGGTGGGGGAAAGCTGTAGCTGAGTAGTCAAAAAGTGGTCAGGACAAGACATGTCAAATTTAGTGCTTCTAGTGGTTTATGCCATAGGTATCCAGTAACCTGATTTGTTGTGTAAGTGTTCCACCTATCTCCCACTTTGTTCCAACTTTAAAATGCCTGCACCCTTATTATGTCCCATTTTTCCATATTATCCCCCAACTGTCCAGTGCATTTTGATCAAACTTCCTGGTGTCCTGTGTTTTGTTGAGTGTTATCCCATGTAGTATTGTAATTAATGTAGCGTAACAAGTTTAGACTGTGCCATTTACCGCACCTGCTTCACTACTGGCAACTGCTAGGCACTTGGTATTAATAACTCCTAGGCTTTTTCAGATATACAAGTTTTTGAAGCAGCAGTGGTTGCTTGAAAAAGTGCAGGTGCAAGTGGAGGACCCCCCCAATAAAATTTAATTACCAGGGTATGATTAGAACATAAAAAGCTCTACTTATCAAAACGTGCTGCCCTGCCCTGTTAAACATATGGGTCTGCTTCTCTACTTTGAACCCTAGTTTCTGTATAATAGAAAGGTGTGCAGGTAAACAAAAATATAAGTGCATATGGGGTACACTTGTGACCAACACCCCTTAAACTTTCATCACTATGGAATCATTGCAACATAAAAAGTTTACCCATCAAAACGTGCCTCTCTGGTATACATGACTACCCCTCCAGTACCTGAACTCCAAATTCGTTTTGAGTTTTTTGTTTTATTGATGCTATAATGGTGAAATTGTAGGGGATGTTAGCCATAGATTTGTTCCACACTTGTACTTTCATTTTCAGTTTTTTACACCCCACTGTTCTAAGGAAATTGGGGTTCAAAAAGGGCCCCTGGGGTTCAAAAAGGGCACATTTGCTTTTGAAATGACACTCCAATGTTCAATTTTTTTATACGTTTTTAAACTTGACCCCTTTATTTTGAAATTCTTGCCCACTTGGGTGGATACATTTACAGGCAGAAAAACCCAGCTTGTACTAGCAGATGGGTGTGGGACTTCCATGGACGTTAAACTAACCGGTCTGTAGTTACCTGGTAATGACTTTGCCCCCTTTTTGAAGATAGAAACCACATTGGCCTTACGCCAATCCATCGGTACCATGCCAGTGACTAAAGAGTTTCTAAAATATAGAAATAATGGCTTTGAAATAAGCAAACGTACATAACCGTTACATATAGTTGGTTAATATATGTAAAACACTAAGGATGCATAACAACATAATAGGATAATAAATTAACCTTCAACACACTTATACATATTTTGGCAAACCTTTGCAAAAAATCAGTGTTTCTGGGGACACATACAATGCAATGCATACTCCTTGGCATTTTGTACAGATCTGTCAACAGGTGTTAAATTGTAATGTTGTTGGTTAACCTGAAACATGTATTACATTGTAATTAATCAAAGAATAGAATATCAACTTTAGCTCACATCCTTGAACCATTGCTTCCACCTCTTGATTTTACAGTAGGCACCCATCACATATTGCTCCCATATAGGTGGGAGTATCTACTGTGGGTAGTATGAGTGATACACATACAATTCTGCTCCTAACACTCATAGACATTCTCAAAACCTCCAAGAGGTTTACCACGAAGATTCCCTTGGTGCATACATATATATCCTATATATGTGCGTTAGCTGTGCACATACTAGGATTTTGCCCTTATAATTTTTCACCATAGATGATCATGAACAGTGGTGAAAGGTTATCATTAGTACAGCTGTCCACTGATTAATTTTAGTACTGCTGAATCATTAAAGGACCAACAGGGAATAAATGCAGTTGTTCCTAATGGGGTGGAAACAACCAGGGAACAGGTGTCAGGAAAAAGAGTTAAAAAACCTAGCCCCTAGATGTATCCCCTAGGGATACATACATACTAATGTACCCGTGTGTATATGAACGAAAAGCATGAATAGAAAGGGTTGGGGCATGCAAATGTATGAAGTAACCACATTTAACGATTAGTAAGATACACTTGCATATTTTTTTTATGAGTTTAGAAATTTTTTACAATACCAATAAACAGGGTAAGTTTTGCTTAGAGATGTTTTGTCTTACGAATTTTGCTTTTTAATATTGTGTTTTAGGAAATCGTAATGGCCTTCTTGTTCCAAACAACACAACAGACCAGGAGCTCCAAAATATAAGAAACAGTTTGCCAGACTCTGTACGAATCCAAAGAGTGGAGGAGCGACTGTCTGCTTTAGGGAATGTAATAGCCTGTAATGACTATGTAGCTCTGGTTCACCCCGATCTTGATAGGGTATGTATGTTTTCTGTCGGTCACTATTTGTGATTTATTTTATAATTATATAAATGACGGTACCACTTCATTTAAATGTCATGAATTTTTTGGACAGTGTATTATAGCTTTAACAAAGCATCCATTTTTTTTTTCCGAAATGGCCAGTGACCACATTAAAACACATTAGCTTATTGGCTCCCATGGTGCTCCTGTTCTGATACTTTTCCTTAGCCAGGACATGCTTCTGAGAGGAGGAATGGGCGGCAGGGGTAAAAGTGAACCTGTTGCTCACTTTCACCCCTAAAGCAAACCTTTTATGTTATGGATGTTTATATTGTCTACTGACAAATGACATCCCAGTGAAAAATACCCTGTAAATAATCAATAATGATAATGTTCTCTTTGTGTTTCTCTTTATATGTTTTTTTTGTTTATGAAAATCATTAATGTTCTGTAAGCATTTGATTTTAAATCCTCATAGAATTGTTTTCTGTTCTACATGCATTACATATCATTATCCCCCTACATACGGGGATAAAAAGATAAATGGTATTATGATATTGCTTTTAGACTCTGCAGAATATTAGGAAATGTTAGAAGAAATGTAATTGGTTCAAGCACCAGCTTTGTTCATCCGGTAGCTTCCTGCCTGACAATACAAAGTTATGGGCTAAAAAAAGTCCATCTGGCACACAGTGCAAACAGCAAGGGACTTCTTGTGTCCCACTGTCATGTTTGCAAAAGGTACAGTGGATGCTGACTTGTTGTCTGACAGCTTGATGACTAGTGATAAGTACTGGGTGCAACAGATTTTGAGAACACTGAATTGTTTGCACTATTACTACTTTTTACATGCGTTCTGGGTAAGTACTGTAAAATTATTTTTATATATTAAAAAAAAATTAATATTGTTAGGTATCTGAATATCATCCTTCATTTTTATTTTATATTATGACCTATAAGTTTAGGTGGGTCTACAATTTAAATAGTTTGGTATGAGGAATGAACTTTGTCACATGAACCTCTTGAAAGCTTTAACATGGTGCTGGAGGAAAAAGCAGTGGGTGAGCATAAGGATGTAGTGTATACTTGGGTTTGGATGGGACATCAAGAAAGGCTGTGTCACTTTGTTTATTCTGGTCCAAGTGACAGCCTTCTTAATAGAATAGAGGGAATAACCCATAAATAAATAAATGTTTTTTCTTATTTAATTTTTCAAAAGCTTAACTAACCTTGTCTTCTGACAGGCTGGAACAGTGAACCGAGGTAGTGAAGTAATTGCAGCAGGAATGGTTGTCAATGACTGGTGTGCCTTTTGTGGCCTGGACACAACAAGTACAGAGCTGTCAGTGATAGAAAGTGTATTCAAATTAAGTGATGCCCAGCCAAGCACTATTGCTACTAGTATGAGAGACACCCTTATTGACAGGTATGTGAAATGTATTTTGTGCTGTCTGCATAGTTCAGTGCCTCTAAAATTCACCTAGGAGTTAAACATCCACCTGTATTGGTAAAACCACTTGCTCATACCTGCTGATTACCAGCTTTTGTTCTTGCTGCAGGGAAGCTTTTGTCCTACTCCAAGGTAGCATTTTCTGAATGCAGGAACAAGTGGTCCATTATCAAAAAACATTTTCAAGAGGAAACTGTCTTCAAAGCACATGACCTATCATAATATTTTACATTATATAAATGGGAACACCTTTTCTGTGGCTGTAAAAATTGAATAGGAAGCCTGCAGGGATTTGGTCTCATTCCTTCGGCAGGCTCAGACCTTTGATGGGAGAGTGGGTGGGTTCTGGCATCAGGACGTCACTCTGGGGGGGAAGTTTCTTCCCCTTTAAGTGACACACGGCACCTCACGCACGTGCGGAGTCTGCATTTAATGGTCTGCGGGCCTCAAATGGTTGGGGACCACTGCTCTAAAAGCTTTACTAGGTCATCAATTTAGAGTTAATAAAGAGGTTTGTCCCTAAAATTATTTTCATTTTTGTATGTGAGATAAACTTGTGTGGCATAAACATACACATGATTTTTTATGCAGTTGTGTGCATTACCAGATTTTTAAATAATATATTTGCTTTATTATATATATATATATATTTTTTTTTTTATTCCCACGTGCACATATTTGTAGTTTTTCCTCATCCTTTACAAGGCATATTCATGCTTTTTATCCCTTCTTTATTTCTTATGGCAGTCCTGTGAATAGGTTGACTTAGGTTAACCACAGTAACTCCAGTGACTTTGAATTACAAACCCATCTTCTCTATCACATTTGGGTGGGAAAATATGTAGTTGGCGTTGGAATAAAAGCCTTGTTGCTCATACAATTACCTGAAGTATGCTTAAGCCATGACCGCATGCCTTAATTTGTGAAGCAATTGTTGGACTTTGAAATGTGTCAGATACCATATATATTGTTGGCTATACATGCAGGACATGCTTTCTTGTTTGCCAATTACAGTTGCTTCTGTGCTGATCTGATGAGTTCACCTCTCCTGGGGACCTTGCGGATCCTCACTTTTCCTTTTGCTCTTTGATTATCTGGACATAAATAGTCAAGAAGCATTACAGGGTCCTATTCCAGCTTCTCTACCAGGTCCCTTCCTAAAGACTATATGGAAGAGATATGGAAGTGTTGCTAATGCAGTAGGTTCTCCATCCTAAAATAATTGCTTGACACCACAAGCAGGGTTCTTCAACTTCCTCAACAAATATCCTGCATTGTGTTTAGCACAGTAGGTGATGCAATGGTTTCTTTAGGATGAGCCTACTTTGCTAAAAGGCACCACAAGGTGTCTGTTTGTACTGCTATATTATAGCAAAAAGCACACTACCAGCACCTTTAAATCCATGCAATAACTTTTCTTCTGTGGTATGGCCAGAGCAGATGTGATTATTGGTGCAGCTGTCTTACAGTATGTTTGAATACTGTTTTTTGTTAGGCATGCTGTAGTGACAAATTAATTGGGGGAAGGAACCACTGTGTCATAGCACAAATACTGACACACCTGGCATACCTGCAGTGGCTGGAGAGAGTTTAAGCTACAGTGTTAAAACCTAGGTTACTGACACGCATAGTGTCCTAATGTTGCAGGTTTTTTTAATCAACCTAGATACGTTATTACAGAAGCATTAACACAAATTGAAAACATTTACAGTAAAATGATTTTTATTTAGATATAAGGAATGCAAGTGACTAGTTTTGTCTGAATGTGTCATGCCAGTGTTTAATTTTTCTTTTCTTTTTTTTCCCCCAGTTTAACATAAACGTTTTCATTCAGAAATATGATCCTGACTGAAGTTCATCTGCTTCCTGTAAACAGTTTTCTTGCATTTAAAATGGAATGCTTCCATATGTCATGGCTGTATCTAAATATGGTGTCTGAGCTAGCTACAATGGTAATACTTCTACCATCATATTATGCACTAAAGAAGTAAGCATACATGTAGGTGCACTTACAGTTTTCATATAATAAAAACGTTTTTATAATCAATCAAAGGCTTCTGTAATAAAATGCCATTCTTAGCCAGTATGTAAAATGAACAAAATTGAAATATATATTAAATAAAAATGACCTGCATACAGTATATAACTGAGTTTTTGATGACTCCTGTAATGTACTGCAGAAATAAGGCTGAGCATATCTGGGCTCTATTGCATTGTACAGTTCTGTGAGTGAATATAACTGGAGGAAAGCAGATTTTGATTCACCTCATTATTGAGTAGCTCCTCCATTGTCCAAAGACATGGAATGAGGAATGATTTCCTTTTTGGTAGCTTCAGTACTGAATCTTTTTTTCTTTTAGCTTTCTGAGACTCAATAAAATTCTTATTACCTCTGCATCATAATTGTGTTTAGTCTTGCTTTGTATACTGTCTGATCTAAAATGTAACAACCATGTCGATTTACAGTACTATTATGCAATACAAAGCAATGTTTTTGTACAAGCTAGAAAAGATGCATACTGAGGTCAATATCTATATATTTGTTTTATTGAACAGGCAGATACAGTGTATGGTTCAGTTTTTGTGTTTTTTTTTTTTTCCGTTTTTTTTTAACAAAAATTTGGTACGTGGATTAGCAAAATATCCTTCTAAATCAAAAATGACAGATGTGATTGTCGAGTGGGCTGTAAGACATTTTAGGATCACTGCCTTCTGCACAATGTATTATTTTTTTACAGAGACTAAAAGCCAGCAGGAACCAGGGAGAAAAAGGACAAAAGGAACCAAGGAGAAAAAGGGCAACAGCGTGTCTGACAACTGTGATTAATATTAAAGCCTAAATTTCCACTAAACTGAACTAATTTCCCCTGCAGTGAGTCCCCTCTCAGCACAGCAAGGTGTAACCTTTTGCTTTTATCTAGTGATAGGTCTGTGGGGGGGAGCTTGTTTATTTCCCCATTCATCAAACAACTTTCCTGCCTAGCAGATGGCACTGCTGTCATTCTGTACAATGTGGGACTAAGCTCCCTGTATTGTACAGAAGCATACTGACTTTCCGGGCAAGACAATGCAATGCCCTTAACAGAACAGTTACCCACTTCTTGCTTTAAATTGCCATAAATAGGAAATATGTTACATTCAATAAGGCCAATATATGGTTATGAGAGATTATTTGTTTGAACCTAGCTAGGCAATAATCAATAAGAACCATCCCACAAGAATTGACTAAGTAAAATTGCAGTAGTCTACAAAAAATAAGGCATGACTAAGATAATGAGTATGATATGGTGGCTAATAAAAAAAATTGTTGCAGTTTGTGGTCTCTGCTGATGACCAAGCTTAACACACACACAGAGGGATGCTTGCATTATCTAATCTGCACTTCCACAAAGAACAGGTAAACTATGGGAGCTAAGAAATTATGATCCTGCTTGTTTTTCCTTAATTTCAAATGCAGTCAAATGCTAGCAGAAGAAATAGAACTTAAAAAGTAAAGACAAGTATACCCATTTCCTAGTGTTCTTGACTTTATAACCTTGCAGACAGTCTCGAAAGATAATGACTGGACTGTTATGGGGCAAACTTGGTGGCAATACAGATCACAAAGATGATAATAGCTGGTGTTCACATTTACAGTCATAATTAGGTTTAAAAAAAGTATGTCCCCTTAACCACAGTGTTACAGATGAAAGATTAGTGTTGACAAAACTTTAAAAAAAAAAACTGCAATGATGAAATTAGTTAGCTGTCAAATTTGCATGCATGTGTTCACAAAGCTATGGTTGCTGGGTTAAACAAAATCAACATTCTAATAGGATTCTTTAGACTTGTTAATGATCCTCAGAGAGTTGAATGCATTCTATCTACAGTATTTTTTTTGTTTTACTTTTTTTTAAGCTTGTGTGGATGATGGAAACACTGCACTATTATTTTAAAAACAAAACCCTGTATAGTGCCAACACTGTGTACATGTGGTTTTTTCATGCAGAGTATTTCATATCTAGGTACTATATTACAGTCCTGAAAAACCCTAAAGGCAATATATATGCTCTAATGTGAAGCCTTGTGCATTAGTGTGTGAAAGAGCTGTTGCTCACATTTTTCCATTTATACTTTTAAAATTTTCTCTTAAGATTAAAAGGGCAAGTTCAGAATGGCCAGATATGTAATATCTAATTTAGGCCTTCACTCCATTCCTTGGATCCCAACTTGCTTCCTTTGGTGTTTACAGCCTTCTTTCAGAAAATTGTATCTGATGCAGTTTGATAGCTGGTCAAAATGAATTTGTGACCTGTTTTCACAATTGCAAGGTGAAGTGTTTTTGAAGTGAGTTGTATTTATTATAAGGGCAACCCATCACACATAAATTAATGCAGTGTAGTGTGCAAGCATTTAAGCATGGATGGTGCCCCTCACACAAACATGTTTCATAGATGCATGTTTTTCTGCATAAAACTGCAGGCATTACTGGGACAGGCCTTAACTGCAGAACATTTTTAGAGCTAGTTCACCTATACACAATTTGTGAGTGGCAACAGAAGTTTCTAAAGTCCTTGTACACAAAGTCTGAGGAATAATTGTAAAAACATCTACTGTTGTCAGTAACTGGGTGGGGAATTTTGTGAATTGGGGGTAAATCCTTACTTTGAACTTTTCCAAGTAAACATTGATGTCCAATATTATGGTTTTGTATGTTGGGACTCATTTTCTGCAGCCTTTATTACTTTCATGTTATTTTACGGTCTGTAAAAGATCAGTTATGGTTAATAAATCAGTTTGTGTGAATTGGATGGTTTTAATGATTAGCAGAGTTAGATTTTTTTTTTTTATGGATTATCAAACATTATTACAGGTTTATTGTAGTAAACAGCACAGAAAGCTGTGCTATGACCAGTCATCAGCTGCTCCCATTTCTTTATAGATTAACGTGATTTACTGCACACATGGTGTTAAAAATTGCACACATTAACCTTGGTGGTAGTGGACTGATACATACCACATTTTGGTTTTTCACTTACCATAACTTGGAGACTGACAATGCAGAAAGGTATATACTTGCACCTGAAAAATACAAGTGAGGAATCTTCAGTAGCCTTTTAAAGGGCAAGTTCTAGCAATTCTAAAGGGTAATATATATGAATAAACACCATGCATGAAAGAGGGATTAGAACAAACCATAGAACACAGCCAGGTATAACTGTCAGTTTTTATTAATATGGTTTAAATATTTTTACAAAGGAAAAACAAAATGGTTCCCATATTTCCTGACCTTATGCCTTTTTGTTTTTATTTACACATTTATTTAAAACTCCATGTAAGCATAAGAGTGCCCATACCACAGGCTGACAATGCTACTATGAGAATTCACTAAACAAATAACAGCATTGCCACTCTATTGCAATAAAAATATATATGAATCTGCTTGCAGAATTAACAAGTTATAAACCTAAGGTACAGCACCACATAGAAAAAGTCTGGTGTGTAAATGCTAGTGTAACATACATGCCTTTTGCAGTTTTACTAGTAGCTGAGCTTTACAGAACTAAAGGACCTTTTTTTTTTTTTTTTTTTTTTTTTTCAAAATTGGCTAGCAGGTACACTAATTACAGAAGTAACTGTAGTTCTCTTCCTCAAATCTGGTTCTCTTCCACTCCATCTGGTTTTGCTTACTAGTACTTGTCTTCTAATAATGAACTAACTCACACATGGGCAGCTCAGTGTGCAATCTTGGGCTGCAGTGGATGCAAAGTAATGTGTAAGAAGTTTTTTTTTTTTCTGGTTAAAATGTCATAAAATATGAAGGCCTTTCTTAAATCCTAAAGAAAAAGACTTAATAGAAAGTTTTTACTTCATTTAAAATCTCCATGAGTAAAGTTTCCTGATGTTTTCCTCTATTAATTATGACAGTTATTGTCTAAAACATTTTCAATGAGCTGAATACTCAATTCTTCTATAAAATGGAAAAACACCCAAGCAAGTGATATTAAAAATACCATTGCTTCTGTTACAGGACGCTTTTAATTGCTGTGTTCCTGAAGGTAGCCAGAAAATTCAATGGACCCTAAACAGAAATAGTGCACACCATTTTGTGGGAACTGAACAAGTCTTAATGATATTCTACAAAAATGTATTTTTTTTACTTTTGTTGTCTAAATGAACACTGAATCCAAATAATACAAAGCATAGTGGAACTTTGCACTGGAAAATTCCAAGCCTAGATTAACATCTGTAAACTTCTTTTACTTGTTAGAGGTACAGTCAGTATAACATGGGTACAGACCTTACAAAGTGAGATACACGAGAACCATGCTGGGAGTTGAATTGTCCATGCAGTTACATTTAATCTTGAAATCTGCTTTGAATTTTAAGTAAGGCCAGCAACACTAACAGCAACAACATTTGTTTTAGGTTAGTTCTATTGGTTATTATATATTATGGTGTTCTACACGTTTATGCTGCGTCTGCCATCAAAAATCTCTACTTTAGTAAAAAAAAAAAAAAAAATTCCCACTACAAAGCTGCCTTCTTACTTTTTGCCCTAGCAAAAAATGTTTATATACCTTAAAAAAAAAAAAAAAAAACCAGCAGCCAAAACCAGATATGACTAATTTTTCAAGTGGCATACCATACCACACAGCAGACAAGGTGCAATGAACAGCAATATTTGGTGAAAACGTTTTTCTGTATAATCCACAGCTGTGGCTTTTAGGAAACTACACAACATTAATGCTTAGGATAATGTTTGTAGAAGCACAAACTGTAAATCTCAACTATCACACTTATTCAAAGTGGAAATATAGTTAAAAGGGGACATTGTTGTTTAATAAACAAATACTATGCATTTTCTCATGAAATCAAAAATATCATCTTTAGATACAACCATTTTTTGAAAATAATAGAAAAAAAACTACACAATATAACTTTATTAGAAATATTTTGGTAGATTAGGTTTGCTAATACCATATGTGAGTGTAGGATTAAAGTGCGGGGAAGTACACTTGTATAATAAGTCTAAATACATTGGCTATTAAAGTGAACTACTCTATACTAAACCAAAGCGGGCTCTAAATACGTACACACCCATGTAGCAGTGTGAAAGTTTTATTAGCACGACTTCCTTGAAATTAAATTTACAAGGCAGACAAGATATTTTTTTCACTTGAGATTGCCATAGCCATAGTTTGGACTTTAAAGCAAATGGTATTAAGGTGCAACAAGCAGTAACATGAAAGGATATTTGTACACTACAAATACGTGTACATGTATATTAACAAAGAACAGAGAGGGGAATGATTCACCTGGAAGGAAAGCACATTTATGTTGCAGCACCTATGGGAAAATAAATGAGTCTCTGGGGTTGACAAGATGTACATGTACAATGCATTTTACAAATAATGTCCTTCACCAGACAGAAGCATGCATAGTAATATGCACATTTGTCAAAAATGCTTCTCCTAAACGGTGGCACAAATACGTGTGGAGGGTCATCATAACAACAAAAATCTCTGTTCTTTGCCTTCCAAAAACTTAAGTTGTACAGGATTGTACCAAAACCTGTATGGCATAGAAGACTAACTTTCCATGGGCTCTACAATGCTTTAAGGCCCTGTTGACACTGGTTTTTATATATTTTAAATTCATGTTAAACTGCAATAAAAAGCAAGACAAGTCGATAGAAGTGGATTTGCATAAAACTGGGAGTCCAAAATGCAAACACCTCATCATGCATTTTCTGTTGAGTTTCACATGCACTTTACAAAAATGCAAGTGTGAACAATTGATGCAGCTTGAAATGAGATGAAGTTAAGAATTAAAGTGTCATGAACAGCCCTAATTTAGGGAATGAAAAATATATAACCATAGGAATTTTAAAAAGATAGCTGGTTCTCATTCTTACAAGTCACACTGGCTCATCTATTACCAACACCCATATGGCACAAAGGCAAACTAGTTCCTAGTTCATATTATCTATAGCTAGCAATTCATGGGATTAAAAATGACAAAAATCCCACTGCAAACTTTTACTTATTTTTAGGAATGTAATATCAGAGTAATGACAATCGGCACACTGCAACCAAGCACTACATTTAGAATTCTTTCAGTTATCTACATATTGTAAAAACCTGGTTATAGATGCCAGTGTAATCAGCTAGCAAGTACTAGGGGGAATGTTATATGCAACTAAGTGCCCAGCCCTGGTAGGTAAGACTAGATAAGTATGCCCCATTATCACTTAATGCTGTGTATTACTATACACACATATACCCTATATACATTAACATGCCGAATAGAGTGTTTGACACTCTGAACATAACCATCTGAGTAAACACCTCGTGCTTCACGAAAGTATTACTGTACAAAGTCTCAGAAACATCTAAGAGAAAACAAAAATGCTCTCATGTGCAAATTGCATCAATGAAAGGTTCCAGAATGGAAGTTAGTGTTTAAGAATACATATTTAGCATTCAATCTGGGAACGTGGAGTGCGTCGCAAGTTCATTGTGTGCCGATGCAACTCTTGCATCTGCCTAATCCTATCTTTCTGCCACATCAGGTTAGGAGGCATGGGATACTTCTGTGTGCCATGAAGGTATCTGTAGGGGATTCTCACATGACAGGCAGTGGCACGGCATCGAGGCTGAGGCATGGGAGGAAGTAGCATCCAGCGCTTGCGCTCAGCACAATATCTGTATGCTTCTTTTCTATACTGCTTGTCTATGTCATCGCTGTTTTTCCACCCTCCAATAATGAAGACATCATCCTTATAGTACCAGATAGCAGCCCCTTCTATGCTCAGGACTTCGGGAGGTAAGCTTTCGAGAATTTCATTGGAGACCTGCCTGGATATTTTACTCTGGGCCTCTTCAACAGTTACAGAGTAGCTCTTAGGACAGCATGATGCAGTGTTGTAAAAATTTGTGCAGGCCACTGACATCTGGAATGCGCAGTAATTATCTAGGATTGGCAAGGACTCTACATCCAGCCATCTACTGCTCTCTATGTCATATCTACAGTTGATTGTTCGAAGCCCATCCTCATTATCACTGTCCACTGGAGTACGAGCCGTTATGTAAACATAGCGATCTTCTACGCTCACAGCTTTAACATCTCGTAAGATCTTGGGTGCAGATTCTAGAATCTGCCACTTATCTTGCTCTGGGTCATACACAGTGACATCCTTAAAGCCGGGGCTGAAATTTCCATGCCCTCCAATACTGTACAAGTTGCCCTTCACAGACATCAAACCAAAAGAATGCTTTCGAGTGATTAAATTGCACACTTGTTCCCAGAGATTTCTGTTTGGGTTGTAACGCTCCACAGTCTTAGCAAACCCAGGTTCCATGGAGCCAGCCACGTAAACATGAGTGTCTGTAGCCATAACTGCATGACCTTCAAGGTGATTATGAATGTGAGGCAAATTTACCCATCGATCTTCATGAATAAAATATCCAACACATTCGCTTAAATAGTCGCCCCCTTCTGAGACCCCTCCGATCACCATAATTACATCCATATTCTGACCAAAGCGTGGCAATGATGTCAAATGGGTGGCCAATGATTGATTTCCAGCTTGAAGGTTCTCCGATCGCAATGCATGACCTTCCACGGCTTCAGCCACCAACTGTAAACAGGCTTCATTTGTTGCCACCAACCTCTCTGCTTTCACGTGTCTGGTAAGGTAAGTTGGTTTCATCTGGGAGAGTCGAAGAAGCCTAAACAATTCCTCAAAATATTTTTCTCTTTCGTTAGTATTTTTTTGAATCCATTTTAGAATTGCTTCAAAAAGTATCTCCTCAGAATCTACTGTGATCTCAGGATCTGAAAGCCAATCCCTGACCAGATGAAATGGAAGCGTATAGAATTCGTCATCTTCGATAACCTTGTAAAAGTTTCTGCGGATCATGTCAGCAGATTTTAAAGCTAGCTGGTTGAGTGTATACATATGGGCTAAACTATGAATGGCAACACAGTTCGAAAGGTTCAGCTTCTTCTTCAAAAACTCTCCACAAAACTCCTTTAGACGTAGCAACAAAAATCTAAAGAAAAAGAAAAAAATTTATATAAATAAAACATGATAAATGGAGGAATAAATCTTGGATCAAGTCTGTTAAATGTGATATTAAAGATATATATATATATTTATGCCTTTTTATTAGCCTCCCTGGCGGTAACCCCAAGCCACACTTGGAGTGGAATTGCCAGGGAGTTTAAAAGTCCTACCTGGTTCCCATGTTCCAGCGGTGTCCTCCAGCGATGCCCGGCCCGCGAGTGTGTGGATGGATGGTGGGACCGTTGGGCTGGTAGGCAGGATGGGGGGGGGGGTTAAAATACAAAGTATTTTTAAATGTACCGCTTTTAAATTTACAAATACGTATTCATACAATTTTCCACTGGAAGCCAACATAACAATGCATGCACCCAGTGGGGAGACAATGACGAAGACTGTGTTCAGATTGGCAGTTTTGAGGAAGGTTCGCTGCTCAACATCGCTTGGTAAAAATGGGTAGCATTGGACTGAATGGGTCTGTTTTTTGTCCTTTGACAGGTGCTAGGAGACAGCTGCAGAAAATAATTCTATTTTTTGTTAAAACATCAAAGTTTCCTGATGGCCATTCACATCTGTGCATTGAAGGACAGCATATGTTAGCGTATTATCACAATGCTTGTTAAGCCATTCGCGGTGAATGGCACGAGTAGTGTGCACCACAACGCGCTGTCAGGCATTACATGGCATGGAAAAGAAGGCGCATGTTTGATGTGTCTGCAGCCCATTAGTTTGAATAAGCGGTCTAAATGCAATGCACATTACTGCGTATGAATGGCCACATTATCATCTGTACTTGTATTGCTAATAGAGAATCCCAAATCACTCTCAGGGGACCTGCAAAGGGCGATGATGATAGGAAAAAGCTGTAGATGGCAAGGATGGGGACCTCACCTGTCAGACAGCTCCAGCACCTCATGTACATTGCCGGTACACACCCGAATTTGCCCAGTGTACATATACTGAATGACAGCTTCCACCGTCTCTAGATCTGGCCCGGGCTCTGAGCTCCACTTCATCTCCACTCGCCCAGAGCGGGACTCCTCAAACTGGCCAGACAGCAGCGGAGCAAAGTAATCTGTGGCGGCGGCCAGTACTGAGCGGTGAGCCGAGAACTCCCGTCCTCCACCCCCGAACACCAGAGTCATATCACAGAACAGGCCCTGCTTCCTCTGTTCGTTCTGCCGCCACGCTAGCTCCGAGCAATGGCTCTCCGCAGCAAACACCTCGGCCTCACCGTCCTCTAAGGCCCCGTCCCCCTGTTCTGTATCTTCCGGCGCAGGGTGCTGGGGAGATGAGAGCGATGTCATGGCTATAGCAGCCGCCATCTCAGTTTCTAGGATAGGGAAGGCAGCTAGAGGCCGCTGTTCACTCAAAAACGGTTACCTGACAGATGTTACTCTTAAACCGCGCATGCTTGAGCTGAAACCTCGAATCTGAGAGCACCCATTGGATTGCGACCACCCCTTCCCGCCCGCACACGCCAACATTCACAGACGCACGCTCTGCGCATGACTGAATCGAGTCTTGATCCCTGTCACTTGGACTCTCACACCGCGCATGACTGAATTGAAACCCGCGTGTACGCGAGAAGGAATCTGTGACTATTTCACATGCATATTGTCATAATATTTAGCTGTCACCCGCTCCTCGTAGGCTCAAGACAACGGCTTGACAGGTCCATGAATTATGTTAGCAGTGCGTGGTAACATTGTGGCAGTGCCCTCCTTGAGGTACAGTTTATGTATGTAGTGCAGAGCTGTCAAACTCAAATACACAGAGGGCCAAAAATAAAAACTTAGAGAAAGTCGCAGGACAACTTTGAAATTTATTTTAAAAAATTGAGGACATTTTTCCTTCTCATTAGAAATAAAACCTTTTCATACAGAAACAAAGAGGTGTTGCTTCACATTCAATCTGGAACAAGCTTATAATAGTAGAAAAAAAGGCATACATTTTTTTTTAAATTTTATTTATTTTTCTGAGTTAAATTTTAATGGTAAACTTTTTGCACAGGCTAATAATAATAATAACATTATTCTTCTATAAAAATCCAACCATTCCAGTCCATGCCTTGGAGTAGCAAGGAAAAGTACAGCTGAGGGGGAATGCAGGAAATGCCAGACACGGCCAATGCGGAGGTAAATCTTATGAGTGTCCTGCAGGTGAAACTCCCTCTTCAATGAAATAGCGCCGCTACTAAAATTCCCAGCATTATTTGCGTCTATAAAACAGTCCAATGTGGGGCCGCGCATAGGCAGAGAGCCCGCTGGTCTATAGATGTGAGTGATGCGGAAAATTGTAGTAGCCGGGTTATTTCAATGCAGCGGCGGGCCAGCTGCAGTTCATTCTAATGGTTCCATTGAGGGCCAAAAAAAAGGACATTGGGATCCAGATTTGGCCCTCGGGCCAGAGTTTGACACCCCTGATGTAGTGGCTCAGCCTTGCTGACATCTTAAAGAGGAAGTAAACCCCCCAAAAAAAATCACACCCTCACTCCCGCAGATCAGTCTATCCGACAAGAGGTTTCATCCATTCTGAGTTTAGGTAAACTTTAATATTGATAAAAAGATATACTATTGGTATAGGTTTTTTTGGGGGCAATAAAGAGAAGTTTAACAAGATATCCAAATATGCAAATGCAAAGTTCCACTGTCACATACAAGTAAATATAGTTATACCATACTTTTCCTCTTGTTAGGACATATGTTGTCCTTTTAAAAAGTGGGAAAATATGTTGTAATTATATTTGTACGTGAAAGTGGAATAGTATCTTTTGGTAATCTTCTTTAAAAAAAAAAGTCTTTATTACCCTATAACAATAGGAGTCCAAATATGCCTTTTTAATGTCGGTTTCCAAGGGGTTGGCAAATAACTGTTACTACTAATATTAATGGGGAAATCATGGATCTATTTCATACCCTTATATTAAAGATGAAAAATCTAAATTTGGGGAAAAATATTTACATTGCCCTTCGAAATTAGGGAATGTTTCACCTGTAACAGATCAGAACGTTTTTATACCCATGGTGCGTCTCCACCTTTTTTTCTAATAGTTCATCTAACATGATGTTTTTAGGAAAGACACTGTGATCTGCCATAGCCACATGCAAAAAAAGGGTCCAAACCTCTCCTGTTCACAGCTGAGCCTGCAACAAATGCTGTGTCCCACTACCGGTCTGAAATGACTCCAATATAATGACTCTCAAATGACTCCAAATAAGCTACTACCCATCATCAACATTTTTTTTCTGATTTTAGAATATCCTAAATATCTAAGAATGATCTTCTGTGTATTGTACCAAGTAGTTTGCTTCATCATTTATTGTCTCAATATTATAATTTTATGATATCATGATTTCTAAATTATTGATGAATCATCTGTGCAGTGAATTCTTTTAATTCACAGTGAAGTATTCAGCAATTTAGTTGGATAGCATGGCAAATGCTATAAAGGAGCAGTAGGAGAAATGTATTACAAGGAGATAATTTCCAAGACATAAATTCTTGCTTTGGCTTGTGTCTTATCTTGAGTAAGAAATTTGCTTTGGAACTTTGCGAGTCATCTCAGAAGTGTTGCAGAATTACACACAAATTGCAGGTGCAAAAAAACTTTTGGTGAACCTTTGTAACAGGTTTATAGAAATACCTAAGGGGGTGGTTTGCTCTTAGTAACAGCATGTGTGCACCCCTTTTCATGCTTGGGACTCTCAGGACCTTATTTAAGGTCTGAGATGGCAAAATTGTTGTTTTGCTCTCCGATTGACAGATCAGAGATATAATCTAAATAGTATAATATGCTATGGTTCAATTCTTTTCCTAAAAACCTCAAACAAAAATACTTTCCACAAAGTTAATACATATACATATAATCTCCCTTCACATACAATAAATTTAAATTCAATCTTACACTGAACCATAAATATATTATTTCATACTTATGGTAGTAGTCTTCTAATAGAAACTCCATTACAATTCTATCTACTTCATGGATGTCAGCTAAACAGGAAGAGCTTCAGAGCTGTACAGCCGCTCTGAATCCCTTTTCCCTTTGCATGTGCATGGTGCCAAGATGGGTCAGCTGATACAAAATCAGCTGCTTGTCCTTTAAACAACATTACCCCGCACTCCATAGATATACAGGAAATGGGGAGGTTTCTTGAGCCTCTGTAATCAAGGTTGAAGTATTTGTGGGGCTACAAGTGTCAGGAAGAGTTAAAGAATTACACAAAACACTCAGGCACTGCTTTATTGAAAGAATCTTTTTGGATGGGAGGGGGGGTACCATCTAACCTTCTTTGGACCCTGCTTTGAGAGCACTACTAATAAAATCTCTGAAGCCACCCCAAAACTACATCAGATACATTGTCCCTGCGCCTGATAAATGAGAGTTGGAGGGAAAGTTTCCACCCCCCTAAGACACAGTGCATCCTTTCTTTAAGAGCTTATTACTGCATATGGGAATTGCTTCTGTTTTTTTACATCTGGGTTACAAATATCCACATTGTTACTGAATGAATGTCCCTGAAAGATTCCTGCTGGTCCTAAGATTTTCTATTTTCAACACCTCCCTCAATCAATCAGAGGATATTCTGGGGATGAACTGTTAGACTATACCTACCAAGCCTAGTGTATTAAAATCTGTGGATCCTCTACTGTATTAATCAGCACGCCATACTGCATTTCAACTTGGGCTATCCTCTGTTTCTGTGCTAGATTTCTTTGAAAATCTCAGCGCCACATCTCACTAAATGCGGTTAATCCCACCGGTAAGTGGGGCCTGCATCCCTGCCAGGCTCTACTTATTGGTGATTCCTCACGCATAGATACGGGGGCTCGTTCTCCCTCTATTTTAACACAATGACACAAATTTCCTGACCATTCACCATGGGTAAAGGAAAGCCTCTCAGAAACGAGAAATTGTAAATTTCCTTGCTCGCTCAAGAACTCCCGATGTCAATGGGGATGGCCCTAATACCAGGCTCTCTACTGCCCATGCTGCCATGGCGTAGCTGGACTCAGCTGACTCATTGTTGGTAGGGCCTACATCCACCTCACCTTCACATGGGGGATTTGATAGGGACTCTCGGCGTCCTCCTAATCCAACACAGGCCTTCATAGACTCTTTTGATACATTTGACTGAGATTCATACCTCAGATCGCTACCTACCAAACCGGACCTTTAATCCTATCTTCAATGTATTCAGGACTCTTTCTGCTCTGAGCTTACAGTTCTTAGATCTGCCTTGGGCTCTAGAATTGAAGAGGTGGAACAGGCGACAGAAGACCTCTGTGGTCACATGCAGAGTCATGCACACACCCTAAATGGGCACTCAGTTCTGCTCCAACAATTGCTATACCAACAGGATGACTTAGAGAACTGAAGTCGGTGCAATAATATCAGAATCATCAGTCTTCATGAATCCGTTGAAAAGAAAGATCTTCATGCTGCTGCTACCTCCCTGTTCAATGACCTCCTCCAGAAACTGAAAGACAACTTCAATGAAATAGATCGCATACATAAGACATTCCCACCAGACCCAGAGATGTCATCTGTCGTATCCATTCATACCACTTGAAAGAGTTAATCATGCAGAAAGCCAGATCACAGAAGGAATTCACCCTTAATGGCAGACCCATTCTCTTCCTCACTGACCTCTCCTGTAACACCCTGGCACTCCAGCAGGCTCTGAAACCAATACTAGCTCTACTGCGAGATAACAATATCAAGTCTCCATGGAGCTTTCTGTTTCAGTTGTATGCACACAAAATCTGCCACTTTCCATCAACTGGGCGACTTGGCAACATTCTTGGGCCCCTTTGACTTCTACAGGTTAATCTTCCTGACTGGCCTACTCTACCCATGCTACTGACCCCTCCAGCGACATCTGAATGGCAACAGACGAAAAAGAGGCCCCCTAGCAACTAGTCGTCATGCTCTTTGCAAGACCCAACATGAGTCATCGCGGAGACCTTAAGGAACAAGATCCTCTCCTGGTGTCCAGGGACTATAATTGATGTTTTATCTTTTAGGTTTATACCTAGAAAGTTACTTTTTTGATCTTACCCTATCACCCTGATAGTTACTCTAATTTTGGTGGTTTTGTAAGAAATTGGTTAAACTCCTAGTACTCTCCCCCGTAAAGCTAACATTAGCCTTATCACCCAATGTTTCACTTGTTAGTCATTAGCCCTGCCTGGTTGGTGAGAGCCCCGCCCTGACCACCCGAACTACCCTCCCTAAAGCATTTTGCGCAAACTATCTGCACCTATGTTGTTTTGTTTTTCTATTTTTCTTGTTTTTGCGTTTGTTCTCTGTTCCTCTTCCCCCCTCACCGTACCTTACCACCTTTGCTGACCACCTATTCTGGTAGTATTCTATCTGACACCATTCATAGCCTGCCCGTGGGCCTAACTGCCTCCCCTACTTCAGATCTGTTGCTGTCCCCCACTTGCTCCTGGCCACTTTTATAGGGGGGGTTTCAGCTCCTGATATGGGTTCTCTAAACTGTCTCCTATAATGTCAAGGGGCTGAACACTCCTAAAAAACACTCCATGCAATTACCAGACCTACATAGGCAAAAAGCACAGGTGGCCTTTACCCATTTTCGAGATCAGATTACAAGTCTTGGAAATAAAACATTTACCACAGTATATCACAGTTGTACCAAAGCTTCCATGTCCAAAGGTGTTAGTATTCTAGTGGCCTATTTGGTCGCATGGCAATTCAGGAAACAGTTGTGCTGTTAGGATGGTAGATCTCTGTTTGTCAAGGGGTTAATAGAAGGCTGTATGGTTACCTTTGCTGCTGTTTATCTTTTCAACACCTCCCAGGCTGCTTTTCTAGGTAAGTGAGAATGGAGAGAATGTAAACTTTCAGAGTAGGCAACCTGATCCTAAGTTACCTAGTTACATAGTAGGTTAGGTTGAAAAAAGACCATCAAGTTCAAACACTAGGGAAATAACCATATTACTGGACTGCATATTCCAGATGTGGTCTGACCAATGCTTTGTACAGGGGCAGGATTATGTCTCCATCTCTGCAGTCTATTCCTCTTTTAATACAAAAAGCACTTTGCTAGCTTTAGATATTGCAGCTTGGCATTGCATACTATTATTAAGGCTATGATCTACCAGAACCCCCAGATCCTTTTATATACCTGGCTCCTCCAAATGTTTTCCCCCTAGACTGCCTCAGCAGCTTTTATACATTTGCTGGCTTCCCATTCTGAAAGCTGAGATATGTCTTCACAAGATGTAGGTTCATTGGCACTGGCAGTGCTTGCCTTGTATGAGAAACGTACAGGTGGTTTACCTTTGTTTTCTCTCATTGAGCGTCTCGGTTGTATGTCTGAGTTTGGTTGTCTCTGCTCTTCAGTACTGGTAGAGTCTGCACTCACTTCAACTGTTTGTTCAGAAGTTACAGAGGTGGGCTGGTCAGTGTCAGTTTTCTCTTCTGTTCTTGCTTCTTCTGTTGTCATTACATTGGCTCTCATATCTTCAACAAAAGTTATGCTGTTGCTAATAGTGACCTTGTCTGTTTTGGGATTTAGGATTCAGTAGCCCTTGACATTGTCACTGTATCCAATGAAGACACCTTCAAATGCTCTGTTTTGGAGTTAGGTGCGTTTTTCTTCGGGAATGTAGATGAATGCTTTGCATCCAAAGATTCTTAGGTGTTTTACAGTTGGCTTCTCATTGTGCTACAGTTCATATGGAGTTTTCGCCACTGTTCTGGAAAGCAGTCTGTTCTGCAAATATGCGGCTGTCATTGCCGCCTCACCCCAGTATTTTTGTGCTAGTCCAGAGCCAGCATACACCTGATCATTTCAGTCAGAGTTCTGTTCTTTCTTTCGGCTACCACATTTTGCTCTGGTGTGTATGGGACTGTTTTTTTGATGCTCAATTCCATTCTGGTTTAAATACTTTTGTATCTTATATCCTGTGAATTCACCTCCATTATCACTCCCAATTATAGGAGGCTTCCGCTGAAACTTGTTGCTCTACTACATAGTCTTGTAATTTTGTCAAGAACTTCACTCTTCTGTTGCATTAGGAAAGTGACTGTGTATCTTGAATAGTCATCTATGAAAGTCACTATGTACCTGTTGCCTCCAGGGGTAGGTGGGTTTAGAGGACCACATACATCACTGTGAACTAGGTCAAGTGGTCTTGAGGCTCTCTTCTGACTGACTTTGGGAAGTGTTGCTCTTGTAGCTTTGGATTTTATGCAACATTCACACTTAACAGTAACTGGACAAGGGGATACTGTTAGGTCCTTTGTCAGATTCCTCTTTTGTAGTTCGTGTATACAATCTGGGTGTCTGTGACCTAGACGCCTGTGCCACATGTGTATGCAGTCATTATGCTTATGTGTACATAGTCTCACCTTTTCCTTCACTGTTTTGAGTTGATACAGATGATCATCCAGCTTGGCACTTGCTAATGTTCGCTTGCCTTCTAGGATAGAACACTTGTCACTTTGAAATTTTACAGTGAGTCTTCTGGCTGTTAGACGCTTCACAGATAAGAGTCCTCCATGTAGATCAGGAACATTAAGCACATCTTTCACTGGTATAACTAAATTCTGTCCCGCATCATCAGTGCATACAAGGGTCCTGTGCCCATAACCTCCTGCATGTATTTTACATCCGTCTGCAAGGTAAATCGTTTCTTTGGTATTCAGATCAAGTTCTGTGAAAAAACTTCTATCATTTGTCATGTGACTGGTTGTCCCCGAGTTGATGCACCAGCGTTGACATTTATGGTTGCCTGTCACTTTAAATGTGGCATTCCAGTTTCCTTCCCATGGATCAGAGATTGTGGCTTTGACCTTCTTTTTAGTATATGAGGGGCGCTGTCTCATTTGCTCTGCTTTCCATATAGTACAGTCTTTCTTTATGTGTCCCTCTTTGTGGCATCTAAAACACACCCTAGTCTCCTTCATGTGTAACCTTGCGTCTGTAGCTTTAAGAGCGGTTGTGGTGTATGTGGAGTCATGCACTACTGTGTTTCCCCGAAAATAAGACAGAGCTGTCTCGGTGAGTACTTTTTTAATTTACCGGTATGTATGCTTTTATTTTATTTTTCTCCTAGGTCTTATTTTCGGGGTAGGTCTTATATTAGGGCAGGTTTACAAAATAGTGCTAGGTCTTACTTTCGGGGTAGGTCTTATTTTCGGGGTAGGTCTTATATTAGGGCAGGTTTACAAAATAGTGCTAGGTCTTACTTTCGGGGTAGGTCTTATTTTCGGGGAAACACGGTAGTTCCTTTCTTCTCTGATACTCATCTATGGGCCTGGTTTTTACAAATGCTAGTGTCAGATCTGTTTAAGGCCATGTCTCCAGCACATTAACCTCCCTAGCGGTTCATTTCTTTCTGGTTTTTTATGTCTAAAAGCGGTGCATTGTTTTTCATGAAAATGTATTTTACAGTATAATATAATAGTATGAGTATAATAGAGTTTGAAAACAAAATCATTTAAAAACAATGAATTGAATAAATTAAAAAATCTATATATTAAAAAAAAAAATTCATTAAAAAAAATGTATTTAAAAAAACAAAAAACAAATACATATTATACTCATAGTATTATACATACTGTAAAATAAATGTTCTTGAAAACAGTGTACTGCTTTTACACATAAAAATCCAATGTATTGCATTCAATACAGTTATTTACAGTCCCCCGGTGACTCATCAAGTGCAGAAGCAGGAAGAAGAAAGAAAACAAAGATCGCGGCGCTGGACGGCGCGGGACCCCAGCGGATCAGGTAAGCGCTCTATTTACTAACCTTCCCTAGGTGTTCCAACCCCGAGAGTGACTCGGGGTTACCACTTGTAGCATCGTTCTTCTACCCCGAGTCACTCTCGGGCTTACTGCTAGGGAGGTTAATCAGTGCAGTATATGTATCCGATAAACTGCATAAAAACATGGCTGCGGTTTAACTGTCTGTTATATTTTCCCCGATTGATCTGAGTTGTGCAATCACTTCCAGCATGGCGTTTATGTGCTCCTGCATGTCCTGTTCTCTGCTGAGCCTCATTTTGTAAAGTTTCCGCAGCAGAAACAACTTGCTGTTTAAATTGGATCTTTCATGCAGTCTTTTCAGTACATCCCACATACTTTTCACTGTGCCCTCATGGTGTATGTGAATGAGCTGATCGTCCTCCACTAGTAAGCTTATAATGGCCCGTGCCTGTCTGTTTTTCTTGTCCCAGTCCTGACCTGTGGCCTCCCTATGGTGGTAACCTCCCACAAGTCATCTCCGGATAACAGCATTTCCACTTTAAATTTCCATAGCTGATAATTGTCATTGTTCAGCTTGGCCACTGAGAGTTTAACCTCTGAGTTTCTGGCCATTCTCCCTCCTTTATATATATAGTCTTACTTGTCTAGAGGAGATGTCTCTGGAAAGCTTCCTTATATTGATCACCACGTCAGCCACACTTTCTCCTGTTCGGGGCTCTGTTCTGCCTGGGCCGTGCCGGGTCACTAGGCTTTATCCTGTGACTGGGCCCATAACCTGTTGCAGAGTATGATTGCTGGGTGCAGTGGAGTCATCCTAGAACAGCCATTGTAGGTTAACTGAAACTGTCTTTATTAGAACATGCATGCAAAAACAGAAGGTCTCCTTACATGGTGAATGACAGAGGATTTATCTAACACATGATAGAAAAACAGAGAGAGAAAAAACAAACCACAAGTAAGCATTAGTAACAGGGACATCTAGTGTTATAATTATGAACTGCAGTCAATCCAGCAATAGAGTAAGCTGCTTTCCGCCTCCATGAGATATTTACTAGAAGAACCTATCACTGCTGAACACCCCGGATGGTTTATCACTTTCATATTACAAGGCCTTCCAGGACAGATTTCCATTATTTTTTGGGACATATGTTTTAGCATATATTCATATTACTGAGCATGTCAGGTTTTTTCCGGACTCTCTTCGGGCTACTATTATGGTAATCCCCAAAGAAGGCAAAGATCCCTCTTTGTGTGCGAGTTGTCGCCCCATTTCTCTCCATAATCAAGATCTAAAACTTTTTACCAAGATCCTGACTTCCAGATTACTTCAGGTCTTGCTCATTCTCATCCACTTTGACCAAGTCCAGAAGAGAGGCCAGAGACAACATGACCAGGGTACTGAATTGGATACAGCAGGCCACAACCAAACAAGTCTTATTCAAGATATTGTCCACGGACGCTGAAAAGGCCTTCGACCGGGTCGACTGACTTTTCATGGACCAAACTTTGTCACATATCGGCCTCGAACCCCACATGTTTTCCTGGATCTGTGTTATCCACTCCTGCCCTACTGGTATAGGGAGAGTAATTGGGTTACATTTAGCGCCTCTGCACATTTCTAATGGCATACGACAATGGTGCCCTTTGTCTCCCTTAATCTTTATCCTGACGTTAGAATCTGCCCATCTAGTACTATTGAAGGTCTAGATATGGAGCATACGAATCAGAGAGTGGCAGCTTATGTTGATGATCAGCTGTTCGCCATCAACAACCCCAACGTCTCCTTGCCAAACATTATGAAAGCCTTAGGTGACTATGGCTCGCTGTCTAACTTTATTAATTTGAATAATTGTGCCAAATCAGCCAATTTCTTTGCTTAGGCAGATGGGTCGAGAGGCTAGAGCTGTGTGACAGCTCTGGCAAATTTTGTTTAGATGTTTGGAGGTCGATAGGACACCCCCCGAAAGTAAGCTCTAGCAGGATTTTTGGCTGTTTTCGAGCAAGCTTGAAATATAAGCCCTCCCCCGAAAGTAAGCCCTA
>NC_092863.1:22195939-22199956 GCF_032062135.1 Pyxicephalus adspersus | reverse complement strand
AATATTGGTGGCTCCAGTTAGGTCTGACATATTATGTCAGATAAAGCACTTTTGATTTATCCCAGTTAATAGAATAACCTGAGACTGACCCGTATTCAGTTAGAGATAAGATCACTGGTAAGCTCCGCTTTGGTTTGGAAATGTAAAGTATCAGATCATCTGCAAAAGCTGTAATTTTGACCTTCTGATTGCTAGCAAAATCCCCCTCAAAATCCGCCGACATCTTTAACAATCTCAGCAAAGGGTCTAGTGCCAAATTAAATAGAATGGGAGATAGTGGACATCCCTGATACATGCCTCTCGCTATACCAATCATCAAAGAAAAATTTCCAATGATAGGAAGTCTCGTCTCCGGTTCCTTGTAGATATATTAGATGAAGGAAGCAAAAATATGTCAAAACGCTCTCCTAGCCAAAATTGCATTCAAAAGAGGCCATTCTATTGTGTCAAACGCCTTTTCTGCATCTAGGCCAAGGCACATCAATTTTGGGGAACTCGCTATTACAGTCATTGCTATTGCAGTGCAGACTCCTACTGTAGAATATCTTCCACATATGAAACCTAGTTGGTAGGTGGTTAATAAGGAAGGCAGGAATATTTGTAATCAATTCGCCATCAATTTTGCCAGTATTTTATAATCACAATTGAGAAGTGAAATGGGCCTATAGGATGTTACCAAAGTGGAGTCCTTGTCCTCTTTCGGTATTTAAGTTGTGTGCCTCTCAATAAATGCCAGAAGTGGAGCATATCAAGTAGGATTGAATTGTACACCTCGGTCAATAAAGGTGTAATTTCCTGCTAAAGCATTTTATAGTATTCTGCTGAGAAACCATATGGGATTGATGTCAATATAGACCAAAATTGATTGCATATTTTTCGCAATTCCTGATGCCCTGTTATAATTCCTAGCCCTGCTTGTTCTCCTATTTCCTGTTTCTTTCTAAAAAGAGTTTGTGTATGTGCTAACTTTTTAAATCTTTAGTATGTTTTTTTAGCTGTAGTTTTTTTTTATATCCCCTTTCTAATATTCTTATCTGCAAATCCTTAACAGCTACTTCAAAGTCACAATCTATTGAACAGTTTCTTCTTATTCTCAAATATTGAGAGAAAAGTATACTGTTTTTCAGAGGTTTTGGGTGTGCGCTCGCTGCAGATGAGATTGTATATCCAGCAGCAGGATCACAATGTTGTTTAGATGATAAAGCCCAATTGGAATTAATCATAATTTCTATTTCCAAAAAGGAAATTGATGAAGAGCTGTACTGCATATTGAATTTAAGATTATATACATTTTTTGAAGAACATTTTGGGGACCATTCCAGATAATCAGTACATTGTTGATATGTCTGTGCCAAAGTAATACATGGAGCAGGTATAGCAACAAGGACTCATCCAGGAAGATACAGGGTGGCAAAATTGGGGGCACAATACATTTCATCATTGGAGGTAAATTTCATCATCAAAGATAAAAATTTTTAGAATGTATATTTTAATGTATTTCAAAAACATAGAATAAACTCATTTTGTTTCTGCAAAGGCTGACTTGTTTCCATTAGGAAAGTTCCAAACCGCCTGGAGACCTTTATCATGAGGCCTCAATGTCTATCGCTACTAATAATGAATCCAATGGTACGTTTAATTTTTCAATTACTTTCAGTAGATCCAGAGAATCTTTTAAGAACGAAGCCAGTCCAAGTACAAATGGCCTTAAATTTTAGCATCCAGGCTAAAAGAAAAGAACTGTCTGAGACTGGAAGTTAAAATAACGGTTTAACGGACAAGAGAGGTGACACTCCTACCATATTTCAGTGAAGATGGAGACTTTGTGTACTGTTGTTACATCCCTGGACTACTAGCTCACATGGGAGTACCAGAATACTGAGCAGAAGACTGGCAGCTTTTCATAGACAGTTCCACTTGAAGTTTGAAATCTCTTGTACTGCATAATTGGCAACTGCTATGCATCAATTCCAATTGGTCAATCAACAAAACTTAAAAGAAGAATACGAAAATATCAAAATGGTTTTACAAAAGCTTTGCTATCATGAACACAAGTGGATACACAAAGTACCCATGTTTCATCTGCTCGTGGGATAGTAGAGAAAAGCACAATCACTGGAAAAAAGTGACATGGCCTCCAAGGGAAAACATGAAACAAGGTGCAGCGGACATCATTAACGAGCCACTGGTTGACAAAGAAAAAATTATTCTCCCTTCACTACACATAAAGTATTATGGGATTATTAAAGCAATTTGTTATAGCTCTGAACAAAGGCGGTGATTGCTTCAATCAAATTTGTAGATTCTTCCCTGGATTGAGTACTGAAAAATTAAGAGGAATCTTTGATGGACCCCAGATTTGGATACTAATAAACGATTCAAATTTCACAAGTTACATTAATGATACTAAAGCTTCTGCCTGGTACAGCTATGTCATGGTTGTCAAGAACTTCTTGGGTAACTATAAAGTTATTAAATGTTAATTGAAATTATCAAGAACTGGTACAAAACTTGCTCTTAAACTTTACAAATTTTGGTGCTACTATAAGCATAAAGGTACACTATCTCCGTAGCCATTTGCAAAAATTTCCAGAAATTGTTTGTTTGTTTTATGTACTTTGAGGGTATTTTATGCATATTCACTTTAGTGCAAAGGTGGTTTGGATAAAATTAATAGAATTATAGACCTTGACTAACTGGTATTGGTATTTAGTTTTCAGACATTAGCTGACACAGACTGATCTGAAAGATAAGTTCTCTTTATACCTACTAAAGAGGCCTTGGTGACACCAGGATAGCTTGCCTTCCATACTATAATATGTAAGAACTACTCCACTAATTTACACATACAGACTGGGGACATGTTTACTGGTGAGTTTTTTCTGTTTATTTGATTTTCTGGAAAATGTATTTTAATAAGTGGTAATTAATGGTTTGTTGATACTAATTGTTACAATAGATCTCTGTGTTCCTAAGGAAGCAGACACTGTTCTGTAAAATGCGTACAACAGCAATAAAACCGAGAGACCACTTGGAGATGTATATACCTTGTGAAACACAAATATGATGTGAATCCAATAGATTTTATTTGTTATAAAAACATGGTTTTAGAATTTTATTGGTAAACGTTTATTGTATTTATCATGCAGAATTACGCCTAAAAAGTCCAAAAATTATTTTGCTTGTTTTTGTTTCAATGCTAATAATGTTACTAGTTTAGGCTTAGTCTACACGGACGGTTTCCCCAGCGTTTACCTGAGGCTTTTAAAGCCCTTGTTTGAAATCCCCATGCATTACAATAGATTAATCTACACCAGGACATTTCCACGTTTATGACATTTATCTTAAACGTTGCTTGGAACGTTTAAAAAATTAAAACACTGGGTTAACGCTGGAAAACACCCAAAAACGTGGGTAAAGGCTTCCATTGATTTCAATTGGACGTTTTCCCGCAGTTCCCGCATTTTTAAACACTTAAAATGCAATTTAGTTAAAAACGCTGTAAAACACAATAAAAACGTGTGAAAACGTGAAAAACGCTGGAAAACACGTGAAAACGTTAAAAAAACGTGGGAAAACGCGGCATAGACGTTTTCCAGCATTTTAAAGGCAAGCTTTAAAATGCTAAGAAAAGTGCATAAAACCACATATAAACGCAATTGGAATGTTTACGTGCGTTTTTAAAAATTGTCCATGTAGACCCAGCCTTACCCAAATAATCACTCCAAACAAGGGAGACAGTGGATGGCTCTCCACTTGTTTCATTGTCACACTTACCTCTTCTTTACTAAAGCGCAAGTGCCTTTCTCCTGTGCATGCAGCCAGTTCTGACTCTGGACATGCCTATGCTCCCAAGCTTTATCAGTTTCACCCATCCCACCGGCCACTCAGAAAGTAGCCTCTTAATCATCTCTGGCAATTTAGCTAGTTCAGACACAGGACTCAGTGTTTGTGCAACTTGTCTCCACTACTGCCAACCCTCCTAGCTTGCTGAGCTAGTTCCTGTACACCTGTTGC
>NC_092863.1:22181669-22195506 GCF_032062135.1 Pyxicephalus adspersus | reverse complement strand
CATCAGGAAATGATCAGCTTTAACTTAATCTCTTATCCACAATTCCCTGGTATTCTGGGAATTCAGTTGTTGGGGATCCACAACCCTACTGGCAGGGCAGAAATCTTTTTCCCTCAAAACATTGCTTGCTTCACTGCATAAAGGAAGAATCTGGAGATGTGGGTGTGCTAGTTGTAAAAGTGAATGGGTAGGTGTTAGGTATTGTCCCTATTAGCCAAATGCCATGGTGTGCTAAGCCCTGGGATAAGTAACAAAAGAAAAATGAAGAGAGAGTAGGGGTTTTGAGGCACAATACACTTCCCGTGTTTAGAGGTGCATACAAAAAGAACACAGTGAAACATATTGTAATAGACCTTGACCCTCATTATTGCAAGGGGTTTAGAGAAGTCTTCATACTAAATATTCTTCACCCAATCTTAAAGAACATGGGTAACAGAAAGGATAAAAGGCCAGTTGTCATAGACCTTAAATTCTCAGTAATGCATGGGGTTCACCGGTCTCCTGTACTAATTAGAGATTTCCTAATATTTCCATTCGTATAAGTCCAAAGAAGTAATTATAGTTTAGTGGAGTGATTCTTTAATTACACAGGACTCAAATTCTGATGCATTCCGCCATTTGGGCTTCTTCAGGGGTAATAATGAAATGTGATATTTGCTAAACAATAAATAAAGCATCAGAGATCTATGGCAGGTTTTGCATAGCATTTGGAAGAACATATCATAAACAATAGGAAAAATATACATTTGTTCATGGCTTTGGTTACAATTTGTATCAAAGGTATGTAACCTTATTTCCTAATACAGTACATAACCTAAAAGAATTATATTTGATGGAACAAACTAAACACTTTTAAAAGCTTAGGTTGCAATTTGTATCAAATATACAAATTTTAATTTGACATTATTGAATAGTACAGTATATAGCATAAATAAATTAAATATGATAAAAATGATGAAGCAAACTTGAAGGTATTTCTCAGTTGTAAATCCATTTGTATAAAAGTATAAAGATGTAAGTGAGTATAGATATTATCTCTAATTAGTTGTAAAATGATTTTGAGGTAAGTATGAAGGTTGATTGGTAGCTGTGATATAGCAAATAAACTATAAAATCTCCAATTAAGTAAAAAAATAATAAATCAAGTAACTACATCATAAGTAAGAACACTATAACTACTAATATTAATTACCTTTACTAATTACCAAATACTATAATTTTTGTCTGTCCATGTACTGTAATAAATTAGTTTAATCAAATCCTTTTTAATACAAGTAAACCTCTGTATTCGTATTTTAGAACTCTCTAAGAAGTAATTTCTTTCCCCTTAGAAGGTAACACCTTCATTAACTATAGCTGAACAGATTAGCAATATAACATAGCATTACAGTAAGTGTTCTTATTACCAATCTCTCCCTAATTGAGATCTGCATTTTTTACCCTTTAAAAATATCTCTCTATTTCACCAGATTCCTCAACCTAAACCGTTCCAACCTCACCATAATCTAAAGCCATGAACTCTTATCAAGTAAGTTATGATTTTACATTTCTCTAGCTCAAAGCTTACATTTCACACTGTCATAGTATTACCAACCTGAATATAGACACCCTGTACAGAGATGGGTTGTTTATTCACTACAGTTAAAATTTTTTCTTTACACACACCTTGAACACATTGATACACATTTATGTGCATTATGTAAAACACTTTTTAAGTGGTATGGATTGATACTAATTTCTATACCTTACTGACCTGTATAAGCCTTGGTAATGTCCCCTAAAGAAGCCAAAATGGCGAAATGCATTTATTGATTGTTGATCATTGTGAATATAATCACTTTAATAATTATGTATTAGTTATGGTGCATTTACCTTGTGTAGTTGAACTCATTGTTGCTGTAAAGAGCTGTCTTTTCTGTTTTCTTTATATTTGTATGTTCACATACCAGGCTTGGCAACCTAATCACTATTACACTCAGCACAATAGGAACTCTACCCTTTGTATTCTTGTCTTCTATCCCAAATGTGGTTAGAAATCTAGCTGGTTGCATTGGTAGTCCAGATGAGGAACAAAGGTCAGCCAGATTCATTGGTAAGCCATATGACGACTAAAGAACAACTAGGTGCATTGGTAAGCCAGATAGGACAAAAGAGCAGCCAGATGCATTGGTAACCCATATGATGAACAAAGAGCAGGCAGGTGTGTTTTTACCCCAAATGAGGTACAAAGAGCAGCCAGGTGCATTGGCAGCCCAGAAAAGGAACAAAGAACAGCCAGGTGCATTGGTAGCCCAGATAAGGTTTGAAGGCCAGCGAAGTGCATTGAAAAGGTGAAAGATGAAAAACAAAAAACACCCAGATGCATCAACAAGCTATTTGAGGACCAAAGAGTAACCACGTGCATTGGTAGGCCAAATGAGAAACAAAAAGCAGCAATGTGCATTGGTAACCCAGATGTAGTTAAAAAGATGGGTGCTTTGGTAGCCAACATGTGGTGAGAAAGGCAGCCAGATGCATTTGCAGAACAAGGGTTGGTATAAAGGGGGTCTGGGGGGCTTATTTGATATCTAGAAATCCCCTTTAATAAGTGGGTCACCAGATGTCTGCCCACCTACACCCTGGGAATGAGTAAATGAGTACAGGAAGTAAGGAAAATTATTATCACTCCCTTCACTTTCACCAGCTCAACTTTCTTTTTTAAAAAAGCTAGAAAAAAAAGCCTATAAAAACACCCAAAAACATCTGTTTAAGCCTTTGCAAAAGCCTGTATAGGCTGTACAGCCTGTAAAGCTAGCATTTTAGCCTGGAATTGTTCCCAGATACCTAGCTCTCCAGAGTAGGCAATTGGAGGCAGTAAATGCTGCATTTTTTTAATGCAGGTCTGAACATAGCCTTTATTTTAAGATTTTTATGTCTTTATGTCCTTTAGGGATCAGTGAATGATCCAGTTTTACCCAATTATCTTTAAAATATAGTTGTGCTGATTACATTTTAATGGATTTTTACTAAAGTTTATGAAGTAGCTATTTTTGCCTTCCAAATTGAGTTAGTTTTAAAACCCATTTTCTTGTAGTGGTCTCTAATGATGCTGCTCATTTTCAGCCTGTAGCCCAGACATGAAAATGAAGGCCGCCACCCCTTTAAAGAAAACTATAGTTCCACATTCCAAAGTTGCAAGCAGGCAGGAATTTTATTGCAGAATTGCAAGCATAGTAAGTATGACATCACTGCCTGGCCAATCAAGATGGCTGAAGTTCTGACACTTGGAAAGGACGAGATGCAGATAGTGGCACCTACAATGGAACAAAGACAGGTATATGTTGATAAAAAATTACAATCAGACAGGTATGTTTTTTATATTGCACAACGGATCTCACCTGACCCTTCTGCAATAAAGAACCCAGCTGGTCGCAATATTTTAACATTTATTTCCACTTCCACTTATAAGTACGATCTGCTTTAAAGTGTATTTCAACTTTTAATTAGCTTAACTTATTGGGGTCTCCATGACACATTAGTTATGCAGCATTGTGCCCACAAGAGGGACTGAATTGGAGGCACACTCCATTCCCACTCCCCCTTTCGCCATCAGCTTTTGATTAATGAAATTTGTTTCTGCATCTAGTATTTATCAAACAGTGAGGCACTCAAGAGCCTGCCCCTTGGATTAAACAGAAGAATGGTGTGTGTGTGTGTGTTTTTAATATGCTGTGTTTTCTCAGTTCTAGGTGTAGAGAGAATGACATATCATAATATTGATGCATGTGCAGATTAGAAAACTCTTAAATTGCAAACTTAAGATTCATTTATGAATGGACTTGTAATAATAATAATACAAAATCTGTAGACTCCTTGCTGTAATCACTGCATGTAATCAATTCTAATGGGGAGGATCCAGCCCTTCCATTTTTTCCACCTCTTAATAGTTGAAGGATTCTTATTGTGCTGTCTCCATAAAGTCTTCCTTTTTAGGTCCAGGGATAGGGTTCACCACAGTGTATACACCAGGACTGCCATTATTGTTGAATTTCATGACTGCCCACTGGTGGGTACGATACTGCAAAAAAGAAATGAAAAGTTTTGCACTATGCAAATATGCATGTGTTTTTATGTTTTCAAAACAAAGCAAATACATTTAAAACAATATAACTGCAAGAGTACCAATTACTAATAAAGCTAAAATATATAAGTAAGTAACAAAAATACCCCAGGTCAACTTTTGTGAGATTTTTTATCTGTTCTCTTAAATCTAGTATGCAACAAAATAGAAAAACAAGTGACAGAGGGCTTTTTGGAAAAATACAATATATTTGACTGAAAATAAGTGGCTGGGAGGTCATTCTAGACAAATCTCAACTGAAATTAAACATGACAAGGCATACAAAGTACTGTGAAGCGACATTATGAAGGGAAATTATTAAAAGAGTTTAATTTTCTCTTTTCCCAAAGGGTTTCGCTGTGTGGCTTTTTCAGGAGAGCGCAGAGACTTTAGCTAACATAATACAAAGTAAATAGATAGACATAGTTTAAATATATATTCTTTTGTATGGATATGATTGGTGATGGGGATTCATTTAAGGCTGGAGACACTCAGAGGGTCATACACTTTTGATGAAGACTGGACACCTATTACAGTCCATGTTTTAGGAATTGGGGATTGTGAATTTATTTTTTATTATTACTATCACTACCTTTGTTGACATTTTGGGTCATATATTGGCACTTTAAATAGATTAAATATATCGAAGAAGACATGGATACACATAGTTGGATAATGGAATGATTTAAAGGTTTTAATTTTACATATATGGTATATTGATGGTTCATATGGTAGGTTATCAGACCTCTTGATTGATAACTGAGAAACACTCCAAGTGCTGCTGCCCTTGTTGATACCACCCAATTTGGGTGAGGTTCCACATGCTACAAACATCAGGTACATCCACAGCTGAATGATAAATATGACTGTACTAAATTTGTGAAACATTATCATTGATATAAGATTTATGTATTGCTTTAATTTTAGATGTCTCTGTTCTTTTGCTGATGAACCAGAACTAGTCCGTGAAACACATAGAAACATACAGGGTGCACCCCTACAAGGGTGCCCCAGACATGAATATCTTGTATTGTTTGGTTTGCATGTTTTTTTAAAAAAAGTTTTATATTTTAGGAGTTTTAAAGTTATTTAATAAAGTATAATGGTTTACACTTACAAAATAATTCTGAATTTTGAATTCATTGGCCTCTAAAGTCCCAGAATAATGAAATCTTATAGACTTTGATGCGCAGTGTTATTTATTAGGGATTTGGCCTTGATAAACTAAACAGGTTGGATAATATACTATTAATAATGTAGTTTAAATATAATGACATACATTGTACAGATCCAAGAGCAAAGAGAAACAATCCTCCCCCCTCTCTGCTATCTATGTTCTCTCTTTCCCTTCTCCCTCGCTCTCATTCTCCTCTTCATCTCTCGTTGTCTTCACTCTCCCATCTCCCTTCCTTTCTCTCCTCATTTTACTCTATCACTCCCTGTCTCCTCTTTCCTCTCTCCCTCTCTGTCTCCCTTTCCTTTTTCCCTTTCTTCTTCTTTCCTCCCCATTCTCTTTCTGACATCGATACCTTCTCTTTCCCCCACTCTCTTTTTCCTCTCTCTCCCTCCTCTCTTTTTCTCTCTGTCTACCCTTTACCTTCATCTTTCTGTCCCTCACCCTCATTCCCTATCACTCCCTCTGCCCTCTTTCCCTCTCTCTCCTATTGCATGTCTCTTTTTCTCTCTCTCTCCTAGCCTCTCGCCCTCTCTCTCTCAATTCTATTTCCCTCCTTTGTCCTGTTTCTCTCTCCCTCCCCTCTACATCCCTCTCTATGCTCTCCTTCTCGCTCTTTTCCCTCTCCCTCTTCTCCTTTCAATCTCTCTCCCCTCTCCCTTCCTCCATCTCTGTCACACCTTTTCCTTCCTCCCTTTTCCTGTTTCTGTCACTTCTCCTCATCCCATTCTTTCGCTCTCTGTTCTTCCTCATTCTCTCTCTCTCTCTCCCTCTTAAGAAAATCCTAAAGTGGGGCACACAAGATGATAGGGTGATTTATTAAAGGAATTTATGTTGTTTACTTGTGAAGGTGAAATATCACCTTCTGAATCAAATAACATTTCATAAAAGAAGTATAGGACTTTTTAGGCATAACTTTGTCACAACCAAATTTTGCAATGCCAGCAGAACTTTATTTTGAAACAGTGTTTTAAAATCAATAATAGGTATATCCAGAGTCTTTTCATAACACACATATGAAAACAAGATATCATGATGTCCATGTATATAGGAGGTGCGGTCTCAAATCACTGGAATTGTATTGTACCGGCGCCTTATGCAGATAACAAAAATAAGGTTTTGGTGGCATTTAAAAATTTGGTTCTGACAGAATTATACCTAAAAATCCTAAATATCTTTTATGGAAAGTTTTTTCATTCAGATTCTTTTTTGGAATGTTGGCATCAAGCTTTGAATAATATTTGGCCACTAAATTGTGTGAACATATTGTTTTCTCTGTCTTGAAATATCACCTTGCAAGGAATATTTGACTTAGTTTACTGAAATCGGCTGCCCTCATGCAATGAAAAACTGGCTTATTCATTATTTCTCTATCCATATTGCCTGGTCCACAGGGTAATAAGAATGGGTAACAAAATTATACCAGGGCAAAATGAATTTCAGGATAATGTAAATCTTTGGTGTCTCCTTGTAAGGAGCACCCCGAGCAGATGCTCTATCTCCTGTTTTTACCAATAAAAACATGTGAAGCAATAGTGTGAGAGCAAATACAAGGAGTTCTAGACACAACACGAGGGAAGAGAAGTTCTGTTAAAATTCAATAGAATTATACATTTGCAAAAAAAAAAATCTGGAGCACAAAGTAGTGAGGAAAGCAAAGATGAAATGAGTAAAAGATTAACATGGACAACAGCTGACAGCAAAAAGAGATGATGCTGTGAAGGTATGGTTCAGTAGGATGCTAGATGACAACAGTGAGAGGACATGCAACAGGGGCACGGTGTAATTTCAGAGGTAGATGAAATGAGGGTAAAGTAGAAGGTGATACAAATGTGCAAAGTGGAAGAGTGTATGTGCAATAATTTTCAATAACAATAAACTATAATTGCCCTTCTTTATTCTGGATGCTGAAGAAATGACAAGGACTTAAAATTGCTAGAAACAAGCCTTACCTTCATACGACAATGTTTTCCTTGTTTGCGTTTTTGGTGGGTATTATAGACGAGTCCGAGAATTATGATGGTAATAAGCAGCACTGCCAGGATGATACCCACAGCCGTAGCAAAATGCACATGAAACTTTTTCTGTTTTGGAACCTCTGGAAAAAAAATGGTACAAAGCACATTGGTATCATTTTATAAAGCGTCTATGGTCCCTTTATTTTCTTGTGAACTTACAATCTTCTACATACAGGGGTTAATTTACTAAAGGAATATAGGCTGTTTCCGCTGGACGGAGGACGACGCTGGAATACGAAAACGACGCTGGATGAGCACAGGGGGACCAGGTAAGTATGGATGGGAAAAATCTCGGGGTTTACCATCCTTGCAATTTTTTTGTGCCCGAACGAAGGTCGGGCTTAACGGCAAGGTGGTTAAACATAAACACATTTAAAAATAGATGCCAGTAGCATGAGAATTTCTAATGCAATACCGCCCAGGACAGGGGTCATCAAACTGTTTTGGCTGGAGCACACTAGGCCGGACTCTCTCTTGAGTCCAGCCCTAATGGCTCCGCCCCCACCAGGATTGCCCCCTGAAGGAAAGTCCCTCTCCTCTGAAATGCATACGGAGGAGAGGGAATGTTCCGTATAGGGAGCCACAGCAAGAGGAGGCTTACGAGCCCCATGCGGGTCCGGCAGTTTGTTCCAGGCTAATCCTAGCCGGCAACCCGCAGCCCCGGAGCTGTGGGTTGCCGGCCGGCATTAGGCCAGATCGGCCAGGGGGCGTTAGGCCGGGTCAAACTACCTGCTAGGCTGTATCTGGCCTAAAGGCTGGAGTTTGCCTACCTCTGGCCTAGGGGCTCAAAGGTCAGTCACGTTAAGCAGCAGTCTCTGCCCTTACCCTTACACACAAATATTTCTCCTGAATCTTTTGACAAAGGTAAAAAACTAATATTAACTGTAGTGAGAAACATTGTTTTAAACTGACAAATAATTCTCCCACAAAGTTCAGCACAAAGTGGTGAGCCATGACCCATCTTCGGCGGATAATTCTTTTGTACCCAATTTTGGTACACACACCTGTTAAAAGTTAATTTGCTAATTGAGAAACCTTAGGTAATGTTATCTTAATAAACTTTACAGTTTGTCTCTCACAACTTTTAGAGTGTTGCAGGCATCAATTTCTAAATTTGTTTATGTTTAACAAATAGCATTAACTTTTGTTGGTGACAACACTAAAAATATTTTTTTTGTTGTTTTGTCTGGTAAATAAAGGTTCAAGTAAAGTTTAAAGGTAACAAATTCTTAATAGCAATGTCACTGCCTTAAACTGGCCACAATAGCTTCAAAGTGATATGATTAAAGCTGCGTACACACTTCCAATTTTTATCGTTCAAAATGAACGACGAACGAACGACAAACGATCGATTGGGCAAAATTTGTTCGTAAAAAAAGTAACCAACGAAGCCGACGAACGAGGAAAGTCGTTGGAAATGAACGACCGGACCGGCGGATCGGATTGGACGACGATCGTTGTGTGTACGATCGTTCATTGATCGTTCATGGTCTGAGCATGCGTGATGAACGAACGTTCCTGCGGTGCACGTAACTTCCTGTATCGTTCAAACGATCGCATCTATTGTGTGTACAATATCTACGAACCATCGTGTCGTTATCTGTATGTACAGGATCGGTGCTATACGATCGTTCGCAGATATCGTGCAGGATCGTTCGTCGTTCGTTTACCAACGATAATAATTGGAAGTGTGTACGTAGCTTAAGAAACAGTTGGACAAAATTGAGGTTGACCTGATGAATTACTGTCACACACGAAGATGCAGGACCACTAGGGGGGACTACGGCTTGCACGGAGGTGGTGTGAGCCCTGAGAAGGGTGAGGGCGCAAAATCCAAGCAGTAACCAGGTTTTCTACGGAGCCTCTGATAGTAAGAATTCTGCGCCGCTGGTTACTGCCAGGTTGCGGTCCTTAGACACAGCTAGGTGGGCAAAACAAGGTATGAAATCACAAAGCAGATGGATAGTCGAGAAAAGCCGGGGTCGAGGCAGACGGCAAGCAAGAGAGGTCAGGTCACCAGAGGTCAATAGGCAGGGATCCAGAAGACAGACACCTGTGGCACAGGGGCCACTGCGGGCACAGGGAACACAGGAGACACTGGAAGCAACAAGTGACTCATGAATATCCACAGACAGACAGGAACACTGGAACAGCACAGGGAAGTTGGCTGGGAACCAACAGACTGGACTAGGTGGGGTTAACGCAGGAGCTGGACAAAGGAAACACTGAATAAAGCACCGGGTGGACAGGAACTAGTTCACAGAACTAGGGGCTCAACACAATGTAGACACAATGGAGACATGTTGCACGAACACTATCCAACAACACAGGGCACTACAGGTGATGAATGGGGACAAGTCCTCTTTCATCACCTGTAGTGGCCAGATATTGTAGTAGAACTGCAGAGGTCTGCAGTTCAGTTTCCCACGTGGCATCAGAATGGAGCTGAGCTGCACAAGTCCCCATTTATCACCTAAAGTGCCCGGAGATCTCGCAATGACAGGAGGATCATAATGTCATTGTGAGAAAACAAGTTAGTTAAAAAAACACAAAAATTCAGTAAATTACTTTAAAATTAATTGTTATTTTTTTTAAATACATTTTTTACACCAAATTTTTACCGTAGAATTACATTTTTTCGGGTCGGGTCTATCCAAATTCGAACAGTCATATTCGAATATAAGGACAACCCGAATGCAAACACCAACACTAGTCAGCATGGATTCAAGAAAGACCGAAGTTGTCAAACAAATTTACTGTAAGTAAACAGATAGGCAGTGGAGTAGCAGTTGATATAGTGTACTGGATTTTGCTGAAGTATTTGACACAGTACACCACAGACATTTATATGCAAATTAGGATCTATAAGTTTGGAAAACTCAATCTGTAAATGTATAGAGAATTGACTTAATGACTGCATCCAGAGTAGTGATTAATGATTCATACTCTGCCTGGTCTAAGGTTATTAGTGGTGTACCCCAGGGTTCAGTGTTGGGACTTTTACTGTTTAACATCTTTATAAATGATATGAAGTTTGGAATTATAAGTACCATTTCTGTGTTTGCAGTTGATACCAAACTATGTAATGGAATTAAGTCTATACAGAATGTCTATAACCTACAAGCAGAGCTGGATGTACTGTTTGATTGGGCAGCCGTGTGGCAAATTACATTTAATATTGAGAAAGTTATGCACTTGGGGGCTAACAACATGCATGCTTTATACTGTCTAGGGGGAATACATTTTGGGGACGCAGAAATGGAAAAGGATCCAGGTGTTCTGGTAGATCATAGACTTAATAATAGCATGCAATGCCAAGCACAATATCTAAAGCTACTTTGTTGTATTTAAAGAGTAATAGACTGCATAGATGGAGACATAATCCTGCCCCTGTACAAAGCATTGGTCAGACCATATCTGGAATATGCAGTCCAGTTTTGGGCATCAGTTCACTAAAAGGATATTGTGGAATTGGAGAGAGTGAAGAGAAGGGCAACAAAACTATGCAAAGGGAATGGAGGAGCTCAGCTATGAGGAGAGATTAGCTGAACTGAATCTATTCTCCCTTGAGAGGAGATGTTTAAGGGAGGATATGATCATTCTGTATAAATATATATTTGGGCCATATAGAGAACTTTCTTCCCGATTATTCACTTTAAGATCATTACAAAGGACAAGAGGGCACTCTTTGCATCTGGAGGAAAAAAGTTTAAGCTCTGGATAAGGAAGGGATTCTTTACTGTAAGCTCTGTGAAAATGTGGAATAGGCTCACTCAGGTAGTACTTTTAGCAAGTACTATAATGATAAAGATGGATGCTTTTCTAGAAGCACATAATTTAACTGGGTAATAAAGGTTTAAGGTAAAGATAACAGAGACTGTTGATCCAGAGAACATCCGATTGCCTCATGGAATCAGAGGGAATTTTTTTCCCGTTAGAGCAAATTAAACCAGGGTTTTTTTTTATGCCTTCTTCTGGATCAATTGGTCTATAGGGTTTTTATCTGGTATATGTTTATTTCCCCAGTGGTTGAACTTAATGGACTTATGTCTTTGTTCAACCTTACCTAATATGTAAGATTACAGATTCTTTTTTAATGCATTTTTAGAAAGTGTCCCAACTTGGTTTGCATTTATACTCGTCTGGGTGTGGTTTTTGTCCAGAACTAAAGATGATTCTGAGAGGAACAAATGGTGGTGTGCATCACAGAGGATCACCTGGTGGAGGAAGGTGGTTAAAATTTACCTAAATCTACATCATATTTAGAATGTCTACTTCTGGAGACCTCATTTACGGAAAGACATTTATAAAATAAATAAAATAGGTGATATACAATTGTGACATGGTGTTTGCAAAACCCTTAATAAGCATGTTGCTTTAGGTAAAAATACTTAGCTCTTTACCAAGGGTTTTTTTTTAAAGCAAGGACTGGGACTAGTCTCACAGGGGATCCACAAGAGCAAGGTAGGGTGGATTCCCAATCCCATGGACCATGTTTTCTCCCACACTGAGCTGGTGATTTTGAGCAGGTGAAGCTTTAGCTCAGGGAGTGAATTTGAACTGTGTGTTCGCAGAAAGTACTTGCAGTCTTGTGACAGTCTATTTCTTGTTAGGTAACAACCTAACAAGAAATAGAAAAACTATAAAAAGCTTTTCAAAACTATCCAGAAGATTGTACTTTTGTTGCTTTGTTGAACATTGAAGATTCTAAACCCCTGTGCGGACAAACTGGGGTTTGATTATTGGCTTTGTTTTCTGTCTGTTTGAAGAAAATAATAGAGGGCAAAGCAGCCTGAAATTTTAAACTGTTGTCCTAAATACTTCTCTGCAAGTAGTGCTTTAGGAGTTAACCCCTCTTAGCATATTAGAAGAGATTGCAGGAACCTAACATGTACTGTCTTGAGAAAAGGAGAGAAGGGCATTATTGAAACCACAAAAAGTATCCTCACCGATTGGATATGGGTGGGGAGAGGTAGAGAAGAGAAAATGGCAGAAGAGAACAGGTAAATAATCGCCCAACTGTCAGTTGTGTGGGTGGGTTGGGGATTTTCGTAGAATTCTGTCAGTAGTGGTCTTCACTGGAGTATATACTCAGAGCATTTATTTAAATTGGGTTTTCCTCCAGGATTCTTTAACAATACTTTTACGAACTGAGCCTGATATGATTTTATCAATCATATTTGCGTAAGGAAAATCTTTTTGCCAAAAGTGTACATTTGAGGTAATTCAAGGTTTGACAAACATAGACTGAAAAAGGGTGGGTATGGGTTGCTGAAATAAAGTTGGTAGGGAGAATAGTTGGTAGTATGGTAAAAGCTGAGATGTAGAGCTCCAGAGCAGCGCTCGCTAACTGGTGGTCCTTGTGAAAATTTTGGTGGTCCCTGGTTGTGTCCCCCGTATGGACACAACCCACTCACTCTCCCATGGCAGGCTCAGACCTTTTGTTGCATCCTGTCCTGTGCTTCTGTCCCCCTAGGATGTTTGCAAGCAGGTCTGAGTCTGCAATGGGAGCGTGGGTGGGTTCTGGCATCATGAAATCTCTCAGGGGGAAGTTTCTTCCCCTTTCAGTGACACACAGCTTGCCGTTCATGCGCGGTCCGGATTCCATGGATTTAGTGGCCACTGCTTCAAAGAGATTTGCCACTAAGGCTTTTCTTTAGTGTAATACCTGTATAGAGTGGTTGAGCTACACATTCTGGTCTCTGTAAAGCACAGGGAAATAATGGGTTAGTCTGAAGTGAAAAAAACTGTTATTGTATAGCTTTGGTGGACCACATATCAATATCGAGGCAGTGAGTTTCATGACCAGATTCACCATCATTTTGCCACACCTATGACCACATTTATGGTTAAGTCAAAAAAAAAATGTACTTGTGCATTAGTGGATGTGTACTCCATCCAACCAGGCAGACCTTACAGTAGCCTGAAACTCAAGAATCTTGTTAAAAAAAGTTAGGAAGTGCCACAGTACAGTCTCCCCTAGGAAAAGCATCTTTTGAGGTGAAATCTAAAGAGATTAGCATGTGATCAAATACCACTATAGCATGTATATCTGGAGAACAAATTAGTAGTAACAGTGCGTCTATGAAATAAAGATATTTAAGACGTGCTTGAGAAGTATGAGCAATTAAATCAAACTAAATTAAACAAGTGTTGGAATTCTAGAGGATATCTCTGGTGCAATCCTTACATAATTGAGCTGTAAGACAGTAACAAATTCATGCAAATATAATAGAGGACGATAAAGACAAACTGTAAAACAAACTGAAGCTTCACAATGCAGAAAATACATTGAGAAAATAAACAATAAGAAAAAAAAAACAATGACGTGATTCAGAGGAAGGCAAACCATGAGAAGATGTTGAAGGTGCAGAAAAGGAGTCATGAAGCATATCCTGAAGTAAAGATTCTGCAGGATCTGAAGAAGTAAACGTGAGGTTCTGCTCCTGAGATCTTGGACGTGATGAGTTTTCAGGATAAGCCAAGTGTATTTTGTGTGGAAAAAGTTTAGCAAGTAAAAATGTTTGTGCTAAACTTGTGCTACAG
>NC_092863.1:22083718-22180938 GCF_032062135.1 Pyxicephalus adspersus | reverse complement strand
GTAGAATGTAATTGCCTGATCAGCTCTGTCGACACCTCCCATGGTGTTATTGTAGTCAATCACTACTTGGCTTCATGATTTCTTTCCCACCTTTTATGCGTACCATAACAGTGGAGGCATTATGGACTGTACTCATTAGGCACACATAGTTACATAGTTACATAGTAGGTTAGTTTGAAAAAAGACATAAGTCCATCAAGTTCAACCACTAGGGAAATAATCAAATCCCAGATAAAAAAACCCCATAATACATAGTTGGTCCAGAGGAAGGCAAAAAATCCTGCTACAATTTGCTTCAACAGGGGAAAAAATTGCTTCCTGATTCCATAAAGCAATTGGATGATCCCTGGATCAACAGTCACTGTTATTTTTCTTTAGAGCCTTAATACCCAGCGTGAGATCGCCCATAGCAACGGGGTCAGAAGACAGCAATGAACCAGACAGCACACTTGAAAGTTGCAGTTAAAACAGGCTCCTGCCTGTCTATTTATTAGCACTTTAACAAAACAAAAGAAATGGCTCGGCATACCCTTTTGACAGTAAAGCAGTTTAAGCAAAAGCAATTCAAGGCAGTCTTTAGAACACAAAACAAGCATGTTCCATTCACATGTAATCGTTGCTGGTGCAAGGCTGAGCTCTGTTCCCCTACAGGTCTTGGAACTAACAGCTGCCTTCTAGTGCCCTCCAGCTTGCAACACAGTGCTGATCCTCTTCCCTCGGCCTCTTGCTGATCACTCTCTCAGCCTGGATCCCTCTGGCTCTCTCTCAGCCTAGCATCCACTCTGGCTCTCTCCCAGCCTGGAATCCTCTCTGGCACTCTCTCAGCCTGGAATCCTCTCTGGCTCTCTCTCAGCCTGGAATCCTCTCTGGCTCTCTCTCAGCCTGGAATCCTCTCTGGCTCTCTCTCAGCCTGGAATCCTTTCTGGCTCTCTCTCACCCTGGAATCCTCTCTGGCTCTCTCTCAGCCTGAACTGCTCACTCATCTTGGATCCCTCTGGTTAATTACTTCCCCCCCACCACCTTTCACCTGAGTGCAGGTGCATATTAACCCAGTCAAGGATTGGGTTGGGCCAAGGAACCCACTCTTTCACTCCCTTGGCTGTCTCCAGGGCCCTAAAGTCCCTGGTTTACCTTCTAAAAACCTATTCAACCTAATCACTTTCTATTCCCTGGAGCCTTTATTACATTTTCCTGACACTTTTCTACCCTTTCTGGGGACACACTGTCACACCAGTTATATTCTGTGCTTCCAGAAAAACATCCAGCTTTTTCTTAAAGCAATCTATCGTAATTGCTGAAACTACTTCCTGAGGGAGCCGATTCCACATTTTTACAGACCTTACAGTGAAGAATCTCTTCATTATCCGGAGCTTAAACTTCTTTTCCTCTAGACGCAATGAGTGCCCTCTTGTTCTTTGTAATGATCTTACAGTGAATAATGGGGAAAAGAGTTCTCTATATGGACCATTTATATATTGATACAGGGTGATCATATCCCCCATAAACCTCTCTTATCAAGGGAGAATAGATTCATTTCAGCTAATCTCTCCTCAAAGCTGAGCTCCTCCATTCCTTTTATTCCATTCCTTTTATTAGTTTTCCACATCTTTTTTGTCACTCCATCGCAGGGCCATCATTTTGCCTTTCTGCCCCAACAATCATTTCTCCTGTCTTCAGCTTCCTTTTTGCAAACATTGATGGCATGTTGCGCCGGTTAGCCCTAACAGTTCCATACGCATCTGTTTTGTGAAGAGTAAAAGTTGTGGGTTGTGACACAATAGCCCGGATTTAGCAATGGCTCAATGAGTAAGAGAACAGAAGATGTTGCCATTCCATAGTTGCTTTATTTTGGGTTTAATTTTGTCCCTTTTCCAGTGTATAGGACTGAATTTTAAATGTAGCCAGTTGAGGATTCGAACAGCATGTAGGATTTCATGCCAAATGGTGCTCTCTTTGATGTAATGTATTGCACCCAGGTGAGCCTCCCCTTGTAGGCCATTGGACTTTCATCTATGCTGATGTCTTTCTGGCACAAAGGTCTGTTGGAAAGTTTTAAGAATCATTTGAGATACCAAATTTTCTTGAGCTTTGGTGCTGGAGTAGTTTCATCAAATTCTTCATTGTTGGCAAAGTGTAGATATTTCCTGATCAGGATAAATCTGTTCTCTGACATGACTGTGGCAAAGAATGGAGTGGCAAGTATTTAATTGGTAGACTAATGCCCACCACTCCCTGAAGTATTACTAAGCCTAGAAATAGCCAAATGTCATCTTTGGTCACTGGTTCCCACTTTTTGCCTCTTGCAAACCTTAGGTGTGGGGCAGCTAATTGTTGTCCAGTGTACCTCAGATACTATTTTTTCAATATCCTCATCGGTCAGAAACAATTGCAGGTATGCCAAGGGTCATTGCATTCAGCATCAATTTTCACACCAGGTGCTCCAGTAAATGGGAATCTTGGGGGAACTCCCTGAGTTGCACCAAGGTCAATAGTGTACCAAGTGCACACATTACTGACCTCAAACTCAGATTCGTCACTGTGTTCTATTTCACTGTCACTGTCTGATGACAAGTTTCCTGGTGAATCATTATCGCTCAATTTTACAAGTGACTCCAAATCATTATCACTGCTTTCTAGTTGTTCAAAAACAGTTTTTACGCTGGTGAGATGCCTTTTGGATGCCATGGATGTGGTCAAGTTTCCAGTAAGAAGTCAGGAATGTTCAAGGTCAGAGACAAGTTTTCAAATGAGGAAATGAGGTAATGAGGAAAAGGCCAGGAAAATTTTAAGGTCAAACAAAGGTCAGGGCAACGTAATCTGCTTTTATATTTCCCACCAGGTCATGCCTCCCCAGCGTATTGATGATTCACGCATCAAGAATGCAATGCAGAAGCCAGCCGGGGATTGCTGAAGCCGCTGCTGGATTGTAGGGCGCCGGTAGGTTTTTTTGTTGCTACCCCGAGTGTGGCTCAGGGTTACTGCTTTTGGTATAAAAAATTCACCCCAAGCCACACTTGGGAATACCGCCAAGGGGGTTAAGGTCTGAATGTGGGGGGCCGAGCCAGTGCACTTGCTCCACATTGCAGGTAGTGTCCATACCTTTAGATGATGGAATGTGGTTGCACACAGGTCAGGATCTATACTCCAGGTTGTTGGTTTTATATGCCATTGCAGATGATTTTGCCTTTAATTTAGAAAGGTTGACACTGTGGTGGTAATCCCAGTAGATTGAACCTTGAGTTCTTGGCACAGGGATTGTATGCTTTATCCATTGCTGTATCATTAGCCTCCTGTAAAGTGGATCTGAGAAATGCAGCAACAGTACCTGCTATTTTATAGTGTTCAGAAGATGCACGAGTACATTGTATCTTGAGTGAGGGTGTGCGTGGCTTCCTAAGTGTCAGCAATGTTGAATGAGCCTGCCAGGGAGCTATCCAGGGTCGCTGCAGTGGAACAAGGCATCTGTGATCAGTCTAAAAACTGATCCATTGGTGACTGCTGTCACTTAGCCAGGTACACGTGAGAGCGTGAGTGAGGACTGTAAGGTGGAAAGCAGCGGTTTCCCTCAGCAGGTGATGGAGCCTCTGGAAACCGCTGAGGTTCCAGAACTGAAAGTCAATACCTCTTAAATAACTATGTGTCTAAGTCACTTATTTTATCAGTCTGTTTTTAGCCTGGTGTTAATTGATTTTTATCCGCAGAGTTTTTTTTTTTTCATTTAGGGTACCGGGGTGTCCACTTTACCAAATGTTTTTTAAGTGTATTTAACCCTTGTAGGTAATTTTACATGGGGACATGGATTTCTGTCTTTGGTGGAAGTGTCAAGCAGGTAAACGTTTTGGGTTACATGAATTACTTGTTATGTAGGTTTTCATTTAAACATTTGTAAGTGCGACTTACTTATTTTGGGTTATGCAATACCTCTCAGACACCCAAGATAAAGGTACAGAACAAGGATATTAAGATTTAAGCATCATGAAAATTCAAATTGTCATTCTGTATTAACTAAAATTGTGAAAAAAAAAATATATATATAGCAAGCCTGCTGCTTGGGTCTTTGGTCCTAATGATTTTATTTATGTATTTAAGTATGTATCCTATCATCTTACAAAAAATCTAACCTCAGACCAGCAATTTTTTTGCTGGATGAATTGTTTAAAGAATGCTATTTAGAAAGTGTGAAAAAAACAGAATCTGCTTGTACAGTGTACAGTTAGTTTATCAAAGTTGGGGGTAATCTGTACTGTAGCTTGAGGTAAGTGTAGCTGAGGCATAGATGTAAAAAAATACTTAGATTTAGCCGGGCACCCTCCAAATAGTGGTGGAGTTTGCTGTTGATGACTCACAGGTTGCAACTTTCAGATACTTTGGATCATGCAGCTGAAAAGTGAGGAAACAGAAGGATGGACAATCTTCCAATCAGCGAACAGATATAGTCAAGATCAAGCAGGAATCCGTAACCGGTAAAGTCAAAGAAAGGTGAATAGAAGCACAATCAAACAAAGGGTCACTTCAACACGAGGTCACTAAGGACCTAAGAGGCAAATGGAGTTACAAGCAGAAACAGCAGGGTTCTTGACCAAAGTGTAGAAATACTTAGCTTTAATGTAGAGTGTTGTGTCACTATGCTTTAAGTGCCCTAGGTAATCAGGAAAACTGGTAGTGAGTGCAACTGTACACTGGAAATTATACTTGGAAATGTGATACAGTGTTTGAATTTGATCTGAAAGATAATGTTGATATAATATTTTATTTGTCATTGTATTGTTTCATCCTAACCTTGTGTTGTTTTACTGTACATTTCATCTTCTCTTTTTAATGTGAGTTATTTTTACGTGATGAAACCTTAGCCACTATGCTACACCAAACATGCCTTACCCTACTAAACCCCCCTCCCTATCTCCTCAATTCAAATTGTATATATAAACTTTGTTACTACTGGAAATGTACCTACCTTATATTTGATAACATTTCCAAGCATCCATGTATGTTTATATTTTAACTTTAGTGCTTTATTTGTTGACTAATAATATGTTTATGTGACATCACGGTAGCTCAGTGGTTAGCCCTCTGGCCTTTGCAGCGCTGGGTCCCAGGTTCGAACCTTGACCAGGACACGATCTGCACGGAGTTTGTAGGTTCAGCTTGTGTTTGCATGGGTTTCCTCCCACATTTCAAAAACATGAAGTTAGATTAATTGGCTTTCCCCCCAAAATTTACCTTAGATTGTATTAAAGGCATATGACTGAGGTAGAGACATTAGATTGGGAGCTCCTTTGAGGGACAGCTTCTGGCATGATATGAAAAATGGACTTTGTACAGTGCTGCATAATATGTTGGCACTATATAATAATCTTTAATTTTTACAGTATTACTCTTTAACATTATTTATTTACTATTTATTGTTTGTTTTCATAAAATGACATAAGAACAAATTAATAAAACAAAAGGTCCATGATATAGAATTAGTACTGTCAGCAACAATTAGTAAATGTGACTTGTGCAAAAACACACACAGCCTGGTATTACTTTAAATGGAAAGGTAGAGACTGTAAGAAGGCTACAGGACATATGTAGCATTTTGTTATAATGATGGTAAAAAAGGTCAGGGCTAGCACTACTCAAAAATGCCTATACTGAAATGTTTCTGTAATCATTGTATATTATAGAAACAGTCTTGAAAACTTTTTACATTAGTTACAGCTGTTTGAAAGCCAGTTCATGTGGTATACAGTAGGCAGTATAGCCATAGTCTAATGGTTGTCAGACGTGCTTTACACATTAGATATAAGTGGCTTGAGAGTTTATAGTCAATGTACACACCAGGTAGTGATTGTCTGCTATCTATGCTGTTTGACCTAACCGAAGTTATCCCTATTAATTTGTTTGCTTTATCCAACAGGAACCTAACCAAATGTCTGATGTTCATGTCAATTTTGCAGTTGACCCAAATCTAAAAAACAACATTCAAAGACCTTCCGCAACACCTAAATTCCCATAGATGCACAGCATTTTAGTATCTACATATTATTCCTCAAGGTTTCATAATTACTTATGAAACATATACCAGAATCCTCTTTACTAACCTATGCCTATCCACTTTTTTAGTATATCACTTCAAATTTCTCTCGTGCTAGCTCATGTTATGAACATTGTCAGTATGAAGACTGAGAAACTTTTCTTTTATATTGAGGGGCCTACTGCTGTATAAAAATCTGTAATTAAAACACTAAAAAGAACAAAAGCTGGCTAATGGTTTCAAGGCTTTATATATCACCTAGGTTTCTAACCCATACCTTCTGAAACCTCTGATCCACTATAGAAATGCATCTGTATCTAACTGCAATTAAGCAGCCAAGTAAATTAAAGTGCTGGGCATGCACACAGCCAGTACTTTGTAAGCCTGGGCAGCAGACATTGAGTCTGTTGGACTGAACCCTGGTCAGTACTTTGCATTTTCAAAATATGTGATTACTACGCTAGGACTTTATATTCTTTTACAGCAAGTGACATGACACAGTTTGTTTTGTTCTAAGTTCCATTCCATTGTGCAAAATATTTATTTGTAAACATCACAACAAACATAGTTAGAGTCCCATGCTCTTCCTAAAATTAAAACTAAGGGCGGACAGTTATCGCAAAACCCAGAAAAAATTCTTGCTGCTTTTGAAGATTTTTATAGCCGTTTATATGGCTCTGCTAACTCCACTAATGCATTGGGATTGGAAAGATTTCTTGACCAACTTGTCCTCCCTAAACTGCACTCCAAACATAGAGTGTGGGATCTATAGATTCCATCATGTGGAGGAGAAAAAGCACCAGAGGCCCGGTAAAGTGTCCGGCCCTTTCCCATTCTATGCAGATTTGGGACAAATTAAGCCACCACCCGAAGCTTTCTTCCATTCACAAACCTCTGACCCCATTGTGGCTCAATCCGGACTTCCCGCCGGGAATGCACCCAGCAGATTTTCACTGGTGGATCGCTAACGGCTTTAAGCGCATTAAGGACATGATAGATGTTCGAGCGGTAGTCACATGGGAACACTTATCCTCTCAATTTGAAATTCCAGCTACAGAATATTTCCGCTATAGACAACTGTTTTCCTTTATCTCTAGGATAGTTAGGGACGCCTCACAACCCATGTGTTCCTCCCCTTTTGAAAGCACTTGCTCATCTATAGCTAACACGAGGGGGCAAATCTCGGTTATTTACTCAGTATTGATTGACCAGCATAAAAAATTGAGATATATGAGGGAATGGGAAAATGAATTGGGCATTGTGTGGGATCTGGAGGAATGGCAGGATATGATGTATGCCCTATCTAAAATATCTCTCAACTCTGCGGTGGTGGAGGCCAACTATAAAGTAGCCCTTAGATGGTACCTCACTCCAGCTAAATTGGCGAGGATGTTCCCTTCTGTCTCTCCTATGTGCTTCCGGGGGTGCGGGGACAGGGGCTCCATGGTACATATCTGGTGGACGTGTCCGGTGGCTGAGAGGTTCTGGAATGAAGTATTCAATTTATTCTCAAGAGTGGTGAAACAGGAGATTCCAGTCACTGTGGATGCTGCACTATTTAGTAAATTAGATATAACACTGTCGAAACCCACCCAAAAACTGATTAGACTGCTACTGGTGGCAAGTAGAATTGCTTTGGCTAAAGCCTGGAAGGCCCCTACAATTCCCTTAGAACCCATAGCTTCCAAACTGAATTGGATCATGGTGAATGACAAACTCACTCATACATTGAAGAATTCACTGGGAAGATTTGAGGATGTTTGGGAACCATGGTTAACATATACCGGATCATAATAGCTGGTTATGGGACCTCAACTCGTAGTCTTGCTTGGTATTTAGACTCCGATAGTGCTTCCTCTATGCCTCTTTCCCCAACTCCCTGTTGCTGTCTTCCTAATTCTTGTCTCCCTTTCCCTATACCCTTTTGTGATTCCCCTTTTGTTCGTTATGTGTTAAGAGTCAGGGTCAAAGTGCGAGAGGCATCTTCTTTTCTCCTAACCGTAATATTTCCTTTTATTTCTCCGCATTTTTTTGGTTTTGCTCGGGTTTTATACCTTAAAGAAGCTTTAGGAGAAGAAGATTTTCCATTATTATTGTGAAATCAGTGGAAAGAGTGGCAATGCACTGTTTGCTGATGACATTAAAAAGTTGGTACGATGCTGGGAAAAATCAGAAAGGAAGGTGACTATGTAGAATGATGTTGTGATGTAATTTGTTTTTGAAACCTTTAATTAATAGAGTTATCTATATAAAATAGAATTTAAAAAAGTGCAGAAACATTTTAAAGATCTCTCGTAATATGTAATTGGACAATGAAAAAATGTTAGATGAATAATGAATAAATACAAAATGTTAGATAAAACTCAGTAGTCCCTCTACAACCAATCAAATTTAACATTCTCATTACTTTAAAACTGTCAATACAACTTAAGTTGGGATGGTTAAGTGCTGTTTTTTTTTTGGTGTTTTGTTGTAATCTTTGGAAAATAAATACAGCATCTTTGGAAACATTATTAACATTAATTACAGCAGCAAAATGCACTAAAATGTCATAGGAAAAAATATTGTACAGTAGAGGGTAAGGACCGTTTTATGCTTCTTGGAGAGCTACATGGCAAAAATCTAATCCCTTTAAATTTTCATCTTTATGTGGTTCATAGCTTTTTCATAGCAGTGACACAAAGTGTTTGTGTTACCATAGTTGTATTACTATAGTTTACAGTATGAGAGTTTTAAATAGTATGAAAGTTATAGTTTTGTGACAGGTAGGTATAAATTTAGGGGCCCCACCACAATGCTCCTTGATATGTAAGTGGTCTCAGGGGTCCCCAATTTGCATTTTAAATTTTGGACTCTTTAACACACCTGCCTTTGAAACAGCAACCCCAATGTTCAATTCTCATTAGTTTTTAAATTTGATACCCATATTTTCAAAGAATATGGTTTTTAGTAGCTATGAGGATCCACTGTGTACTGTGAAAAAAGTAATTACGACTTGATTTAGCACATATGAAGGTTTGAACACAGTAAGTTGTTACGCTGCAGAATATGACATGCAGCCTTTATACACCCAGCTATCACACTGCGCTGCCAATGATGTCACATACACAGAATATGGGCAGTGATGGGGATGTTACACTGGCTATCTGACCCCTATCTGCTAACATGTGCTAGGCAGTAATGAGAGGGTGGACACTGGCTGTCCTGCCCTCATATGCTATCACATGTTCACATGTATGATGCTCTTCACCACATTTTTAACATTATATAAAAGAGTGACTTTCCCTTTTATATAATAGAAAAATATGTTTGTTTGTTGCTTAAAAAAATGTATCTCATCTGGGATACTTGTGTCACAGCTTTGGACTGCTCCTTCTGTGCATGCCTGGATATCTATGGCATAAACAACTAGGAATGCAAATTTTGTGCTGTCTTGTCCTGCCCGTTTTTTGATCACATGGCTACAGCCTTCCACCACCCAGCTGAAAAAATTTTCTGGATATTACCAAAAGACACAAAGAAGTTTGCACATCTTGCCATTTAAACCTTGGTAAATGTCTCCCTGGTGGGAGGTGATGGGAAAGGTAGGAGAAAAATGGCTACACTACTTTCCTATTATTACTTACTAGGCATTTTATATACTGTTGCAGCACTTCATAAAATCAATCAGGAATATTCAGAAATAGTAGAGCTTCAGGCTGTTACTCCCTTTAAAGACTGCTGTAAACATCCCCCAAGGACACAGCCTTATTTTAGAACCTTCTGAATGGTGAACATTTATAACCCACCAGATAAATTATCATATGTGTTAAAATAGGGAAAAGGATTCTTGTGACCATATGTAACTCCAATCAGTCTAAAAAGCACTCTAAGCGCTCTAAAAGCATCTATCACTTGAAAATCCATACAAACTGCTGTATCGCTAGTACGTAACACCATCCCAGATTGCGGACTTCATCCTATTCTACAGTGCCACTTACTTTCAAGGCTACAAAACACCTAGTATCTTGTTCCACAACTGGTGGTCTTGCCCCAAAGCACACAGACTATGGTTTACAGCCTAAAGTCTAATCAGAACTGTTCTGCACCAGTCTAACTAAAATTACATGGAAAACTCTACTCTTTAATTTCAAAGATTTTATTGATTTATGTGGGGGATCGAACAACAATGGTGGGAATGTAGGGGGAAATAGTGAAACCATACATCAAGATAAGCTTTTACATTAAACGTGAATACCAAGGGAAAGAGTCTACCAGAACGCTTAAAATCTGAAAGTTGGACAAAGAGATAAGAACATGTACATCATAGCTTTTTCTTGGTATCATAACCACCTCTACATAAATCTTTGCAATAAACATCCTAGTTTTAAATCATATTCAGGCTAGACAGAATCAAGTACACTTTTAGTACTGTGCTCCATAACAATAAACATGTAATCCTTTCCAGAACCATTACTAATCCATGTAGTGGAGTAAGAGACAGAGGGGCAGGATGGACACTAAAATGGGAAAGAAGCTCACATCTTTAAATCAATTTTAATCCCTGGCTATTTAGCTAGCTCAGACACTGCACATACCTTTTCAAGCAATGTGTCTCCACTAGGGCCAAGCGCCCTAGCTCCGCTGAGCAAATCCTGTGCACCTGCTGTTTAATTCAGTGCTTTCCTTGTCAAGCTCTTGTGTTAACCCCTCATTACAGAGTCTGGTGTTTCCCTGCCTGTTCCCTCTGGCTGTCCTGTGCCTCCTGTTGCCTGCTGTGTTCCCGTGTCTGCTGTGGCCCCGTGTCACTGGTGTCTTATTTCCTGGATATCTGGTAATTGACCCCTGGCTTGTTTCAGACCTTTCTTGCTTGCTGGCTGCCTCGACCCCGGCCTTCCTTGACAATTCTCCTGCCTAGTGATTTGGTACTGTGCTTCATCCTGCCCACCCTGGTGTTCTCAAGGACCACAACCTGACAGTAACCAGCAGCGCAACATCCTCTCCACTAGAGGCTTTGAGAGCAGACCTGGTTACTGCTTAGATTCTGCCCCTTGGCCCTTCTCAGGGCTCACACCACTTTTGTGGAAGCTGTAGCACCCCCTAGAGCCCCTGTCTCCCCAAGCGTGACAATTTACCAACCCAAAATAGTTTTAACTTAAAGTTTTATGTTGCAGTGTGCAACTACTGTCTTGATCACTGTCCATTGTTCAGTTGGAAATCTGCTAAAGTCATGTGTGGCTTTGAAGCTGCTGGTTTAGGGCCATTGTTTAAAAGTTTGATATACACAATGGACATATGCTTACCTTTGTAATACATGACACCAGGTGCAGTTGAAACCAGGAATAGGGGTCACACATTGCTCACAAGTAGACTGCTGTAATCATGCTGCATAGAAGAAAACCAAAGTTTTACTACTGTAATAAGCCAACACCTCCTATTAAACAACAAATTGACTTCAATGTCCTAGGCACACTTCACTCCTCCATCGCTTTGTTCTAATTTGCTGTGATCATAGCTTATTCAGGGCTTAAGATTCCCTCACTTTTCCCATATGCCTGATTGGCCAACACCTTAGCACCAGTGATAAAATGTGCTCTCCAAAGCCAAATATACTTGGTATACCACTTTGCTTTATATCCATACAGACCAGTGGGGTAGCAAAGAAGTAGTCAGTATATGCTGCAGAAAGGGTCAACATTTATGGAAACCTGCTTCATAGTCCTTCCTCCCTTTCCACCATGCTCTAACCCATTTATATTAATTCTAAGTAGCCTTACAGTTTGCGTCCTCTACCCTAAAACTTGATTACCTAACACTTTTCCTACTACCTCTGCCCACAGTCTTTTATGTTTTTCTGTCTCCCCACTTCCAAAATTGCACCTTCAAGTGCTTCATAATATGTATGAGTTATATTAATACAGATAATAATAATGTTTAATAGGAATTATTAGCTTCTCTTCCCTTTCCTCCCTACCATGATCATAATTTATGTTGCCTGCACTATATGCCTTTGGGTACTGTTCTGTCTCTTGTACCTAATTTATGTTTAGCTAATATCTCTGGATCCTAATTTTTCTCAAAATAAAACCATGGTCAACTCCTGCTATTCCCCTTCTCCCAGTCCTGTAAGGATATTTATTTGCCCCATATATTCTTAATCACCACAGTCAGTCATTATGTCTTCCATCAGTATATATTCAGTTCAAGTGTTAAGGGATAAGCAAATTAAATGTGTGCATAAGATTAGTTTAAACTGCAATGATTGGAGACAATTGCTAGAGGATGCACTACAAGTAAGTGGGCACAAAGTTTGGTTCAGTATAGTCTTTTATTGAGCCTCTAGTAGTGAGGGTGTTGTTTTGCAGGGTGACACCAGATTGCTAATGCACAGCCAAACAAGGATAGCAATAGGAGATTGTCTCATCGATGACAGACCATGTTGATGGTGGTGGGCCAGGCACCAAGGGATGAGACAAGAAGCAAGTCAACAACCCATGTGAGGGTCCAATACCAGCAGTTAAGGCAGATTTGGGGAAGTTACAAAGGATGATACAGGAGACAAAGTCAGTAAAGCTGGAAAAGGTCAGGTAATGGTATTTTAGACGGATCAAGGGAGACACCAAGGAGTTAGATGAAAAGAAATATCAGGCACATGTTTAGGAACAAGAAGCAGGCCACAAGGGAAATGGCTGAAAGACTAATATTGTCCAGCAAGAAAGGTGGACATCTGCAGCCTAAGGTAGTACCCAAGTAGAAAAAAAGCTGGATGCCAGAGTACAGATTACTTCCACTTGCAAGCTGAAGCATAACTATTTATCTGTAAATATCCCTCCTTTAATGTAAGGTGTTGGCCTGACAACGTGAGGTTGTGTTCATTAAGTTCTACAAAAAGGGGAACATTGAAACTAAATTCTGGGCATTTTTAAGGCAAATAAACAATATAATGTGAAAAGGGGTCATGGTGATATAGGGTGATGGTAGTGCAATTAGGTAAACACATGGTACTGCGATTGGGCAAATTTAACAGAAAAAAGACAGTATCTTGACCAGAGGAGTCCTTTCAATGTGACCTCAGGGATGACATGTAAAAAAACACCAATTCAGTAAATGGCATACCCCAAAATCATAATAAATGATACGCTCTAAAACCATATCTGCCAACCCTCACTGAGCATAGGATAAGGTATAAATAAAGTTTGAAATTCAATTACCAGGATTTCACACAGAAATAACAATACCATTGTAATATACAGTATCTAAAGACAAGAAGACTGTCTTGAAGACCTCAACCTACTTGCTATGAGCATCCCAAAATTTAAAAGTGGAACCTGCCACACAGAACCAGTTCAGCATCCCAAAGATCTAGTCTAGACCTCTTTGGCCTCATCAGTTCTACTTGTTTTCCTGCTGCCACTGAACACTAAACTGAACACTGAACACTGCCACTGTCATACACTGAACTCAATTACCTTAGTTACCTTGTTTTTCTCATACTATTCTAGTCTTGAAGGATGTTCAGCTGTCACAGATATGATACAAAACTTTTATTTAACAGCTAAACATTCTAACATTGTAAAATACACATCCAGAAGAATAAATGACATGGTAATTAACTCCAATTATTTTGTGCAAACCAAATAGGCGAAAAATTATTCACTCAAAAAATTGTGGTTTGCAAGTACTTTCATGCACCTTCCCAGGCTTTAATGACAGCATGAAATTTTGAAGGCATGAACTTCACTAAATAAAAACAATATTTCTCATCAGTCATGTTCTAACTTTATTGTGAAGCTTTTGACAAATCAGTTTTGCAGGATGGAGCCTTGTCATGGACCCTTTTTTTCAGTTGCCACCATAAGTTTTCAATTAGATTGAAATCTAGATTGTTTGCTGGTCATTTAGTTGATATGCCTTTCCTGAAGAAATGTTTTAATGCTCTTTGTTCTGTAGCAAGATCCATTATCATCCTGAAAATGACTTAGTTATCCTTAATCTGCTTCTTTCCTCCTTTGCCTGACATTCAACCTGATATCCTCAGTGACAGGACACGTGCTTGTTCTCTTTGGGAAGCCATTTTTTTATTGGAACAGCATCAAACAAATGTTCCAGCATCATCTATTTGGCCAATATAGATTTATGATTCATCACTGAATATCAATTTCATCCAATCATCCACAGCACATAAATGTATAATCTTGTTTTATCCATTTAACTGCAGTCTAAGTGGCCTATTTAGACTTGTGCAGGTATTTATTTTAGAAAATTACCACGTGATTCAATAAAATATTTTCCTCATTTGATTCCATATTTTTTTTTCCTACTTGGTCTGAACAAAAAATGTGCCATCAATTACGATAACGCCATCTAATTTTTTGTAGGTATGTTTTACAATATTGTTCAGCTGGTAATAAAGTAATTTTTGTCATATCTGTGATTTGGTTTTTGCAACAAAGTTAATATCCTCCAAGCAGTGATTCCTAAAAAAGAGGTTTTAGAAATGCTATCCTGGATGATTACCCATGAGCACATTTGGGCAGTACAGTTGTGTTTACACCAAACCTGCCTGCTTTTATTTGCAAACACTGTTTGCCCCTTGTCTACTGACCACCTGCACCACAGGCCTTATGTTTTACTAACCATAGGTCTCTAGACCTGTCCGTGGTGGCAACTGATATCTGTATTAATATAATTTTGTTATATATAACTTGTTTCAATAACACTATGTTTACAGCATGAAACTCATTTTCTTTTTTGTTTTTACTTAAGCGAAAGGAATTGGTTTAATACCTCAAATACATGAAATGGGATTTTATGCACCATTTTTGAGGCAGTGTTTCAAGGTTCTGGATTAGCCTACTACTCTTCCACCATTGTAGCTAACCACAAATGACCATCTCAACTATTTTTAATTTATATAAAAGGGATAAATTCCCCCAACAAAGCTCATCTCCATTTAATTATTTTTTTTTTTTTTGCAGGTTCATCCTGCTTGTGATAAAATCTTTGTAAGCTTTTACTGTTCAGCTCATCTTTTGAACAATGGCCATAACAGACCCAAAAGGTGACTTCCTAAGTCTACAAGACATACTGCAGGACAACAAAGTAACTATTGTTAGTTACTATTCATCTGTCATTACCCAAATCCCTTTCCTTTCTCATTTATTTTGTATTTGATATATTCCATAATTTATAAACACAGAAAGGTAACCTATTTATTTGCAGCAACTCTAATCTAGTTTTGCAGCCAACACTTGACAGAACAGATTCTTTTTTACAGACTTGTGTGTCCAATTAAGTTCTATTCCCTTTTTAATCAATATCCTTTAAGAGCAATCTGGAGAAAAACTGGCAAGCTGACACTCAGAGTATGTTCTTATCTATACCCCAAAATTGTTTTTTTTTAATCACTCTGGAAGCACATTAGTACATCCTTGTTGATTAATCAAGTCAGCATTCTTAGAAAATACACTGTTCAAAGCATTACCTCACTTTTCTGATATGATTTCTCTAGCTGACTTTATACTTTATCTTTTAAGTCACAAAACCTCATCATGTGTCAAAAATGGTCCACCTCTTTGGTATAAAACTGGAAAATGATGACTGCTCTAATATATTTATTACAATAAAATCTTGCACTTTTAGCATGGCTGCAGGAGAACCAACTATATGATACTAGCACAATGGTATCCACCAGAAACCCCATTTTTTTGCCTTCTTTCTGTTTTTTTTGAATGTGGACAAACAGAGAACCTTTTGTATATTTGGTGATTTTGGGATTAGAGTTCATAATTTGCATAGAATGTTGCTCATTACCACCTCAAGGAAAAACCAATTGCCATTTAAGGCTTAAAGGGCAACAAGGTAACTAAGCACTTTTTTGTATTTGAAAGAAATAAAAGAAAAATGGTGTGGCTTTCCCTTAAAATTCCAACCCAAATCTTTTACTTGCATGGAGACCAGGTGGCAATGGTAAAGGGGGCAGCAAGCAAACTTCCCATTTGTTTGATCTGCTTGATCCCTGTATGAGTATACATTTGTGCATTTCTGAACAGGGATTGCCAGATTTTAAAAAAGCAGTTTTGGTCACATATATTCATTTCACCCCAAAACAATCAAATATGTACATGTATATTTAGTTTCAGAACACATTTGTGTGTTGGGAAGCCAAGAAGTTGGTTCATGGTGGCCATCTTGCCAATGGGATCGTGGCTGCACCAACTCTCCAGCACACAACAGCACTCTGAGACCAAACACAGCCACCTCAAATACCAAGAAAGACAGCAGCAAGAGAGACGTTGCCCCAAACCAAGGAGCTTCTTCACTAACACCCAGGCACACCCTATTGAAAAGGGAAAGGGGGCTGCAGACCTCTCAAGGAACATATCCCTCAGTGCATGACTACTATTGCTACCCTGTGCTATCACACCCATACAAATCCTTGCTATTAGGGACACACTTAAAGAGCATTCACGTCCAGACCTGGTTGGCTGGTGTTTGTTGGACTGTTTACTCTTTTTCTTATTTTAAATTTACCACATCTTACTGTAACAAAATTAAACCTACCATGGATAAATTTATGTACAAAACACGCCCTAACTCTGCCCACAAATAATCCACCAGGCAAAAAAAAAAAAAATGACACAAAAAAATCTAACCTGTTACCACCTTCTCCATCTCCTCCCTCACCTGAATTCCTATCTTCAGCACCACCACGCTAATTACCAGAAATGGATCTTTCTCAACCTTCCCCCATGCGGGGGTCAACTGCAGCAGAGGTATCCAAAGTCCTCTTCCCCTACTTTAACAAAAAATTTGCAGCATTACAGAGAACAATAGAGTTTGTCCTAGTGAACATTTCCTCCAACACTACCCATATTACCGAATCAGAACAACACGTCAGCGACATGGAGGATCAAGCACTAAAACCTTAATCTCCTCCATAGAAGAGTAATTAGAAAACTTAGAAAACCATAAACGGCGTTTAGGTCACCGCTTTATTTGGCTCCTTACAGTTCATCCCATGCTGGCCCTCAATCTTCCCCCATTAACAGCCAGAGCAATGGAAAGAGCACATCAACTGGGACCTGAACGGTCAACCCCCAATCAAAGACGAGACCACTTTGTACCAGTGTGTCATCAACTAGTTGAGATAGGGACACAGTTCTCATCGGTTTATTTAGCAAAGCTTCGCTTAACATGGCAGGGTAAAAACAAGCTATTCGAGGGTCCCAAAACAGCTGTGGACTAGCCTACAACATGAGTCAAAGAGCGCAATATCCTTTACCATTGTTTAATTTTCCTTACTTACCTAATAATGATGTATTGTTATTTTTGATACGGGGTACCCAACCTGGGTGATGTTTGAAACAATAGTTGCACTTATCAGAGATTTTTTGTTAAATCTGTGTTAAATTCTCTGAATTTTAAATTCATGTTACAAAAAAAGTTTGAGTTGAGTACGACCTAAGTTTGAGTATCACCCTTTAACCTGTTAATATAGACTGAGGGTAGAAATTGTTTACATTAAAAAAAAGAAAGCATTTAATGGTTTACATAGGCAAAAGTTTCATACCAGAAATATTTCAAAGTTGTTTAGAGGGCTTGAGTTTAGGAAGGAAAAGTATAGGTACCAAGCACAGAAGGTCAATGCAATAATATTGAAAATGGTTCGTACTCAAAGGTCTTGCACTAGCTCGCTGAGATGGGGTCAGACCTGCTATGGTTATGATTTATCTTGGTGTATAGTCTAAAACATTAGAAGCCACCATGCCGTGGCCTGCCCCCCAACCAGTTCATATACATGTAGATCCCAAAACTAAGCTAAATTTTCTTTTCTGGAATGTCTCGGGGTTGAACAGCCCACAGAAATATAGAAATGTACTACTACATTTGACACTGTTCAGAAAAAATTTAGGATTCATATCTCAAATAAACTGGGGCTAGAGGCATCGTTAGGTAAAAAAAAAAAAAAAAAAAAAGGGTTCATAGATTTTTTGAGGCGTGGGAATCGTACATAGAAACACTACCACCAGGCACTACAAAACTGCCACCCATTGGTTAGTCCGATAACCCTGAAATCAGTGGTTAGAGTTTAAAAATTCTGGAACAAACCTGCCCACACTAATTTCCTGTTATGGACATACATTACTAATATAAATATATATTACCTTTACTTTTAGTCTCCTATGTCCCCTACTGGGTATTAAAGCTTTAAAGTAAAGATAACAGAGACTGTTGATCCATAAAACATCCGATTTCCTCATGGAATTAGGAAGGAATATTTTTCCCTTATTGGAGCAAATTGTACCAGGTTTTTTTGCCTTCCTTAGGATCAACTATGTCTTTAGTGCTTGAACTTGATGGACGTATGTCTTTTTTCAACTTGACTAACTATGTAACTATGTAAAACATAAATCATGTCTGGATGCTAGAGATGTAATACCCAGTGGGGTTTGTGAGTCAGGGGAACATGCCAGTAACCCTTGGTGAGATCTAAGGTGGTAATATCCCAGGCCAATTCAAGCCTATCTATCAGCTCATCGACGCTGGGCATAGGATATGCATCAAATCTGAAAACCTCATTAGTTTCCTAAAATTGTTGAAAAATTGGAAGCTCCAATCTGGTTTTGGGATAAGGACAATGGGGCTGGACCACTCACTGAGGGACTCTCTAATTACATTTAGCTGCAACATTTTTTTAACCTCCTCAAGGACCGCCTGACGCCAGGCCTCAGGTGCCACACTTACCTCTTCCTCACTAAAGCACAGATGCTTCTCTCTTGCGCATGCAGGCAGTTCTGAGGCTGGACGTGCCTCTGTTTCCATTCAGTTCCGTCCAATCCACTAGCCAATCAGAAAAAAGCCTCTTGACCAGCCTTGGCTGTTTAGCTATCTCACACTCTGCACTCAGTGTCTCAGTGTGCAACGTGTCTCCATTGTGCCGAGCCCCTAGTTCTGTTGAGCTAGTTCCTTTTCACCTGGTGCCTAATTCAGTGTTTCCTCTGTCCAGCTCCTGCATTACCCCTCATTTTCCAGTCTGTTGGTTCCCAGTCAACTTCCCTGTGCTGTTCCAGTGTTCCTGTCTGTGGATATCCCTGAGTCACCTGTGCCTCCTGTTGCTTCCAGTTTTCCCTGTGCCCGCAGTGGCCCCTGTGTCACTAGTGTCTGTCTCCCAGATCCCTGGCAATTGACCCCTGGCATGTGACCTGACCTCTCTTGCTTGCTGTCTGCCTCAACCCTGGCCTCCCTCGACTATCCTTCTGCTTTGTGATTTGGTACCGTGTTTTGCCTTCCAGCAGTAACCAGCAGCGCAACTTCCTCACCATCAGAGCCTCTGGAGAACAACTGGTTACTGCTTGGACTCTCAGGGTCTTAGACCTTCTTAGGGCTCACACCACCTCCATGCAAGCCGTAGCGCCCCCTAGTGGCCCTGTCTCTCTCTGCGTGACATCAAGTAGGGTTTTTATGGACCTTAACCCCAGGCTCAGTCATAATATCATGCTTTACAATAATAGTCAGAGCCAGCCAGTCTGAGATTATTTACTTACAGTTTTGGATCACAAACTTCCTTACTTACTCCTTCTGAGGGTCTCCACTGCTTACCTCTGACACTCCTGGTGTCCAAACCATTACAGCTGTGGGGTGGGTAGACAGGGCCTCCTAAACCTTCCAAGGTTTATTATTAGTAGATCTGCTCCTTTTTGTGTTTGTCAGGCTGGTAAACCTTATAGTTGACATGCACAACTTGCTCTATAATCTTACTGGGCCCTTGCTCGGTTGCCCGGATGGAATGTTGGAACCCATACAGTCCTATTGTATACTCTGCTTTGAGCTTTTTGGGCTTGGAGCAAATTACAGCAACCACACAGTCACATGTCAGCATGCGCATGAACATATTCCACCACACCCCTATATGGCGTCTATTCCCTTTCCCATGTCTCCTTTGACACATCAAAGAGTCCTTAGGGGTAGAGTCCATTATTATTACAAAGTATTTATATAGTGTTTCATATTACGGTGTCCATAGTCATGTCAAGGGTATTTGGAGAAAACAGATTTTTTGGCTTGAGTAAGACTATGATATGGGACAACCACAATGGCTGAGACCTCCTAAACCCCACACCTAAGACAAAATTGTTAAAATCAGAAATAATGTCTCTGCTCATCGTGCCACTCCAACCATATCCACCCCTTCCACCTATAAATCCTCACTAACCTTCCTCAGCTCTATTACTCTGAATGAAAACTCCTCTCTTCTCCCCTCATCTCCATCTACTCCCTGTCTGCTTGACCCAATTGCCTCTGATCTACCCCATGCCCACTCCCCTGCATTAACGATTCAACCTTTCCCTTTCTACTGGTATCCACCCCTCCGTTTTCAAACTAGCCATTATTCTCCCTTTTCTGAAGAAACCCTAAATAGACCCCCCCCCCTACCTTCTAGCTACCATCCTACCTTCTTTCTTCATTATGTTTCCAAACTTCTTGAGTGCATTGTCTAAAAGACTCACAGACACAGACTTTTCCCTCCTCCTGCTCCTATATCTTTCTTTGCTTTTGACAATGTTGACCACCCCCTTCTTATCCAAATCATGAACGCCATTGGTATCAGTGACACTGCTCTCTCTTAGTTTGCTTCCAACCTGTGACTGTTCCTTTCAGGTTTCTTTCAATGGTAATTTCTCCTCCTCTATTCACCTCCCTGTTGGTGTTCCCCAAGGGTCAAATGTATCTGTCCACCCCTGACTTGTCTCACTAAGTCCTGAACAAGGTTTCATGCTGCTTGTCAGCCATCTCATCATGGATTGCTGACAGTTTTCTGAAACTCAGCCTGGATAAAACAGAACTCATCATCTCCCCCCCCCCCCCCCAAATCTCCGCCTAATATGTTTCCAAAGGTTATTGACACTGTTATTCATATCTCCCATATGCACGTTGTCTTGATGTCACTTTTGATTCTGCCCTCTCCTTTACACCGCCATATTCAGAAATTTTCCAGGTCCTGTCATCTGCGCAACATATCCAAAATTCGCCCCTACCTGTCCCCAGAGATCCCCAAACTCCTTGTACATGCTTTTATCACCCCTCGTCTGGACTACTGTAACCTCCTACTCTTTGGTATTCCACTAACCTGACTCTCTCCATTACCATCTATTATGAATGCTGAAGCCATACTTATCCATTCTACCCACTACTCCTCCTCTGCTGCTTTTTTTTTGTAGTTCTTTTCATTGGCTATTTTACCTTAGAATCTAATTCAAGCTCCTGTGCTAGGCCTTCAAATCCCTCCACAGTTCTTTTCCCACTTACCTTTCTGACTTGATAGAAAAGTACAGCCCTTGCTGCTATCTTCCCTGCTCCATTTACCTACTAATGACTTCCTCATTTAAAACTTCATCACATGCATGACTCCAAGACCTTTCTAGGGCTGCTCACACTCTCTGGAATGGTCTTCCACTTCCCATTCAGCTTGCTTCTACTTTCTGATCATTTAACAAAGCACTCAAAACCCATTTTTTTAAGCTTGCCTACCTGTCTTCTGTCTCTTAAAACCCTCACTACTCACCAGTTCATATCCCTGTCTTAGTGCATGCTGCTTCCCCACCTCTTAGATTGTAAGCTCTTTCAGGCAGGGTTCTCTCCTCCTCTTCTGTCTCTCTGTCATTTGCAACCCCTATTTAATGTACAGCACTTCATAATATGTTGTCATTATATAAATACTGCTCATTATTAATATTATTATTATTATTTTTATTATTAATAATAGGATCATTAATCTTGTCAGAAACAATACAGGAACTAAGTAACAATACAGTGTGGGGGGGAATGACCCTAACTATCTTGTCAGTAATAGATCTGCCAACCCCATAATAGGTCAAAATGAAGAAATAATGAGAAAAGACTGGGGTTTACTTGGAGAAAAGAGGTATACAAATATATTAATTTATTTAACATCCACAATGCAAATCACAATAGGGATCAATTACAAAAACAAAAAGAAGTGATATAAAAGACATTCAGTCCAAGACATCCCTGAACCGCTATAGGTAGGGAAATGCCTTGCTTACTAGACAATTAGTTGTCTGACTAAGAGTTGCAACAAGTGCAGAAAGGAGGCTCAGTTTTCACTACCTCAACGCGTTTCGCCAGAAAGCTTCTTCAGGGGAAATAGGTAATATGGAATATATTAAACAACGATTTAGAAAATCATCGCATAAGTACACAAATATAATATAACAATATTCCAATGCAAAGAACAGTGCAAATATCATAGCTTTACAATGACTGTTGATTATAACATAGCATCAGTAACAGAAGGAGAAGGCGGTGGGCTCTGAGACCAAGTGTGGACGGCATTAGTATCTTGCATCTAAAGTTGGATACTGGGCATGCAGCAACAGTAAAAGCAGGATGAGGAGGCGGTGGGCTCTGAGACAAAGTATGAACGGCATTAGTAACTGACATCTAGAGTAAGGTACTGGGCAGGCAGCAGCAGTAAAAGACGCAGGAGGAGGCGGTGGGCTCTGAGACCAATTGTGGACGGCATTAGTATCTGGCATCTAGAGCTGGGTACTGGGCTGGCTGCAGCATCCGTAACAGCAGGAAGAGGAGGCGGTGGGCTCTGAGACACAGTGTGGAAGGCATTAGTATATGTCATATAGAGTTGGGTACTGGGCAGGAGGTGGCAGTAACAGCAGGGGGAGGCAGTGGGCTCTAAGACAAAGTGTGGACGGCATTAGTATCTGGCATCTTGAGTTGGGTATTGGGCAGGTGGCAGCATCAGTAACAGCAGGAGGAGGCAGTGGGCTCTGAGACAAAGTGTGGACAGCATTAGTATTTGGCATCTAGAGCTGGGTACTGGGCAGGCAGCAGCAGTAACAGCAGGAGGAGGAGGTGGTGGGCTCTGAGACAAAGTGTGGACGGCATTAGGATCTGGCATCAAGAGCTGGGTACTGGGCAGGCAGCAGCTGTAATAGCATGAGGAGGAGGTGTTAGGCCCTGAGATGGAGTGTGGACAACATTAGTAACTGGCATCTAGATTTGGGTACTGGGAAGGCAGCAGCAGTAACAGGAGGAGAATTTATTATTTATTTATTCTTATCCCACTTGGTAGCTATCAAAAAAGCCATAAAAATTATGTATTTTTCTCCAAAAATACAGATATTTTATTCTGATCCCACTAGCTATCAAAAAAGTCAGAAACATTTCTGTTCTATTTTTGTAAAATAGAATTTCTTCTAGTTGTTTCTAGTTGTGTCTAATCTAATTTCTTCTAGTTGTTTCTAGTTGTGTCTAATCTCAGACTTGTAACATGGATCAAGTAATGTAGTAATCCAGTAGTCATCAGTCTTTGTTTTTGTGTTGCATGCACGGATCTTTGGCTATGCACTCCTGCATGAAGGCTGTCATGTGGCTCAAAGTTCCTACAGCTGAGGTAATTCTGGACCCACACTCCTGTGGGTCCAACAGCAGCACAGGGTAGTCGTCGTCCTCCTCCTCCTCCGCCTGGTCTTGCCATCCACGGAACATGCCACCTTGTGTTTGGGTGGATGGATGCCATGTACCCTCAATATCCTCCTCTGTTCCTTCCTGCTCTTCTCCCATGCCTGCAATGTCCTCCTCATCCTCTTCTACCTCCTGTTTGAAACATCATCTCTTGCTGCAGTGTCTGCTCTGTGTCGTGTCCGAGATCCACTATCATCTGTTCCAGCAGGCATATGATGGGGATGGTGTCACTGACACAGGCCTGATCCTGCTTATCATCCTGGTCGCCTCTTCAAAAGGTGACAATACAGTGCACAAGTCCTCAATTTGCAGCCACTTGGCAGGGCTGAAGAAAAGTAATGTAGGTAAATTAACTGGTGCACCGGCAGATTGAGATTTCACTGTAAATCCACCAATCTGGAACTGGCTGTGAACGACCGTCAGAAATGCGCTGACAACTTTATAGCCTTCAGCAACAGGGGCTGGAGGCCTGGGGAATTCATAAGAAAGCACTGTACTATAAGGTTCATGACGTGAGCCAGGCAAGGTACGTGTGTGATTCCCACAATGCAGGGCTGCCAGCAGATTGGCCCTGTTGTCACACACAACCTTGCCTGGCTGGAGTCTGTTGGGAGTTAGCCGTATGGACGATGGAGTAGAAGGTGTGGGGGATGGCAATGATGCCTGGTCTTGACTGCTAGCAATGCGACAAACAGCAGCCAATCGGCGTTGGAGCTCCTGCTCACCGCTGGTGGAGCCTGATAAAGGTAATGCTTGGCTACATGCCCTACTCAAATTGCTGGTAGCAGCATAGGTAACTTTGGTGGCAGAAGGAGGAAAGGCAGCGGAGGAAGATCGAGCAGTTTAAGCTTGCTTCTTGGGCAGAGGTGGTCGGACCGCACAGAGCTCTGTGCTTTGACCAGGTGTTCCCGCCAGGTTACCGGGTGGTGGCTTTTTAAATGTGTGCTCATGCAACTTGTTCCCGGTTTGTTTGGGTTTTTGCCTTGTTTCAAGTGTTGAGCACACAGTTTGCAGATGACCATAGTGTTGTCATCACCATGGACATTAATAAATGCCCACACGGGCGAACATTGAACTGGGCCGAAAGGTGCTTTGGAACTGGTGCTCGTGGTGGTGATCCGTGGTTGTTGAGGCAAAGTTGTGGTGACATCTTCCCACCATTGACGACTTTGACTTGCCTCAATGGTACGTGAAGACTGCAGAATGTGGGCAGCTTTTACCCTCTCCCACTTTTAGGGCGCTCTGCAACCTCCCCCTCCTCTTCTTCCTGCCTATGATGATCACCTTGTTCGCCCCATGTCGGATCAAGGACATCATCATCATCATCAGAAGAGACAGTTTCCTTGTATGTGCCAAAAGGAAGCAGCAGCCTTCTAAAGCAAGATTGAATTGGCTTGTCTGGCTTAGAGTGTTCGGGTGAAAAGCCTGTGTACTGACTCTCTTCAACAGATGACTGAAACAATTGAGCATCTTCAAGGAATGCTTGTAGCTCCGCCTCTCCAACCCCTCAGTAGGACTCCTCTACATACTGCTGTACACAAGACTTTCCAGACGAGGAAGAAGAGTAGGAGGAACAGGTGTATCATGGACTGTTTGGGACTCCTGTGAGGCCTGTGTCTGGGATGAAAAGGGGGTACAATCACTTGACCCAGGCTAGGTCATGTACTCTACTACATCTTGTTCAAGGTGTGGTAATATTGGACACTCACCACTAACAACAGCGCTTCTTGTTCGCGGGTCTGCAGTTAAAAACAAACTCATACTGCTTTGCTTGCTACTCCTGCCAAAGCTGCCCCTTCCTCGTTACGCTTGTAATATGCAGCACAGTATAAAAACTGCATACTGCAGTATAGACTGCTTCTGTGTGACTGTCTCTCAGTACAGATGTGATACTGTGCACGCAGTCAGGGAGGGTACCCTGGCTCTGGCTGTGTGTATGTAACACACTGACTGACTATCTATCTATCTAGCTAGCTAGCTAGCTAGCTAACAGTGAAACACTCTACTTATCTGAGTACAGTAGATTTCAGGACTGCACCAATACAGTACAATCCAACAATCTATCTGACTAATAGTTGTTAGTGTGACACAGTCTAAGTAAAGCACTTTTTTTTACTTTGACAAAGCAAGCCAAGCAGCACAGAAAGGTTGTGATGCTGGCAAATCTCTGTCAGGAGTGGTAAATGCAGGCACGCCCCAGCCTTATATAGGCCAATGGCTGCCTGTGTGGCATGCAGTGACAGACAGCCAATCAGCTGGCTGCCACAACAAACATGGAGGAGAGCATCCCTGCTGTTATTGGAGGGCCCTAGGCATTATGGGGGAGGTCCCTAGGCATTGTGGGAGGGCTGAATTCGGGGCTTCGAATCCAACAAAATTTGGATTGGGTTGACCTGAACTCGAACAGAGACAACCCGAATTCGAACAACAACACTAGTGGAGGTATGTGAGAAAATATAGTGGAAACATTCCAAAAAAAATAAATGATGCTGCTTTCTTTCAGCATATGGAACAGTAGTCAAATATATATAGGGGTTGAGCTGTACACAATAGCCTCACATGGTGGAGTTATTTTGCATTTTTGTTTTTATTGGTTGAAAAGATTTATGTTTTTTAACAAATTTGTAAATAAAGTAATTGATTTAACCAAGCCGGCCAGCTTTTTCTCCCTCCGTTCTGTCCAGCGTCGATCACAAAAAAAAAATACTCACCTTCTCCCTCCGCTTTTCCGGACACGTCTTCTCTCTTCTGTCTTCAGCCGGCGAGTGCAGTGACGATCACCGGCGTTTCCCGGTGACGTCGCTGCATGCGTCGGCGCGGGAGGGAGGCGGGGCGGGAAAGTCAAAATTTTGTATTGAGTTTCTTTGCATTGAACTCAATACAAAAAAGCTGAATAAAAGCTCAATACAAAGAAATCCTTATATAATATATATATAATTGTATTATATATATATTATATAAGCTACTGTACATTACATTATACACTATTTGTGCACCACGTTCGGCCATAATTTCTTCCAGCTAGACTTTATGGTCTCACTCTTCATGTCCTTTAATGCTTGCTGAATATTAGACAAACATGAGGCAATGTCGTAACTGCGCCAGTATGCTTTCAAGGTGAATTCGTCATTGGCATCGTCTACTGCCGAGATGAGGCCCTCCATCGTGGAGCGAGTGTAGAGTGCCTTAAAGGCACGAATGACACCTTGATCCATTGGCTGAATTAGAGATGTAGTGTTCGGGGGCAGAAACTCTATCTGCACACCGTCATATTGCAGGTCCGCTGCATGGCCTCCTGCACAGTCCATCAGGAGAAGGACCTTAAAGGGGAGGCCCTTTTCATCCAGATACAGCTTCACCTGGGGAATGAAGCAATGGAGGAACCATTCATGGGTCAGAGCTTTCGTTATCCAGGCCTTGGAGTTATGCATCCAGAACACGGGCAACAGAGCCGTATTTTTGTTTTTTAATGCCCGTGGTTTTTTGGCTTAATAAATAAGGCCTGGCTTAAGCATAAAACCTGCAGCATTGCCAGCCATGATGACAGTCACACGGTCTTTGTGAGCCTTGAAGCCTGGCCTCTTTACTTCGTCCTTGAAGAGGAATGTACGCAAAGGCATCCTCTTCCAAAAAAGGCCTGTTTCATCCATGTTAAAAACTTGTTCAGGGAGGTAGCCTCCCTCACTGATGAGGTTAGGAAACTCCTCCACGTAACGACAAGCAGCATCGTTGTCAGCAGAGGAAGCCTCACCATACAGAAGCACGTTTCTGAGGCCGTATCTTTTTTTGAAATTTTTCGAATCAGCCTTTGCTGGCTGAAAAGCCTCGTCCTCGAGGAGGCGAATCACTCCTAGCAGCGCTAGTACTGGCTTGAGGTTCGTCAGCACCTTCTTTAGCCTCTTCATTGTCGTCATCGGGCAAGATTTGGTCGTAGAGAGCATTGGCCTTTGTCCTGATCATATTAGTGTCCAAACTCACTGTCTTTTTCCTGCAATCAGCAATCCACAATGCCAGTGCAGCTTCCATTTTCACAATTCTGTTATTATGCGGAGTTACCACACGTTTTGCTTCGTTATTGAAGGTTATTGAAGCAGTTTTGCGGATGTTTGCTTCCACTTTCTTGATGTACCGCACTGTAGATTCATTCACCCCGTAATGGCGTGCGACAGATGCATAACTTCTGCCCTCTTTGATCATATCTAAAAGTTTCACTTTTTCGCTGATGGTCATCATCTTCTTCCTCTTGGGTGCCCCAGAGGAAGCTTTCGCAGGGGCACAGCGCTTAGGCGGCATTATAAGGGCTTAACTAATAAAAAAAGTTATCGCTTAAACAAAACAAGTTATCGCCAACACAACACTAAAATACAGTATGCGAGACAGTCAACATCATGGACAAGACTGGCGAGACATACAGTGGTACTAATAGTGGTACCTTCAGAGGGGGGACAAGACATGCACATGTACAGTATGTATTTTACCACTATTGTACAATAAAAAATAAGGAATCCTACAGTATAGTGTAATGGTTTTAGCTGTTTATAATTAATAGGTGTATGGATTTATTTATAGCATAGTGACCCCAGAATATGCTTGCCACTGATGTTAACTCTATTAACTGTTAACACTATTTATTTCTGCTATCTTCATGTGATTGAATTTGGGGATTCTTTTTTAACATCTGTTGTAAAAAAAATGTCTAGCTGTAGCTTTCATTAAAAACTCTAAATTAATACCAGACAGAAGAATGCTGCAGTGTTTGAAATGAGAGATTATGAGAGCACATACCAGGGGATGGCTTTCTGTTTTGTATAATATGTGGATGTTTGTAGTGGCAGAACCTAGAGATTTTGGATAAAATTTATATTTGAAATTACTTTGGATTTCAGTTGAACACTGCTTGTTCAAAGTTTGTTAGACATATCAAAGTTAGTGGATTTTATCAGAAAGCATGTCAGAGGGTATCAAACCTGGGGTTGGAGTTAAAAATTTTTAGAACCTGCTAAGGATCGGATGATTTTTGTTTCCTAATGAGTGTGTACATAGTACATAGTTCATAACATTTTAGCACACATTGGGCCTTTATATACAGTCATGTGAAAAAGTACATAACTGTATATAAAGACCCAATGTGAGCTAAAAAAAAAAGAGAACATCTTTTGGTATACAAAAATTATTGTTAATCAACTTGTGCTACTGCTATTTGTGTAGGCTAATAAAAGAAATATGATAAGTTATCATAAGCGTGCTTTGGAGTGGAAATAAAAGGTTAGGCGTAGTAAGGACCAAATGTATTTGTGCTACAGGTACATTTCCAGTTCAAAACATGATCGTGATCCAGCTGAAATGTCTTTGGTCCCCAGAAATGTGTTACCTATACCATTTGTAATGCATGGTTCAATTTCCAACTACATATTGATAAAAAAACTGGGTAAAGCCATAAGATATGAAAATGATTCTTCAATTTGTATAAGCAAACATTTATTTTTGGTGACGTTACTTGGTAGAGGGTTGAATTCCACAGCTGTCTGACTCTGAATTTTGGTAAGATCCAGTTGCACTCGATGATATTCATAGATTGCCTTTTTTTGTGTTTCTGTGAGAAGAAAGAAATCATTAAACTAATTTCAAAATAGCAATAAAAATTCACCACAACAATATAAATTCACACTATAATGTTAACTCACACATTTTATAAGACTATCATAGTAATTAGCCATTTTTACATGTTGTTTTTCACATTTCTTTGTATCTCTAGGGCTAAAAATTTTTTAAAAACAATAATGAGGTATATCAAGTAGCTCAGGTTCTATAACATTTCCTGTAGTGCTTTTTTTTTTTTGGGGGGGGGGGGTTTATAGAAGGTAAGGTTTGAATCATAAAAAAGTCATCATGTCATGAGGTTGATAATATGGTGCAGATCTAGGTGGTGCCTGTAATCTGTGGTATTTAGTCCATCATGTCAGCAGTGTGGTCTTCCATACGCATGATATAATTTACTCTAGCAAACTTCATTTCAGTGGCCAGGAAAGATGCCTGTATCCATAATACAGGAATACACGCCCTTGCCCCATTTACCTAGTTACCAAGCACAGATTTCCAATATATTTTTGGGGTATATTTTTGTAATTTAGGAAGAAAAAAAGCCAGGTCAGCTGGAAGCGATTTGCAGATCCCCTTTACCCCGTCCAAAAGTCCTGCAAAACTGGGCAATGCCAGAAAATATATAATAGGGATTTAGTTGACTGGTGACAACACCAAAAGGTCTCCGGGACCCCCAGGAGGAAGTGATGCAACCTTTTGGGAATTCGGTACCATCTTGACAGGTTCCTATATCCCAGTTCCAGGCACTAAAAATGGAGGTTTTATGGGACAGCTGTATAATCTGCATATTTTGTCATTGTGTTAAGATGACACCTAATTTCATTCCCCAGGTATGTTGATAGGACAGAAGAGAACTTGAGTGAGGGCTAACCAGTACACAATACAGGGCAGAGAGTATGTCTAAAGCCTCCCTTATCAGTAATTTCAAATTCCATCAGTGACCTTGCATAACTATTACCTGGCAATAGTGAGCGTATTATTAGTATTAATAAACAGTATTTATATAGCGCCAACATTATATGCAGTGCAGAAGTTTGGAAACATATGAGAGAATTGAGATAAGATGGTAGCACACAACGAGAAACAGCAGAGCCAGACATGATCTAAAAGAAAGGAAATACGTGTGTAAGTAGAAAAATACATTTTGCTTATTCAGTATGTAGAGCAGTGCACAACCTCTGACCATACTGTCTTGCGTGCAAATGATTTGCCTATACAAATCTGCGCTACAGTATTCGCAATAATATTAGCAGTTGAGAATAAACCTGACGTGATAGAAGAAAACTAGCTGCACTTTCAGAATCAGCATACCTATTTTAGTGTAAATAAGCCTAAAAACTGAAGTCAACAAAAAATTGGTTCAAAATTGTTCCCCAGTGTAATTTTAGGAATACATTTGTTCAAAAACATATACACCATTGCCATAGGACAATGGTGCCCAACTTGGGGGCAGGCTGCCAGATCTGGCCCTCTGCGCATTGTCTTGATGGGAATGGGGCGTGCATATCCTATGTTCCTCTATTAGATTGTGCTGCCAGGAGAGGGAGAGAGTGGGTGTGTACTTTTGACCTGGCAATCAACTGACTGCTCTTAGTCTTGTACTGTGAGATAAGCATACCTTGTGCAGCAGCAGCATGAGAACTGTATCTGTGTCCATGCTGCTGTCATTAACCCAATGTAAACCTTCATATCTCCTACACTGAGTGTGATAGAAATGTGATATTTTCAGGGGACACAAGATTCAATAAAAGCTCCCCTAAACATAGGTTGCCAGATACAGGGTCACAAGCTGAAATTCCTATTAACAAGCAGGGATATGTAAACATTAGGGGGGTTATTCCAAGACCGTGGTCCAAAAATTGAGTTAGAATGTTAGGGACAAACGGGTCCCACTTCCATGGCAATAAATATTACAGTACTGTTCCTCTATGTGATTGTGCATGTACAGAGAGAGTGGGCATGTACTATAGACCTGGCAATCAACTGTGACTGCCCTTGTCCATCTTGTACTGTGAGATAAGCATACCTTGTGCAGCGGCACCATGAGAACTGTGTCTGTGTCCTTGCTGCTGTCATTAACCCATTGTAAACTTTCATATATCCTGCACACTGTGTGATAGAAATGTGATATTTTCAGGGGACACAGAGGACACTGAGAGCTCCCCTAAACATACGTTGCCAGATACAGGGTCACAAGCAGAAAATCCTAATAACAAGCAGGGGTATTTTCACATTAAGGGGGGCTATTCCAAGACCTTGGTCCCCAAATTGAGATTGTATGTTAGGGACCCCCGGGTCCCACTTCCATGGTAATGATTATTAGAGTACTGTGCTGTGGTGTCCCAAATATATACTTGCCTGTTCACAAATATATACTTGCCTGTTCACAAAACAAGGCTGCATTCAGACTGGCAGTGAGGTTGCTGTCCCGTTACCCCTTCCTCATGCCATAGAACCCTGCCCAGGGGGAGACACTCCTGTCACCTGGAGTCAAATCTGCAGATGGATTCAGTGGCTAATGGCCACTGGTAGTAATGGTAATGGTAGTGGCTGCCCACGTACCTTCTGTGACCCTCAATTTCTCTGGAATAGAGGGATGTTGGCAAATGGAAATGTGGGAGCCAGCAGAAAATGCCTTTTGCTCCCCCCAATAAAATTTTATACCCATCATATCACACTACCTTGTGACACAAAGCTATTACCTTACTCTCTGAACTCCAATTTCTCTGTAAGAAAAGTCAGGGACTCTTGTGAGTAACTCCCCAAAAAATGTCATCACTATGGTGCCATCAAAAGATATGAAAAACTTTACCTGTCATACTCTGCTACCCTGTCACACATATTTGGCCACTTACCTTCTGTGAACCCTAATTACTCAAGGAGGGGGAGATGTAGGGACCTAAAGATGTAGATTAAGAGCATGTACCACATGGCTATCTGTCATATGAATTGCATTTCTCTGGAGATATCCATTGCAGAGATTTGGGGGTACACAGAAGATTAGCGGCCCCCTATAACTGACAGGATTTATTGTATGGTGTAGTTCTGCTCTTTGGTACAGTATTGGTGAGTGGGGAGCAATATATGACCAGTCAGCACTGTATGATAGCTTTAGTTTTGTATCTTTCATTAAAAAAATGAGCATCAAATGGTGAGTGCAGAAATTCATGATTTGTCATTTCCTTTATTTCATGCATGTAGGTTACAGTAACTTAAACATTTTAATTTAATTTTAAATTAAAAATTTTACAGTTTTAAACATACATCTTTAATAATTTTGCATTGTGCCTGTGAGTTTTATCATAATGTCAACAGATGAAAAAAGGTTGGGTACCACTGTCATAGGAGATGCTAAAAAAAACAAGCTTCCACATCAGATGCTACAAGAAATTTGTTATGTTTTTTTTTTTTAAATAATTAAAAGAAAACCTTCCATAAAACTGATCGGCCAATATGCGACTTGCCAATTCAGTTAAGCTTTGGTTTTCTTAGACACTAGGCCTTCCGGTAAATAGTTACATAGTAAGTCAGGTTGAAAAAAGACATAAGTCCACCAAGTTCAACCACCGGAGCTTAAACTTCTTTTCCTGCAGAGGCAAAAAGTGTCCTCTTGTTCTTTGTAAAGATCTTAAAGTTCATAGTTGGGAAAAGAATTCTCTATATGGACCTTAAACATATTTATATATTTAAAAAGGGTGGTCATATTCCCCCTTAAACGTCTCTCCTCAAGGGAGAATAGATTCAGTTCAGCTAATCTCTCATTTGAGCTCCTCCATTCCTTTTATTAGTTTAGTTGCCCTTCTCTGCACTCTCTCCAATTCCACAATGTCCTTTTTGTGAACTGGTGTCAAGACTGAACTGTATACTCCAGATGAGGTTTGACCAATGCTTTGTAGAAAGGCAGGATAATGTCTCAAAATGTGCAGTCTATTCCTCTTTTAATACAAGAAAATACTTTGCTAGCTTTTGATATTGCAGCTTGGCATTTCATGTTGATAATAAGTCTATGATCTACCAGAACCCCAGATCCTTTTCTATTTCTGACTCCCCTGAATGTATACCCCCTAGACAGTATGAAGCATGCATGTTGTTGGCCCCTGAGTGAATAACTTTACATTTATCTATATTAAATGTAATTTGCCACTTGGCTGCCCAATCAGTACATCCAGGTCTGTAGCTTATAGACATCCTGTATGGACTTAATTCCATTACATAGTTTGGTGTAATCTGCAAACAAATGGTACTTTTATTCCAAACTCTATTTCATTCGTAAATATTAAATGTCATTTGCCACTTGGTTGCCCAATCAAACAGTACATCCAGGTCTGCTTGTAGATTATAGACATTCTGTATGGACCTAATTCCATTACATCTACAAACACAGAAATCATACTTTTTATGCCAAGCTATATCATTTATAAAGATGTTAAACAGCAAAGGTTCACTGAACCCTGGGGTACATCACTAATAACCTTAGACCATTCAGAGTATGAATCATTAATCACTACTCTCTGGATGTGATCTTTAAGCCAGTTCTCTATCCATTAACAGACTGGCTTTTGACCTATTGACCCTAACTTACATATTACCGTCTGTGAGGTAATGTGTTAAATGCTTTAGCAAAGACCAAGTACACTATACCAACTGATACTCCACTGCCTACCTGTTTACTTGCTTACCTCATAAAAAGATGAAAATTTGTTAAATAAAGAGATAAAATTTGTTTGACAACTTCTGTCTTTCTTGAATCCATGCTGACTATCACTTATAATATTAATTTCTAGCTGAAACTCCTTCATGTGGTTCTTTATCAAACTCTCTAGGACCTTTCCAACTATGGACATTAAACTTACCGGTCTGTAGTTGCTTGGTAATGACTTTGTTCCATTTTTGAAGATAGGGACCGCATTGGCCTTATGCCAATCCATTGGTATCATGCCAGTGATTAAAGAGTCTCTAAAAATTAGAAACAATGGCTTTAAAATAACTGAGCTCAGCTCTTTGAGGACATGTGGATGTAATCCATCACTAACACTAACACTTTTGTAGTACTAACACTTTTGAAAACCCAAGACAATATTTTAAAAGTTGGAGTTATAGGAGTTTGGAATTGAGATGTAGCATATTTATGAGATGTAGGCCATTTCTATGCTTGTGATGTAAACAAAGTTTGGAATAATTCTTTTAACTGTTCTATGAATATAGTCTATATGATTGACCCTGTGGAAAATTTGATGCGGGGAAAACAAAATGTCACATAAAAATAAAAAGTTAATATCCTACTGGACAAGGGTTAACATCCTTCTTTCTGAGATATTAGACACTTCTATACCACTTGATGTAGTCACTAATTTATTAGGTATACCCATATCTAACCTCTCTAAACTGAATAGAAAAATAGCATGTCACGTTTTAACTGCAGCAAGGTGCCTTATTACCTGACACTGGAAATCCACTTCTCCCCCTGGCACCATTGATTTGTATGCTAGGATAAAAGAAATGCAACTCATGGAGCACCTTATGGCAAGAACGTATGATGGATATAAAAAATTCTCAGAAATTTGTGCTCCTTGGGACTCCAATCTACTTTCTGCCTCCAATATGTTTTAAGACATATACTGTATGTTGACTCTAATTCAGGTCCTGCCATAACTGCCTTGGGACTAGCACCAGAAATCTCTTTTGACTTATACCATACACCTGTTCGACATCCTCCTTTGTTCTCATCCTTATTCCCCTCTCTCCCTTTCTCTCTATCTTGTTCCTTTGTAGATTTATGGTTGAACCTTTATGCATCGATAACTGCCTGTTATTTATTTTTCCTGGTGTTCTTATCTTCTGTTTATTGAGAAACCATTTTCTTTATAGTTATTACATACCCAGAAAAATAAATTCTTTGATTTCTGCTAGAAGTCTCAATTGTTCACTTTGTGTAATACTTATATGATGTACATGTTACTTGTGGTTATTGTTAAAGCTAATATTTGTGTGCTATGCAGGAGACCTCTTTATGTTTATTTTTGTTGTTCCTTTTTAGTTTCTTTTCTGTTTTGATTGAAATCTTGCAGATATTAGAAATAAAGATAATGAGATTCTCTTGGATGAACATTTTCAGCAGTTTCATGTAGGAAAAACAAATGTTGTGTGAATTAAATGCATCCATGCCCTAAAACTCCTGGCAAAATGGGGATTATTTTATTTTAATTTTAATATTTGTATTATTATTATAAATATTGATAATAATAAACAGGATTTATATAGCGCCAACATATTACGAAGCGTTGTACATTAAATAGGGGTTGCACATGACAGACGAATACAGACAGTGAAACAGGAGAGGAGGACCGTGCCCCAAAGAGCTTACAATCTAGTAGGTGGGGGAATTACCCCACAATAGGAGGGGAGATATTTAGTGGTGGGAAGTAGTGACGGTTTCAAAAGAAAGTAGAAGCAAGGTGAATAGGATGAGGAAGACCATTCAAAAGAACTGGGGCAGCTCTAGAAAAGTTTTGTATAATTTTATGTTATACGCAAAATGACTCAATAATTAATTAAATTTGACCATATTTCAATGATCTTTTATAGTATTTCAAATATTAGCAGCAAGTCAAAGTACTAAATGTGACCATGTTTTTGGGAGGTGTAAAGTATAATCCTTCCCGGGCCTTGTATAATGAGAAAATTGTATCCTCCTTCCAGCTCAGATGCAGGTTGATGCTTCTTTTACCATTTGATCTGAAGCTGTAGAGGATTAGAGATGCTAAATTAAGATAAGATCTCTGAACTTGTATTGTGATAATCCTCTGTTATTGATTTGGATTCCATAAATTGGCAGATAAGCAGACTTTTGTGTGATTGCTTTTGGTGAAACCTCCCAATGTGCATATATAGTTTGTCTTAAATGAGCACCTGGAGTATGCCCACTAAAGTGGACATGCTAGTATCTATTTGCATTTGGATCTCAGCTGGCTGTCCATAAAAAGACTTTCCCAATATCTCCTAATTACAGCAAAAGGTTTATAATGGATCTGATATACTGCAGTCTGTACTATATATGCTAAAGCCTGCACACTTTGTGCTGAATTCTGCCTTTCTTTGTGGCAAGGTATGGTATAAACTTTACCATTAATCAACTGATGTTAGGAGGCTTTTTGGTAGTGTTTTCTTTTTTTTGTTTTTTTATTTTAATGATTTCTATTAGATTTTCAGTTTTACAAGTTTTAGAATACAATAATAAAATAGTATACGGGAACAACATATTATAGTGTATTGAGCATGTAAAAACAAAATAACGGTACTTCTTTCCAACCTAAGAAGAAGGAAAACCAAAAAATGGGGGGGGAGGAGTTTTTAACAAAGAGGATGAGGAAAAAGCGAAAGGGGGGGGGGGGGAAGGTTACGGCATCTGGGATTTGCCATCACAAGAGGGGGTATCCAAAAGCCAAAAGTGGTTTAGTGGTAAATTTTTGCAAACATTGTAAAGAATGCTTAATTTGAAGATAAGTAAATATGGACAATGTAATTACTTCATATGATGAAGTAAGGGAAGCAAAGGCTTGCACTCCTGAGAGTACAATACAATCCTTAGCTCTGTGGAGGCCCTTTGACAGCCAGGCCTTAAAACCGGGAAAGGGAAAAAGGACGGGTTATGGACTGTAGTGGCTAAGGGTGTATGTGGGGATATCAATTTGCCTGAATATTTCACATTAGGGAATGTTGAAGAAGAGAGCTATGTGTTTCCAAAGTTGTGGAGAGGTCTATGGCAGGGTATCTATCACTATAGGAGACACATATTATGCTTCCAGGTTAACACATAAAGGATGTTAGATGTGGTATGGTATGCCATCAGTGGAGCCAGCTGTTCTGCTCTGTAGTAATGGAAATTATTAGGGGTTTAAAGGGTGTTTTGGTAGGGTATACATTTTATTAGAAAATTAATAGGATGGGGAAGCTTTACATTTACAGCTTTTTGCTTACATTACTACGTTCAACATTTTTTCAATCAACTGAAAATGTCAGAAGTAGGCTTTTAAAATAGGTTTAACTGACTGCATTTTAATAATTTTCCTTAAGGAAAAAAACATGATTTTGGGATATGTTCCTACAAGTCTTTCTGGTCATTCCAGTGATTTTGATGACAATACTATGTTCAGAGACTTTGCAATTAACTCAAAAAGTGTATAAATTGTTTTTAAAATAGGCTTTCATGTTTATACTTTAACTTTGATTTACGGAAAAGCTGCATGTTTTTTTTTCTTGTGGAGTTTGTTTTCACTGCGGGGATCTGTGACAGTTTATGCCATAGTTGTTGTGTTTCTAGTGGATGGAATTCATCAACATTCACCAAAACATGCATGTCTGGGGGCGATAGCATTAAAAGTGTAAACTTGTGGATTCTGGCACTTTTTTTAATCCTGAAGAAACCAAAAATACTTTGGCTCTTATCACACTAATTAAAAAAATACAGTAGATCACTTAAAGCAAAATTGTCAGGAAAATAAAAAATCACACTTACCTTAATTCCTGCAGAGCCCTCGAACCCCCTGCATTGGACTAGATTTGTTCCTGCGTTGTCTCAGATTCGTTCTTCGTCCCAGCACAGGGGAAGAGCCAGCTGCCACCATTTTCCTCTTCTTCTGGGTTCTGCTTACGTCATCCTGTCTCGCAGTGCTCAGGTGTAAGATCAGGTGATGTTTCCTCCCGTAAATGTAGAAAAAACAACTGCGCATGCATGAGATTAGCACTTTTTTTATACTGCAGGGAAAACCCCTTTTTGTGTATGCATGTATTGTATTTCTACACACTTATGTGAATTATCAGAACCATTACTTAGTTTAGCTTTCAGGCAGTATGAGAATGATACTTTTCTTATTGATTCCTAATAGGCATGTATAGCCACGACTTTATGTTAAAATATATGTAAAGCTAAAACCTTTTCAGTGCAACGAAAGTAAAAAACCTTTTTTTTCCTGTCTGTGTAGCGCTGTACTGCTACCCTCACTTCCTGTTCTAGAGACATAACCAGAAATCTCCTGAAGTTATGGAATTTCCCACTTTAGATGTTATCACCATTGGTTATATATTTTAAAAATGTATTAGTCCCAAAAAAAAGATGAATATCTTTAGTGGGGAAACAACAATAAAGACTAAAGCTACACACACACGTCTAATGGTTCTCGCCGATAATCGATTCAGGGCCAATATTGAACGAGAATCTGGCGTGTGTACAGCTCCTGTCATCCATCGTCTGAACGACCGTCCTGGGGGATCCATGGGCGATGGGTGACAAACGATCCTTATGCAAGGGAAGGATAAGAGCGTGCAGCGGGGTGCCACTCCGTCGTTCTCCCCCTCTCCTCTCCATAGAGCAGAATGGTGCTGTACAGCGCTCCTTCATGCATCGTGCAGTCCTTTGTCGTTGGAAAGGATCGTGAAAGATCCTTTCCAAGGACAATATTTGCATGTGTGTAAGCAGCTTTACTCTTCCCCACTCTATACAGAACAAAGCAAAACATTTTGGAGATAAACTCTAAGTTCTACCAAGTTCAAAGCCATGGTTCAAATTTTTTATATAATTTTGCTCACCTGAAGCTCCCGACAAGGGATGAAGAACCACGAATGCTTCAGAAAGACCTGCCTTAACGGGATGCTGGGCAGGACTGATATCTTGTACCGGCAGAGGAATCTGTAACAGATAACACAGTTGCTAAGATCTCGTGGAATGTCAAAATATGGAGAATAATAATGCTCTTCTATTTCTTTTTATATATTTTATTTTTCCTATGTCAAACTTAGCACAAAGGAAAAGCTAGTACAGTTTCGATTTGAATCATTATTAGATGCAGGTTAGCTTAATCACCCACTCAAATCTTTAGGTATCTACTTTAATACAGTACCTAGTGTATTTGACTACCGTACCATGTATTCTCAAAATTTATGGCCCTCAAAATTCCATTAAAACAAGATTCTAGGTTTATATTTAATTGACATCCACTGACATGTCTTGGAACTAGACATGTTTGTGTTTTCAGGTTAGAGTAGTTACCACAGTTTAATTTAAGACTGGTTTATATTTTAGCAGTTCTGGTATGCAAACCGTTCATCGGTATATTGGCCGTTCATTGGTATCCATAAATAGGAGGGGGTTTAAAACAAAACCAGTCAACATATTAGATATCCTAAAGTGCTTTTGTAGGTTGCATCTCCATATAAGGATTTGGGAATCTGAAAGTCTAAAACAAAAGGAACACACACAGAGCTCACCAGCTATCACATAACCTTAACAGCTTCAAGATTAATAAAGACATTTAAACGGACACTGACACCAAATAAAGTAGTGTGGGAGTGCTGCATAAATATGTCTACTATATGTCTATGAAGGATGTAAAATAGATACAGGATACTGCTGCCTGCAGGACTTTTGAAGACTCTTCTCTTAATTTGGTATCAATAAGTTATGTTAAATAGTTTTAAATGTAATGTGTTAAAATGCCAGGTGGAGTACTCTCTCTGTTCTTTTGATTAAGATTTTTTATGATCCCCAACTAGTAAAATAGGATCTCCTGGGGCACAAAATCTAAGCAATGCCTGGTTTCCTTCAAAGCATGATGGGCCAGTAATCCTAATGATTACCAGACTCTTTGCAGCAAGGTCAAAAATCCAAAATGACTCACACTGTCAGTTTTCAGGCGGAAGGTCTTGGCAGTTAGTAGACAAGGTGGTGCAGGTGCCACGCAAGACAACATTGGTAATCAAGCAGAAGAACAAGGCTTCTGACAAGGCAGTGTCGATGATCAAGCAGAAGGGCAGGTGACAGAAAAGGCAGTGTCAATAATTAGGCAAGGGACAGTAATGGCAGCAGACACACTAGGCATACTTTAGCCTAAAGCTACGTACACACTTCCAATTATTATCGTTGGTAAACGAACGACGAACGATCCTGCACGATATCTGCGAACGATCGTATAGCACCGATCCTGTACATACAGATAACGACACGATCGTTCCTAGATATTGTACACACAATAGATGCGATCGTTTGAACGATACAGGAAATTACGTGCACCACAGGAACGTTCGTTCATCACGCATGCTCAGACCATGGACGATCAATGAACGATCGAACACACGAACGATGGTCAACGATCGTCGTCCAATCCGATCCGCGGGTCCGGTCGTTCATTTCCAACGACTTTCCTCGTTCGTCGGCGTCGTTGGTTACTTTTTTTACGAACGATTTTTGCCCAATCGATCGTTCGTCGTTCGTTTTGAACGATAAAAATTGGAAGTGTGTACGCAGCTTAAGCAGTATTGGTTTTGTTATTTTGCACCAGGTGCTTGGCGCCTGATCACTGGCCATTTAAGGACCTCTTTCTCCCAAGAATGTTTCAGTGTGTATGCCATTGCTCAGGAAATGTGGCTGCATGCTCTGTCAGGCAGGGACAGAGAGTGGGTGCTAAACCTGACAGCTTGGCATGGCAGAGACGCTAATTACTAAAAAAAGTCCAAAAAAAGGAAAATAACTGCCTTTCTGTTTCTTTTAAGCTATGTACAAAGGCAAATCCATTTTAGTGGTTAGTCTGCACCTCTGCTTTTCTGCTGGAAGCTAAAGGATACTGTGGTCATACAGACATTGGTGGAAGCTGCCAATATTCAGAAGTCACCACTCCTCAAAGCCTGGCTTTACCATGGCACCTGCTTTTCTCCATGACATCCTCAATTACAGTGTAGGACACATTTCAAGCATATCTTTTAAGGTATACACAATACATATAGGTAAATTAATAGTAAATATGTATAAAGTAAATTGATAGAATAATGGCTAAAAGGTCTGATACAGAGAGTAGATTGTATTGTTTCATACTCTGAAAGGTCTAGGGGTATTTTTGTTGCACCACAGGGTTCATTATTTTTACTACTATATTTATAAATGATACAGAGTTTGGGATTAAAAGTATAATGTTTGTGTTTGCAGATGACACCGAACTATGTAATAGTAAAAAGTCCTTACAAGATGTCTCTAACTTACAAGCAGACCTGGATGGTTTGATTGGGCAGCCAAGTGGCAAGTCAAGTGACTTCAGAGACATAACCCTGCTCCTGTACAAGGCTTTAGTCAGATAGTATCTAGAATATGCACCAGTTCACAAAAAGGATGTTGGATATATAGTAACAGTTGATCACATTCAACTTGACTTGTTCTTGTAATGTTGAAGATTTCACAGTTAAAAGAAGTTTCATCTCCCTGTACAGAAGGAATTCTTCACAGTAAGGTCTGTTAAAATGCAGAATAGACTCCCTCAGGGAATTAGTTTTAGTATATTCAATAAATTGTTTTATGAAAAGGCTGCCTGTATTTTTAGATACGCAAAACATAACTAGGTACTAAATTTATAAAGGAATGACACCAATGACTGTTGATACAGAGAATTTCTGATTGCCTTAGGGAATCAGTAAGGAATTTTCCTTGTTTGAGTAAATTTAACCATGCTTTATAAGGGTTTTTTCTTTTCTTCTAATATGTTTATTTCCTTTGTGGTTCAACTGAACTTGTGTCTATTCGCAAACTAACTTACTGGGCCTGACTTGTTAAACTATCCAAAGCTGGAGAGGATACACTTTCATCAGTGAAGCTAAGTGAGCCAGCAAACCTGGAATGGATCTGGTCCAGGATTCAAAACGTTTGCTAGCAAATAGCAAATTAATTTAAAAAAATCCATTCCAGATTTGCTGGATCACCCAGCTTTACTGATGAAAGTGTATCTTCTCCAGTCTTGGAGAGGTTTAATAAATCAGGCCCACTATGTAATTATGATGTTTTTGATGTGGAATACTAAATAAGGCTAAGTTCAGATGAGCAGTTGTCAATCACATAGTTAACAACTAATAAAAACCACTAGATGTCCATGAGCTCTTTATACAGTATATATATAACATATATGTTCATATATACTCAATAGTGTAGTACCAATGTCTACATTTTTTTTCCCATCAAATTAACACTCACCCTTTCAGGTTGACCTAAACTGTATTACTAAAAGGTTACTGTCACACTTCTCTGTTCCTCACTAAAGCACAGGCATCTCTCCCCTACGCATGTGGGCAGTTCTGAGGCTAGGCCTCTGCCTCTGCCTCTGTTTCCAAGCTTTACCAACTCTGTCCAAGCCGCTGGCCAATCAGAAAATAGCCTCTTAACCAGCCCTGGATATTTAGCTAGCTCTCAGACTCCATTTTGTGTTCGTGCAACAAGTTGTGTCTCCTTTGTGTCTCCATTGTGCTGAGCCCTTAGTTCTGTGAACTAGTTCCTGTACTAGTACTGTACTGTGCTGCTTAATCCAGTGTTTCCTGTGTCCAGCTCCTGTGTTAACCCCTCGCTGTCCAGTCTGTTGGTTCCCAGCCAACTTCCCTATGCTGTTCCTGTGTTCCTGTGTGCCTGTGAATATCCCTACTTCTCCTGTGCCTCCTGCTGTTTCCATTGTCTCCAGTGTCCCCTGTGCCCACTGTGGCCCCTGTTTTATTGCTGTCTGTCTCCTGGATACCCTGGCTATTGACCCCTGGTGTGTGACCTGACCTCTCTTGCTTGCTGCCTGTCTCGACCCCGGCTTCCTTGAATATCCTCCTGCTTGGTGATTTGGTACCGTGCTTGCCCACCTTGGTGTGACCATGGACCGCAACCTGGTGGTAACCAGCAGCGCAACATCCTCACCATCAGAGGCTCTTGAGAAAACCTGGTTACGGCTTAGACTCTGCGCCTTGGCCCTATCAAGTTCAACCACTAGGGAAATGAACATATCGTAGATATTAAACTCTATGGACACAGTTGTTCCAAAGGAAGCAAAAAAAAAAAACCCTGGTACAATTTGCTTCAACAGGGGGAAAAAATTCCTTCCTGATTCCATGAGGCAATCGGATGTTCCCAGGATCAACAGTCACTGTTATTTTTACTTTAAAACCTTAATACCCAGTTATATTCCATGTTTCTAGAAAAACATTCAGCTTTTTTTAAAGCAATTTCAAATAGTTGCTGAAACTACTTCCTAAGAGAGCCCATTCCACATTTTCACAGACCTTACACTGAAGAATCTCTTCCTTATCCGGAGCTTAAACTTCTTTTCCTCCAGACCCAAAGAGTGCCCTCTTGTTCTTCGTAATGATCTTAAAGTGAATGATTAGGAAGAGAGTTCTCTATATGGACCATTTATATATTTATACAGGGTGATCATATCCCCCCTTAAATGTCTCTTCTGAAGAGAAAAAAGATTCAGTTCAGCTAATTTCTCCTCATAGCTGAGCTCCTCCATTCCTTTTAGTAGTTTAGTTGCTCTTCTCTGCACTCTCTCCAGTTCCACAATGTCCTTTTTGTGAACTGGTCCCCAAAACTGGACTGCATTTACCAGATGTGGTCTGGCCAATGCTTTGCACAGGGGCAGGATTATGTCTCCATCTCTGCAGTCTTTTCCTCTTTTGATACAAGAAAGTATTTTGCAAGCTTTTGATTTTCCAGCTTGACATTGCATGCTGTTATTAAGTCTATGATCTACCAGAACTCCCAGATCCTTTTCTATTTCTGACCCCCCCAACTGTATTACCCTAGACCAGGGGTCGGCAACCTGCGGCTCACGAGCCACATGCGGCTCTTTAGATGTGAAGCTGCAGCTCTTTAGTTCAGTCCGTCGGAAGCTATTCTATCTCTCATCCTGGCTTTTCACCCAACCCCTTCCCCGTGACATTCGAGAGCTTCCGAAGACAGTGACGACGTGCTGCAGCTTCACATCTAAATCATCGCGAGCCGCAGGTTGCCGACCCCTGCCCTAGACAGTATGAAGCATGCATGTTGTTAGCCCCCAAGTGCATACCTTTACATTTATCTATATCAAATGTAATTTGCCACTTGGCTGCCCAATCAAACAGTACATCCAGCTCTGCTTGCAGATTACAGACATGCTGTATGGACCTAATTCCATTACATAGTTTGGTGTCATCTGCAAACACAGAAATCATACTTTTAATCTCAAACTCTATATCTTTATAATGATGTTAAACAGTAAAAGTCCCAACACTGAACTCTGGGGTACAACACTAGTCCCCATAGACCATCCAGAGTATGAATCATTAATCGGTACTCTCTGGATGCGGTCCTTAAGCCAGTTCCCTATCCATTTACAGATTGACTTCTCCAAACCTACTGACCCTAACTTACATATTAACCATCTGTGGGGTACAGTGTCAAATGCTTTAGCAAAGTCCAAGTACACTATATCAACTGCTACTCCACTGTGTACCTGTTTACTTCCTAATAAAAAGAGAGTAAATTTGTTTGACAACTTCAGTCTTTCTTGAAGCCATATGACTTGCACATCCAGGTATACTGAATACGGAAAACACAGTGGACTCAGATGAGTATATACCATAACAAACCAAAGGAAACAATAACAGAAAACAAAGCAGTAATAAACCAAATTTGAACAGTGAGTAATCAGATCATGTGTCCCAGATATACAATAAAGTTTAACAACAAACATAAACAAAAAAGAAGAAAAAAACCACAAGAAAGGGGGAAATGGAAGGTAGAGGAAGTAGAAAAGGTACACATCATTAATGCAATATACCCAAGAATAACTCATCATAAGCCAATATCTATGTATTATGAGGTCAATTGTCTATAGCGGAAATGTTCCGTTGGAGGAATTTCAAATTTACTGGCCAAATGTTCCCATGTGAACACTGCGCGAATATCTAACAAATCTTTCACCCTTCTAAAACCCACCAATAAAAGTTAGCTGGACATAGGCCCGGCGGAAAATCTGGATTATGCCAGAGTGGGGTTAGACGTTTATGAGGTGAGGTTAGTGTAAAAACCATTTAAAAGCAGATTACATTGTAATCTGCTTTAAAATTTCCCTCCCAGACACACCTCCCAATACATCACTACTCACATCACCCGGAAGATGACTCATCCTCCGGGGTGATGTGAGTGGGGATTTCCCTGCCCTGCCTCACACAGGCACACAGAGGCTGGAGCTGCTGCTGCTCGCATCTCGAGAGAGATGCAAAGCACAATGCAGGACTTCTGCATTGTGCTTCACATCTCACTGCAGATGCCAGCAGCAATAGCAAATTCCGGGGGTGACTCACTGCAGATGCCAGCTATTGCTGCTGGCATTTGCAGTGAGATGTGAAGCACAATGCAGAAGTCCTGCATTGTGCATTGCATCTCTCTGGAGATGCGGGCAGCAACGTGGCTGAGACCCGGGTGGTATTTAAAAGCAGATTACTCAGTAATCTGCCTTTAAATTTCCCGCCCGGTCACACCCCCTAACGGACCGGCGCCCGAGCATCACACCAGGACCATCGGATCGCCGCTGGAGCGTGGGGCAAAGGTAAGGGGGGCTCTTAAAGTTACCCCCAGTGTGACTCGGGATTACCGCTAGGGGGGTTAATGAGCCTACATGCTCAGATCAGATCTTTTTGCTATTATTATATTTTTTTTTTAAATTGGGGTTTGCACTACTTTCCTTTGCAAATCTGTCTTTCGTTTTGAAGGTTTGCACATTTTATCTCCTTTTTACATCTTTTGTTATATTCTTTATAGTTTTCAAACGATAAGGGTGATCCTTTATTTTTAAAATTTTGGAATGCCCTTTTCTTGTTCTTTATGGCTTTTTTAAGCCATAATCACTTCCCTACTCATAACCTCATCACATGCAGGACTGCAAGACTTTTCTAGAGTTTCCCCAACTCTTTGGATCGGTCTTGTCCTATTCAGCTTGCTCTTATTAATATCATCATGGATGTCTGACAGATTTCTGAAACTCAACCTGAAAAACACACAACTCATATTCCTCTCTCAAATTCTAAATCTCCCCTCGACATATTTCTAACTGTTAACATCACTGACATTCGTCCCTTTCCTGAGGCACTTTGTCTTGGCGCTACCTTCGATTCTGCCCTCTCATTTACCCCCCAAATTCAGAACATTTCCAGGACCTGTCACTTTCACCTATGCAATATCTCAAAAATCAGCCCCTACCTGTCACCACAGCCCCCCAAATTCCTTGTACATGTCTAAACTACTGTAACATCCTCCTCTCGGGTATTGCACTAACCCGACTCTCTCCTTTACAATCTATTATGAATGCTGCAGCCAGACTTATCCATCCTTCCCACCGCTCCTTCTCTGCAGCATCTCTTTATAGTTCTCTTCATTGGCTTCCATTTCACCTGAGAATCAAATTCAAGCTCCTGTGCTTTGCCTTCAAATCCCTCCACAGTTCTTGTCTAACTTACTTTCTGACCTGGTAGAAAAATACTCTCCTAGCCGCTCTCTTCCCTCCTCCAATGACCTGTTAATGACTTCCTCACTCATAACCTCCTCACATGCATGACTGCAAGACTTTTCTAGAGCCGCCCAGCTTGCTTCTACCTTCTGCTCATTTAAAAGAGCACTCAAAACCCATCTTTTCCAACTTGCCTACCCGTCTTCCTCTGTCTTATAAAACCCTCACCACTTTCCACCACTCCATATCTCCACTCCTATTGTGTGAGACTTCCCCCACCTCCTAGATTGTAAGCTCTTCTGGGAAGGGTCCTCTCCTCCTTCTGTGTCACTCTCTGTACCCGTCTGTCATTTGCTACCCCTATTTAATGTACAGCGCTACGTAATATGTTGGCAAAATATGAATCGTGTTTATTAATAATAATAATATTTTTCTACTAAAGAACAATATTACAAATCAGGAGTGTTTTCTTAGTAAGAAAGGAAAAAAGAATTTGTGACCGTTACCTAAGTGAAATCACAGCATTTAGTTTTAGTTATAAACTATGGAATTTTTTTCCCATTGTGGAGTCTCAGCTCAATTAAACCAAACAAAAAAAATGGATTCAGACCAGTCCCATGCTGTCCAAGAATAACTAAATTACGTAAAGAAATCTATTAATTTAAACCAAAAATAACCATTTTCAACCTTCTTTTCTCAGATCAAGTTCAGTCAGACTTGTTAATAGATACTTTTGCTAGGTTAGCTAGTAGTTATATATTCTAATTGCAATTAATAGTTTTAGTAGTTTTAGTACTTTTCAACATCTGGTCTGGAAATTTGGCAGCATAGTAAATAGGACTGTCTAAACCAGCCTTTGTTGACCTTTAACATGAGGGAACCCTTGAAATTATTTTCAGGATCTAGGGAGCCCTTGCTTTAATTAATTTATCCACAGCTAACAGTACATTAGTGTGGTTTTTGATAGTAAAGGTTGCTGACCCCTGGTCTAGACAGTAAAATATAGACCCATTTCTTGTGTGTTCTTTTTATAGGTGTGAGGAGCCTGATAAACTTTTGACTCTGTTATAAGTTGAGGAACATCCTACTCAAAATGAGGGTCCTGGTCATAAATACTGTTTACAGGTATCTCTCAGTGTTCAATTTAGGAGCTCCTAGAGTCCTCTGTAAAGTTGGTAATGGCATGTACATGAAAATGGCAGTTATGTGTAAATAACTTTCTGGATTGTTTTTAAATAGACAGATTTGTTTATTCTAATAATACCAAAAGTACTTACTGATATCCTATAGGAGTTGGCATTAATTTTTTGTGATCTTGAGTCAAAAGGATACAAAAAAATACAACAGGAAAATAAATATATAGCAGATAGTTATACTTTTCTAACAATACAGGTATAAGTTCTAACATAAATATACATATGTATACCCACCATGTCCTAAAAATCCCTGAGGAAATGAAATGTTTGTGAAGTCCTATTTAAAACTTTTAAAGGTATGGATGATCTTATATATTTTCAGGGGATTCTGTAACTGTACCAATGTTCTACTTTTCAACCTACAGAGGGAGGAGCATTTTTTAGGATTTTTTTTTAGTTGTATTCCAGTTAGGATTTTTACTGAAGAGGGGGGAAAGTAAGCGGCTTTTTATGGCAAACTTGTACTGTTTTAAAACTTAAAATACTTTATTCTAAACAAAAAAAGCAATAGCAATAAACAAATTCTATGTATGGTACATGATGACTCTTGTCATTGCACAGGAAATCATTGAAATAGTACACAATACATAAGTATTAGGCTTCTTACAAATCTTTGAAGCCCAGTACACACAGACCTTACAATCTTGATCATATATTCCATTCTAGGTTATAGTCTCATTCCCAACGCAATTTGCATATTTGCTTTCTCAGGGGAAATAGAGACCTATATTGCCTGTATCATAATAAACAAAATAGAACCACAGCGTCAGAAAAACAATTGAGTATATACACAAAGTCCCACATTTATTCGATAGTAATAATTAGAAAACTGAGAACTAGATCATAATGTAATTGAAAGATGGTTAAAGTAGTATATGGATATGGATATATGTATGGATTTATATATATACATATACTGTATATATATATATGGATATACTACTTAAACCATTTTTCAATTACATTATGATTTAGTTCTCAGTTTGGCTGAAGCTGAAGCTGGTTACATGTTTATTATTTAGCAACAATTTTACTTGCTTCACTGAAAACTCTGATAGGTGGACAGTGCCCGGGTGCCCTGGTGCGGGGGGGTTTGTTGGTTGCGCTATGACGAACAGTTTCGGCAGCGCAAGGCGGTGAGACCATCTTTGAGATGGGATCATAAGGATATAGGCTTATGGATGAGGCTGATGGCTGTAGGGAGGCAAACAGGGGGTGGACAGCCTTTTCTTGGCTCCAGCACCCAAGTGGGGGGTGGACAATCGGGGAGTAAGAAGAAAGGGGTATGTTGGCTCATTAATGAAGGGGTGTGCAAATTTGGGGGGAGTTGTCGATTTCGTCATGAATGCGCCGGTTGTGGGGGTAACCATGGACAGACAAGATGCTTTAAACAAGGTTCAGGGAGAGGGGGGGATGGTGTTGGAAAAGGGGGTGACGCCGGTGAAGGTAGGAAGGATGGCCCCCTTTTTAGATAAATACCCCAATAGAACAGCAGCCAGGGTCTTGGAGGCGGGGTTTAAGGAGGGCTTTTGGATTCCCAGCGAGGTGGTGGGCACGGCGAGGGAACCCAGGAATTTGAATTCTGCGCTGCGATTTCAGGAGTTGGTAAAAGCAAAATTGGAAAAAGAGGTGAGTCTAGGTAGGATGAGCGGCCCCTTTCCTGGCCCGCCGCTGGAAGGTTTGGTGATTTCTCCCTTGGGATTGGTCCCCAAAAAAGAGGTAGGTAAATATCGTATGATACATCATTTGTCGTACCCTCGGGGGGTTCGGTTAATGATGGCATTGATCCCGCGGCCTGTGCAGTAGCTTATACTTCGTTTGATGCGGCGATTAAGTGGGTGCGCAGGTATGGGCCGGGGGCTTTGTTGGCAAAGGCGGATATCGAGGCTGCCTTCCGGCTGTTACCGGTTCACCCTAGTTGCCTGAGGTTGTTGGGTTGTAAATGGGGGGGGGGAGTATTATGTCGACAGGTGTCTACCTATGGGTTGTTCTATTTCTTGTGCATTATTTGAGCAGTTCAGTACTTTTTTGGAATGGGTGGTTCGTTTTGTGTCAGAAATAGACTCTGTAATTCACTATTTAGATGATTTCTTAGTGATTGGGCCGGCGGGGAGTCAGGTGTGTAGAGTATTGTTGGCTACTTTGCAGCATGTGGCAGAAAGATTTGGGGTTCCATTAGCGGATGACAAAACGGAAGGGCCGGTGATGGCCTTAACATTTTTCGGCATTGAGTTAGATACGGTGGCAATGGAGAGTAGGTTGCCAGCGGAGAAATTGGCTGCGCTTAGGGCTGCAGTGCAGGCGGCCATGGGTAGGAGAAAAATGAGGCTACAGGAGGTGCAGTCGTTGCTGGGGAAACTAAATTTTGCATGTAGGGTGGTGCGCATGGGCAGAGTGTTTTGTAGAAGGTTAGCGGCAGCTACTGCTGGGGTGAAAGCGCCAGGGCACTTTGTGCGTCTAAATAGGGGGGTGAGGGAGGATTTGTTAGCATGGGATTTGTTTTTACAGTATTTTAATGGGAAGGCATTGTGGTTAGAAGGACCGGTGGATGCAGTGGACCTGGAGCTCTTTACAGATGCGGCTGGTGGGGGGGGTTTTGGGGCGTATTTTCGGGGAAGATGGTGTGCAGGCGCTTGGCCGGAGCTTTGGGTGAAGGAGCGACTAGTGAAGAACTTGATTTTGTTAGAATTATTTCCAATTGTGGTTTCCTTAGAATTGTGGGGGAGGGAATTGGCGAATAAAAAAGTGCGTTTTTATTGTGATAACATGGGGGTGGTGCAGGCGATCAATAGCTTTTCAGTATCATCTGGGCCTGCGGTTCGGTTGTTGCGTCATTTGGTTTTTAAATGTATGGAGCACAATGTATTTATATTTGCTAGGCATATCCCGGGGGTGGATAACACAGTGGCCGATGCTTTGTCTCGCTTTCAGTGGTTTAGCTCCGGAGGCAGAGGAAGTCGGTCATCAATGCCCGGGTCATCTTTGAGATGTTGCAAGGGGATTATCGAAGGTTTAGTTCAGAATTCGGTGAGTGAGGGAACCTGGATGGCGTATTCCAAAGTATGGGCAGAATGGAAGGCATGGGAGACAGAGGCAGGTAAGGGTGGTGCTAGGCAACCGCTTCAAGGGGTGTTGTGGCTGTTAGCCAAAAAATTTGCTGAAGGGGTGTCGGTGGCTGGGGTCAATAGATTTGTAGCTGGATTGGCGTTTGGGTTTAAAGTTAGGGGGGAGGAGGATTGTACGAAGGCATTTATTGTCAGGCAAGCGCTTAAAGGTTTCCGGAAGGGTAAGCAAGTACAGGATAGGAGGAGGCCTGTGACTTTTGAATTGTTACACGGTTTAGCTGGGGGTTTGGGGGTCCTTTGTTTTGGGAACTATGAGGCCGTTCTGTTTCGGGCAGCTTTTGTCACAGCATTTTTTGGGGCTATGAGAGTGGGAGAACTGGTGAGCCCGGCAAGGGATAGGCCCTGACATACATACCTGTCTTATAACATAATTTACATAATACATCCATTTATTACTTAACTATATATATTAACTGAGAAAGTGTTTCTACATAAATGATACTAGAAAAAGGTATAATTTCATACATAAAACAGACAGGCATTGCTAAGAGCATATCAATGTATATTGGGTGTATTAATTCTTTATCCTCATCCCTTTTACATATTAAAGTTTTTGATAACACATTTTCTCCTAATATATTGTATTTTGTAGTTTTAAATGTATTTTATTGTACCTATTAACCTCCCAACCTCCCACAAGAAAAAAAAAACAAAAAAAATGATGGCAGGTGCCTATATGTTAACTTGAAGGTGTAATAATGGTAATAATCCATCCATTCTTAATATTATAGTTGTGCTCATAAATGTGCTTCCAAAATGGTCTCTTTGTTTTACCAACATAGTATTTTTTACAGCTACAACTTGCTAAATAAAATTACACCTGTTGTAGTGCAATTTGCAAAATCATTATTTGGGAGCTTAATTTAAAAGGATATTCAATAGAATTACAATCTTTATGAATACCTTTGCATTTATTGCATTGATCACAAGGATATAAGCCTTTTAAAGAAGTAATTTTCGTAGTAATAAATTTGGTAGTTTGCCTTGAAAAAAATGACTTCTCACTACTTTCCCTTTGATGGAGGGTGATTTCCTAAATGTAAAACAAGGATGAGGATCTAAAAGTTTACTAAAGGTTAAATCGGCTAACAATAGGGGCCAGAACTGATGACAAACTTCTTGTAAGTTTTTTGTGTTGATGTGAAAAATGTGTTATTAATCTAACAGTGTTTTCTTTTTAGCCTTGAGATTGATCTATGGGTTGACACAAACAAAATTTGGGAACGTGATTTTATTTAGTATGTTTTTTTTCAAAGTTTTCTTTTTGTAAACCCTCTATAATATTCGTAGCTGTAATTCTTTGGCTTCTTTTGCCTAGGCGTGTGCCTAGGCGCATTACATTATGTCTGTTCATTGAAGCACTGAATTGCACCCCCTACTCTTCTAGTCCCATCACTGGCCACTAACAGAATATAAGGAAATCTGCAATTGGTTGAACAGAAAAGGTACATAAGTTAGAGCCACAGCTCTTACTGTCTCTGATTTAAAAGTATAGCTGCCTCTATAAATGCACAGCAACAAGGAGAGTGTTTGCGTGTGTGGGTACGTTTTTTTAATTATATCAAATTTATTTTGTGGCTGGAGTTTTTCTTTTGAAATTATGATAACTTTTCATTACTTTGTATACTATGATTGCGACTCATGATAAATTGATTGTCCAAGGTTCAAAACTTTTTGCATCTTCCAAAATCAAATGCAAATGTAAAATAACTTTTTAAAAATCTTCTTCTGTTGGTGGTTACATGTAAAAATTAGGTATGTGTATTTTGTATGTGTTTTATAATATGGCAACTATATTACATTACAGAAATGTATGCTGCTTGACTCGGGATCTGAGAAATGCTGGGGTTAAGAAGCAATAACATCTATTTACTTACAAAACAAGATGTACTTTAAAACTGTTATGAAACTTTATATGAACTCCAGCATCGTGAAAAACTAGGTATGAAACATGTTAGGGTTTTTGGGTGCAAAACCCTTGTTTATTTTCCAGAGGAGGAACACAACCAACTCCAAAATCAAGCAGGGGGGTATCAATATTGCATATGCAGATAATTCCAAAGGATACTGAATTCTTGATCTGGGACACAACCAAGCCCCTACATTGAACCAAGCTATTTAACAAAACAGAATAAGTCACTTGAGGGACTATCATACAAAGCAATTATGTTCATATGTGATCCTACATGTTGGGAAATCATATCTCAGTTTCCACAAGGATAATTGGCCAATATAGAAAGAACAACAGCAAGGAGAATAGCTATTGACTCCTAGAAAAAATTTAAAGTCAAGCATAACACTGATGGCACAGTTAAATGATACAAAACAAAACTAGTAGCCAAAACACACTCCTAAAATACAGAGAGGACTAGGATGAAACATTTGTTCTAGTACTTAAGCAGACTATAATACAGACTTAAAGCAGAAAAGCGGAACCAAACTGAAAAACAAAAACATTACACTTACCTTTAATTCTGCAGATCGATGGCACTGGTCCTTCCCACAACCTGGTGCCACGTCGTCCTAGAATTCCTCTTCATGGGTGCCGTCATCTTCATTCTTCCCTTCCGTCTTCTTCTTGTCTTCTTGGCACATCACCCGATCTCGCATTGCGCTTGCTTTAAAAATTTTTTTTTTAAAAATGAACATTTTTCCTTTACATATAAGGGTTGTCTACCCTTTTATGAAGAGTACAAATGTTAAGTTTAGGTATGCTTTAAGTCATTCTTAAAGCACTGTTAACAGAAAATATTTATATGGAACAAACACAAAGATTTATTAATCAAAGGCAAGACCTAGTGTGCAATCTCCAAAAATAAAAATAATTTATGAAAAAAAAAAGTATATCTAGAGCTAAAATCCTCATTGTATGTAATACAGCAAAAATGAAAATATACAGCAATTTTTATTATATATTGTATAAAAATTTTACCTTTATTACAAAAGTTTAGAAAATTAAAATTATGTTTCTAAAGTATTATGCTGTACCTCTGGTTTAGATGATCATCAGTGGGGGGGGGGGGGGGGATGTCAGAGGGAGAAGATACAGAGCCCACTTTGGCAAACATGGCTAGTTGTATGCTTTCTTGTTTTCGCATTTGATATGGATATCATTGATATCAAGCAGCGATGATTACTAGATAGTAACACTCTTAGATCCTTGCTATCACAGCAAATATGGGAAAATTTTAAAACTTTCTGTAAAGGAGGCAAAATTACACTATCAAGAACAAACACTCTACAGCGACCTGAAGACACTAGGTATTTGGTAGTGTAAAATTCCTTCTTCAACCATGTCGGTTCACCAATTTTCCTAAGTATTAGTAGGAAAAATGCAGGCTTGGGAATACTGTTTATTCCTTGATTTTGGCCTTGGACTAAAGTGTATATCATTTTAATTCTTTACCATTTTTACTTTCATGTCCCCAATTTCCCTGATTAGCAGTAGGAGAAAATGCAGGAGACATTCAGGCCTACGCGTTTGTAGAGCGCAGGTATGGCATAGTTTGGAAAAATAATGACTGCTTGATATCAGGGAGCTGATCACATTCCATAAGTCCTTTAAAGAATGTAGGAGCTGTACCAACAATAGCTTATCTAGCACTTAATTGCCACCTACTACCTATTATCCATCTACCTACTACCTATTCTTTAGCTGTACTTCTGCTTCTCAGCTCTGATTCTCTTGATTCTAATAAATAAATATGTATTCTTTTTTTTTCCACTTCTACTTCCTCTACTCATCTGTACTTTTTCTTCCTGCTTTCACATCTCTTCCTCTACTGTCTCCAATGCCACAATGCAAACAATTATTAAAGATGTATGCTAGTTACTGCTAGATGGTAGATGCTAGTTAGATGCTAGTTACTGTAGCATACATGCATCAAATAAAGGAAATGACAAATCACTAAATTTCTGCAGTCACCATTTGATGCTCATTTTATTAATGAAAGATACAAAACAAAAGCTATCATACAGTGCTAGCCAGTCAAATATTGCTCCCTGCTCACCATTCCTATACCAAAGAGTAGAACTACACCATACAATGCATTGTAACAGTTATAGGGGGGCGTTAGCCTTCTTTGTACCCCAAAATCTTTGCAATTGATAGCTCCAGAGAAATGTCATTCATGTGAAAGATAGCCAAGGGGTACTACTGGGTACCCTGGGTATGTTCTTACTACTACATCTTTAGGTCAATACATCTCCCTGTTCCTGAGAAATTAGGATTCACAGAAGGTAAGTGACCATATATGTGTGACAGAGTAGCAGGGTATGACAGATATAGTTTTTCATAACTTGTGATGGTGCCGTAGTGATGACATTTTATGGGCAGTTAGCCACAAGAGTCCCCCACTTGCAGTTAAATGAATGAACATCTTTTTGGTGGGATTAGAAGAAAGTATGCCCTGTCTGGTGAGAATACTAACAGCTTTGAAGGTATGGGTACCATGATGGGGCATGTAGCCAACATGGATGTGGATTTTCTTGCATTACGGTAGAACTTCTACCTGACAGGTGAGCTGTGGCTCTGACAGGTGGCCCCCCCAGCGGGGTCAGGAGAATGACCGCGCTGGGGGGGCACCAGCCAGATCCACGGACCATGTCTCCAATACACATTGCAGGCTTAGGGTGGGTTGTGTCATCATGAAGTTTCTTTGCCTCTGAGTGGCACACGGCTTCCGGCACATGCGCAGTTCGGAGTCTGTGAGATTAGTCGTCCATGAGCTCCAAAAGGTTAAGGACCACTGATCTAGGGGATCTTTCTTTTTTTTTAATTTAGCAGAAGATTGAAAGCCTCAAGTTTAATTTTGATTCTCAGGATTGGTCAACTGGGAACTGAAAAGTGACTACATTCACATTTCATTTGTGTATCAAGTAGTATAATGTTTACTGTTAAGGTAGCCTTATAATTCCAAAGAAATATATTGAAGACACATCTCCTGTATGTTGAGGCAAAAGTATTCCTATATTTGGGCCTGGATCTGTAGTTTTAAGGCCTAGATGTCAGGGATTGAACAACATGCGATAAAGGAGCAGAGGCTTAAAAACAACAGTAAGGTTTTGGTATGCAAGGCAAAGCTGGCAAGGCCGACATTAGGGTCCATCAGATAATAAAAAACTGAAGGATAATAATACAACCCTAACTTTAAAGCCATACTTTGATTATAAACACTTTTAAACTATAGGAAACTATTCGGAAAGATACAACCAGCAAGGGTCACATCACTAAGGACTATCACTAAGTTCCAATCATCCCAGTGTACAGCATAAAGTTAAAAGTAGATCACTGGTAGTTCCAACACAGGTGCACAGTGGTAGAAGATGTATCTTTATCAGCACTCATGCACTGTTGCAGTATGTTAACACCCAATCTAATGCAGTAGTTTGGGCCATGTCCAGAAGAAGGATCACACACTAAAATGGGAGCAAGAGCTTACATTTGTCTTTTACAGGGTCTGTGATACAGGTGGCCAAAAGGACACCTGCCAGAAACAAACATGGTTTTCACAGTCTCCTACTACTTTCCAGTTCATCTTTAGTGCACTAGGACTTTACAAGCATGTCTTGTAAACTGATTTTTTTGGGCCAAAATTACATCTGACTACATTATGCCTGGAGAAGAAATGACTAAACAATTTAAGAGTACTCAAATGGCCTGATTTCTTATAGCTCTCCAAGGTTATCATGCATAAAACAGGGTGATCCCGCAAACAGCAAGTTATTTGAAATAATCCATTTCAGGTTTGCTGCATCACCAAGGTTCACCCTTTATTGTTAAGGTTAGGTTTACATATAAACTAGGTACCCCAAAAGCTGCAAAGTAAATCTTTACTGACCACTTAAGTTTTAGATGAATGACCTATTAATTATTATTAAAAAGGTAAAGCTGTGACTATGCTAAATTCTCTTCCCTGTAACAGCAGGTAACACAACTGCTGCAAAGCTGGTTACATATTGCTTTGTCAAAGCAAGATCTGTGGTCTTGACTAGCTGTCTGTGCATAAGTAGCACTCAAAGCCCTTACAGCAAATATATGACCAGTTTTGCAATATATGCTGTAGGGGAAAAAATTACTGTACTGTATACCATTTAAACAATGAAAAAAAGTAACTCATGTAGACACTTTAGGACCATTTTATTACATTTTAGATAAGCAATGTATCTCTATATTTGAATTACCAGTGCAATAATTTCACTTACCATTGTCTCTATAGATGATTTTTGATTCTTCTGAGTAACTTGGATTAAAGTTTGCCATCAGTGGGGCTACATACTGTGTTGCAGTCAACATGCGATGAATAATATCACCCATAAAGATAAATCCTGCAACAAACACAGAAATATGGTATTTACCTCCCACTTGATTCATATTCCTTATTAAATTAAAGAGAAAACATATATATTAAACCTGCCTCCTGTAGCTATTGTGATATGCCTCAGTGGATGTCCATAAAAGGGGAAATCAAATGAAAGGGTGACTCTCTGTAAAAAAACAAACAAATATAAAGATGAGTTATTCAGTATATATTACACACTTTACCACTATTGATAACTACTTAATAGCCACTTGTCATATGTCTAGTACCAACCATATTCAAGTTGTGTACAAGCAAGCAGATTCATTTACTGTAAATATATTATAATATCTCTAGAGTGCTACTGCAATTTAAAAGTTTAAATAACTTTCTACCTTTTTGAGAAAATCAGATTCCAGAGGACCTTTTTTTTATGGATAGGACAGGGGGCATACATGCTCACTGCCCATTCCCTATCCATGAAGGTCCTATTGAAGGGTCTGGTTTCAATATTGTGTGTGTGTGGGGGAAAGACATACTTTTTTTTGCAGAGCTAGGCATTGTTAAATCCTGTGCAGGTGTTCCTAGTTGTTTTGTTAAACACATGTACAACTCCTGCTGCCTGTCAAATTAAGGATAATGACATCACACTTATTCTTTCCAATATTAACTATCTTGTGCAAGTATTTTTGATTAGTAAAGTCATTCAAAAATATTTGCAAAAATCTTAGGTTTGAACATAACTTAAGTCTAGAAAGAAAAGACATTGTGACAGTATAGTGCTGTACTATTCAATAAGAGAGCAGCAACTACGTTGTGCGGGAATATCAGATTTCTCTAACAGCAAAAAGTCCAAGAAAAATTGTGGTCACACAGGTATTGTTTTAGTTATATCCTAATTGAAAAGTCACAAGACATTGAGAGTGCGTCAATATGCTTCCATCTGGCTCAACTCAGGCGTAATTTATTAAAGTTCTACTAGACTGTAGAAGATAGAACATCATGGGAAAACTTTGGTAATCTTGTGGATCACCCTATCATATCATATCCGATGATCGAAATTGAGGATAGGAAAACTGATAATAGGGCTACTAGAACTCCTTAACTATTTGGTTGCTGGATATCTCTGCTGTGAATTCTATTATATATAAATTTATCTTTTTATTTGTTCTGTTTTGCTTTCATTTTTTTTTTTAGATCTGAACTTAGGACATATTGTTTTGACTTTTATATTTCTTTTGTTAAACACAGTTTAAGGGATAGGCGTTGCTCTTGAGTTGATGAAAATAAACCTTTTTGATAAAAGAGATTACAATTATTTAAGACACTTTTTTACATACAGAATTTTCTAGGCTATAGACCTTAACTTAAACATTGTACATGGGGTGGATGCAATAAATACGCTAGTCACAGTACATTTTGATTACCACCATTCTTTTTTTTCCGTATAATAATATACTCTTTATTGTTGATAATACCACAATAAAATACAGTCAACAATAATATAATAGTAAGGTATTATAACAGGGGTGGAGTAAACAAGCCCTATACTAACAATAAAAAGATTATTCTTATTCTATAGAGAGAGGAGATAAGGGAAATAAGAAGTGAAAGAATAGATAAAAGGAAAGATAGTGAACAAGGGTTGTGAGGGTCATAGAATCAAAATCATAGAAAGGAGAAAAAAGAAAGGTTAATCGGTAGGCATGAGCGAGCAAAATTTGTAATTTCGATCTTGCGGCAATTTGGGCCTTTCTCGCTTACAGAACATGTAAGCGAGACCGGCCTTGTGATTCTCGCCGAATTTAGAGTTCATCTGAGTTCGCCTGCAGTCACAGCTAATTGGAGGCAACCGCATGCCTCCAGATAGCTGTGACCCCAGGATCCCACGGTCACTGGGCTGTACTTATCAATGATAAGTACAGCCAGTGACTGTGGAAACTGAACTCAAATAAACTCGCCTGCAGTCACAGCTGATTGGAGGCACTCAATGGAGAATCTCCATTGAGAGTTCATTTAGGTTTGCCTGCAGTCACAGCTGATTAGAGGCATCCGCGTGACTCTAATCAGCTGTGACCACAGGTTCCCAAGGTCACTGGGCTGTAACAGCCCAGGGACTGTGGGAACCTGCACCCTGGACTTTAATGGAATTCGCGAAATCGGTTTGCCGAAATTTTCGCGAGACTGTCAGAGGCATTCTCACTCATCCCAAATAATCAGCTATCAGTTATCTAACATGGACTGGACTGTGTGGAGGAAATGACTGGACATCAGATGAACCTGAGGGGAGGCCTGTTCCTCCTCTACTCCTTCCTCAAACCATGTACAATTTGATTGGTCCTAGGCAAAATCACAGAAACAATGGAGGCTAAACTGTTTTCATGCTGTGATCTGCAGGGTCTAGTCGGGGTATAGAAGTCCAGGGGAACTGACAAGTTTAGTGTGGTAGTCCCCCTAAATTGTACACTAAAAACTTCAGAACCACAACAGAAAACACCCTTTCCACTTGATTTGTAAATAAAGCTACAATCCAAGAGTTTTAGGACTATATTGTACGTGCATTGTTACCAGTTTGGGACAATGTTCTGCTGTCTGAAACTTGAATTTTCTGTTAGTATTTCTGCTGAAGGTACTGACATCTTCTTGGAAGGTAATCACTCCAGCTCTTCCTTCTTTTATTTATTTTTGTCCTTCTTATTCCTATCTTTTCTGCTGCTATATCTTGAGAGTTCTTCTTTCCCTCACCTTCCTGACCTTACTTCACCGGGTCTTGTTGAAATAATTTAGCCTTTTAGAGTTTTCTATGCAACTACCATTTTACTATATCCATTTTCATCTATACCAACATCCATAAGAATAATCTGATACATGTCTTAGTCAGTATATTGCCCAGTAGGTGAATAGGAAATTTGTGTGAATATACTCAGGGCACCAGTCCCTGAGAAGAGCTTCATCATAAGCAGGAAGTGTCTCTCATGATCTTTATTCATAGGTTTCAATAGAGAAATGCACATAAAACAAACATTTCCCAAGCATTTCTGTTGTGATCTATTTTCCTGGATTTGAATGGCAACAGTAGAAAGTATGTCTGCTATGTTGTCTGCCTTGACAGCATCCTGGGCTGTGTCCCATTAATTGTCATAAAGATCTGCAGCATACAAGGCTTCCAGCGGGATGTGCAAGGTCTCCAGTTCCTAGCCAGTGGGCAAGGTCTGTATGTGGTCACTATAATCAGTGGATCACAGTGAGGGCATAGCTGGAGAATCCAGCCTTAATGCAGAGACAAACTGCTCAGAGAGGCAATCTGTCAACAGTAGTGTGGAGCCAATCTTTTCTGATCACTACATTATCACCTTCAAACTATAGAACTCTTGCTCCCCTTTGCCACATATCAGACCTGGTCAATGCCAGAGAGATATCTGTAACCTTCACCACAACCTATTCTCAAACTGACTTACCTCCCTAACCCCCACCCTCTCTAATATCACATCTCTGGATAAAGCTGCCACTTAGTTCAACCACACTGTTTCTTTGGCCCTGGATAAAATTGCCCCTGCCACCTTCCACTACCCCCGTCCTGCTAAACCCCATCCCTGGCACAACAATCACACCAAAAAGCTACAAAAGACTGTTTGTGCAGCTGAGTGCAAGTGGAGAAAATCTGGCTTCAGCGCTGACTTCATGGACTACAAAGCCAGACTACAACACTTTAACAGTAAACTCACTGTTACCAAGCAACATTTCTCCTCTGTCATTTCCTCCCAAGTATCCAACCCAGGCAGCCTCTTCTCAACAATTGACTCCCTCCTAAACCCCACACCTGCTCCCCCCACAACAGCCTTTTTTGCCCAAGACATTGCCACCTACATAAGAGATCAAATTGACAAAATCAGGCATGATGTCTCTGCTCACTGGGCCACTCAAACCATATCTTCACCTTCAACCAGTAAATCATGACTTGCCTCCCTCACCCCTGCTACTGTGGATAAAGTCTCCCCTCTTCTCTCATCATCCCCATCTACTACCTGTCCGCTTGACCCAATTCCCTCTAATCCAATCCATGCCCATTCCTCAACCCTGGCTTCCGCCCTAACCTTTCCCTCTCCACTGGTATCTACCCCTCCGCTTTCAAACATGCCATAATTCTCCCTAACCTGAAAAAAACCTCACTAGACCCCTCCCTACTGTCCTGTGTTCCTTCCCTCATATGTTTCCAAACTTCTTGAGCGCCTTGTCTACAAAAGATTTACCAATTACTTGAGCACCAACTCTCTTCTTGATCCTCTCCAGTCTGATTTTCGAGCTGCCCACTCCACCGAAACAGCCCTTACTAATGTGGCAAATTACCTCATCAGAGCTAAGTCTCAAGGCAACTTTTCCCTCTTCTTGATCTTTTCTTCGCTTTTGACACTGTTAATCACCCCCTTCTAATACAAATCATGCGCTTCATTGGTATCAGTGGCACTGCTTGGTTTTCTTCCTATCTGTCTGACTGCTCCTTTCAAGTTTCTTTTAATAATAATTCCTCCTCTCCCACTCTCCTCCCTGTTGGTGTTCCCCTGTTGGTAATTCCTCCTCTCCCACTCTCCTCCCTGGTCAGGGAGCTATAGTCATGAGAAGAGAAGGAGAATGAGGATGTGGAACTGGAAGGTTTGCTTTTCTCTCCAAATAATGCCAGCTGAGCAATGCCGAATAACAATGAGAAAAAGAAGGGTTCCTCTCTTTTGTGTCTCTGTCCATGGAGGATGTTAACACAAAAGAATGTGGGACAGGGTCAATTTTAATGGACATGTGGTGGCTAAAGTGGAAACACAGACACATTTCTGAAAGAATACATTCTACAAATGAGGCAACAAGGTGGGTTCGCTACTGGCCAAATTATTGGAACCCCAGGGACCCAATTGCCACATTCACTGCATAAAAGACCTTTTATCCCCCACTCTTAACAAAAAACTTTTGTACTATTAACTAAATTTTTGAGCAATATTACATGCCTAACCATTCAAACCAACTATTCCTCATGATCTCTTAACGAAGGTCAGATTAACAAAACTGACCACTGACCAGAGAGATTACCTTAACCTTTCTATAACTATGAAAGTTATGAAAGTTCCAAAAATGATCAAAACCTTGGTGAACCATGGCCCTTATGGTTTCTCAGTTGAATAATAAAAAAATATATTAGAGGAAGGCACTCCCCTGCTCACAGAAGTATACAATGCCATACTAGCTCAAAATTTCCCATTCCCTGACTTTAATGAAGCCCACACAATCCTGATCCCCAAGGAGGGCAAAGATACTTCCTTGGTATCTTCCCACAGACAGATCTCTTTATTAAATTGTGACTACAAGATAATACATAAACTAATGGCAAATAGACTGGAACATCTTTTAATATCCTTTTTCACCACTAATCTACTGTGATTTGTGAGAGGCCGCCACTTCACGATAGGGGTGTGTACAGCAATATCGGCAGTAATGGTGGCTACTAAAACCACTCCACAGAAAGCTATGTTATTGGGATTTGCAGATAAAGCCTTTTATCGGGTAGAATGTCCTTTTAAATGCTATCTTCACCAAGAGAGCCTTTGGCCAACTCTTCACATCATACATACAATATAGATATATAAAATTTCATCACAAGACTTCTCCTTAATGGCAGCTTATCCACCCCAGTCGTAATGATACGGGGAATGGGAAATATTGCCCATTCTCCCCAATATTCTTTAATTTGGTGCTAGACCCTTTACTTAGATTGTTGAAGTACACGCCTAATTTTCAAGGCATACTAATACTGGGAACAGGAGGGCTAAAGTAACCGTGTTTGTGGATGATTTATTGTTATGTTAATTCGTAGCCTTCCAGCCTTCCTTTGTACTGCAGCTACTAACACAATGTGGAACTGTATATATAGTACATTCTGGTAAAATTTTTTACCTCTATTAATTAAATAGCACATGCTTCATTCCCAAATTGGAAAATTACAACAAAATATACATAGAAGGTTTGGGGCTTTTAAGGCGACTTTTTTCTAATTTTGGTTCTGTACATTACCACAATTAATTTTAAATGAAACAACTTCAATTTCAGGGACTCAAAAGTATTTGGACAATTGACTCAAAAGCTATTTCATGGGCTGGTGTGGGCAATTCTCTCATATGTCGGTATGCTGGTGAAACAAGCCATCCTTAAGCTGCAAAAACAGCAAAAAAAACCCATCCGAGAAATTGCTACCATATTAGGAGTGGCAAAATCTACAGTTTGGTACATCATGATAAAGAAACAAAGCGCTGGTGAACTCAGCAAAGCCAAAAGACCTGGACGTCCACGGAAAACAACAGTGGTGGATGATCGCAGAATCATTTCCATGGTGAAGAGAAACCCCTTCCCAACAGCCAACTAAATGAACAATACTTTCCAGGAAGTAGGCGTATCGATATCCAAGTCTACCCTAAAGAGAAGACTGCATGAAAGTAAATACAGAGGGTGCACTGCAGGGTGCAAGGTGCAAGCCACTCATAAGCCTCAAGAATAGAAAGGCTAGAATGGACTTAAAAACATCTAAAAAAGCCAGCACAGTTCTGGAAAAACATTCTTTGGACAGATGAAACCAAGATCTACTTTTACCAGAATGATGGCAAGAAAAAGTATGGAGAAGGCGTGGAACAGCTCATGATCCAAAGCATACCACATAATCTGTAAAACATGGCAGAGGCAGTGTGATGGCTTGGGCGTGCATGGCTGCCATGGCACTGGGACACTAGTGTTTATCAATGATGTGACACAGGACAGAAGCAGCCAAATGTATTCTGAGGTGTTCAGAGACATACGGTCTGCTCAAATCCAGCTAAATAAAGTCAAATTAATTGAGAGACGTTTCATAATAGAGATGGACAATGATCCAAAACATACAGCCAAAGCAACCTAGGAGTTTATAAAAGCAAAGAAGTGGAATATTCTTGAATGGCCAAGTCAGTCACCTGTCCTGAGCATGCATTTCACTTGTTGAAGACTAAACTTCAGACAGAAAGGCCCACAAACACACAGCAACTTTTTCTGATCACTACATTATCACCTTCAAACTATAGAACTCTTGCTCCCCTTTGCCACATATCAGACCTGGTCAATGCCAGAGAGATATCTGTAACCTTCACCACAACCTATTCTCAAACTGACTTACCTCCCTAACCCCCACCCTCTCTAATATCACATCTCTGGATAAAGCTGCCACTTAGTTCAACCACACTGTTTCTTTGGCCCTGGATAAAATTGCCCCTGCCACCTTCCACTACCCCCGTCCTGCTAAACCCCATCCCTGGCACAACAATCACACCAAAAAGCTACAAAAGACTGTTTGTGCAGCTGAGTGCAAGTGGAGAAAATCTGGCTTCAGCGCTGACTTCATGGACTACAAAGCCAGACTACAACACTTTAACAGTAAACTCACTGTTACCAAGCAACATTTCTCCTCTGTCATTTCCTCCCAAGTATCCAACCCAGGCAGCCTCTTCTCAACAATTGACTCCCTCCTAAACCCCACACCTGCTCCCCCCACAACAGCCTTTTTTGCCCAAGACATTGCCACCTACATAAGAGATCAAATTGACAAAATCAGGCATGATGTCTCTGCTCACTGGGCCACTCAAACCATATCTTCGCCTTCAACCAGTAAATCATGACTGGCCTCCCTCACCCCTGCTACTGTGAATGAAGTCTCCTCTCTTCTCTCATCATCCCCATCTACTACCTGTCCGCTTGACCCAATTCCCTCTAATCCAATCCATGCCCATTCCTCAACCCTGGCTTCCGCCCTAACCTTTCCCTCTCCACTGGTATCTACCCCTCCGCTTTCAAACATGCCATAATTCTCCCTAATCTGAAAAAAAAATCACTAGACCCCTCCCTACTGTCCTGTGTTCTTTCTCACATATGTTTCCAAACTTCTTGAGCGCCTTGTCTACAAAAGATTCACCAATTACTTGAGCACCAACTCTCTTCTTGACCCTCTCCAGTCTGATTTTCGAGCTGCCCACTCCACCAAAACAGCCCTTACTAATGTGGCAAATTACCTCATCAGAGCCAAGTCTCAAGGCAGCTATTCCTTCTTCTTGATCTTTTCTTTGCTTTTGACACTGTTAATCACCCCCTTCTAATACAAATCATGCGCTTCATTGGTATCAGTGGCACTGCTCTCTCTTGGTTTTCTTCCTATCTGTCTGACTGCTCCTTTCAAGTTTCTTTAATTTTCAAGGCATACTCATTGGGAACAGGAGGGCTAAAGTAACCGTGTTTGTGGATGATTTATTGTTATGTTAATTCGTAGCCTTTCAACCTTCCTTCGTACTGCAGCTACTAACAATGTGGAAATGTATGTATATTACATTCTGGACAAATTTTTTACCTCTATTAATTAAATAGCACATGCTACATTCCCAAATTGGAAAATTACTTCAAAATATACATAGAAGGTTTGGAGCTTTTAAGGCAACTTTTTTCTAATTTTGGTTCTGTACATTACCACAATTAATTTTAAATGAAACAACTTCAATTTACTCAAAAGTATTTGGACAATTGACTCAAAAGCTATTTCATGGGCTGGTGTGGGCAATTCCTTCATATGTCGGTATGCTGGTGAAACAAGCCATCCTTAAGCTGCAAAAACAGCAAAAAAAAACCCATCCGAGAAATTGCTACAAAATTAGGAGTGGCAAAATCTACAGTTTGGTACATCATGAGAAAGAAACAAAGCGCTGGTGAACTCAGCAAAGCCAAAAGACCTGGACGTCCATAGAAGACAACAGTGGTGGATGGTGGCACAGAATCAATTCCATGGTGAAGAGAAGCCCCTTCACAACAGCCAACCAAATGAACAACACTTTCCAGGAAGTAGGCGTATCGATATCCAAGTCTACCATTAAGAGAAGACTGCATGAAAGTAAATACAGAGGGTCCTCTGCAGGGTGCAGGGTGCAAGCCACTCATAAGCCTCTAGAATAGAAAGGCTAGACTGGATTTAAAAACATCTAAAAAAGCCAGCACAGTTCTGGAAAAACATTCTTTGGACAGATGAAACCAAGATCAACTTTTACCAGAATGATGGCAAGAAAAAGTATGGAGAATGTGTGGAACAGCTCATGATCCAAAGCATACCACATAATCTGTAAAACATGGCAGAGGCAGTGTGATGGCTTGGGCATGCATTGTAATATGTTTCTATTTTCCAGCACCAGCATCAAAAACCTTCAACCTGGCCAAAAGTTCTCCAATCACCATTGCTTCATACATTATTTAATTCACTCTGTGATGATCCAAGTGCATACCTGTCATGTGAGACTGAGGTGGCTGATTTGTATCATATGTTTTGGAGCTGCCCATAAATTAGACATTTTTGTAAATTGGTTGCATCCTATACCTTACAGAAATTAGTGAGTCACTCCACGCAGACTCCTGCTTGGACATTGTTCGGCACCTTAACAATCCATGGGGCACGAATTGAGAGAGGGTACAGTAAATTCCTCTCCATCGTCTCTCTAGTAGCAAAAAAAGACTATCCTGCATAAATGAATAAGCCCAGAACCACCCACTTCTGGTTTGTTTAGAGAAAAACTGAGATTCAGATTTCAAATGGACTGGCTGGAAACATCATTAGATAAAGAAACACTGGTTAATAGGTTGTTTGGGGTCTGGAAAATGTTAGTGTGAATTAAGGATTTTGAGGCTACTTATTGTATTAGTTTAGATATGACCTTCTGTAACAAAATCACAAGCTCGGTATTTTAAATTTAAATATTGTTGTAAACTGTTTGTTATTCATGCTTCCTTGCAAAAATGAAAAATATTTTCTGCAAGGATCCATCTACTAATGTTTCACAAACAAGAAAGCAGCCAGGCCTGTTCATAATTGTATGCAATTGTATGTGTATGTATACAGCATGGATACCTTTAACTTCATGACAACTACAAGACCCTTCTGCATCCACTAAGAGGCCTAACTCATGTTTTAGGAATTCAACTCAAAGAACTTCTGCCTCTTCTATGAGACCCAAATACAATGGTACTTATGTAATGTATATATGGCTGGCAATGTGATTTTTTTTACCATGAATGCTACTTGTGCTTTACAATAACATGCCATTCAAATGAGGTGCCAAAGAGATGTAAATTAAGTGTTTGAGTCTTTCCATTGTTGTCCACAAAGACACATATGTCCCTTTCTCCACCACTGCACACATTTATCCTGTTTTGCTATCAGTAGCCCAACATTACAGATACATTTATGGTTTACCCATAGCATTTTGCTCAATTTGGCTGCTGAAGTGACTTTTCTGAGACCAATAATCTAACCACTTACATTTTTCCCCATTGACTTTAATGGTCTTTGCATTTGGGTTTGGATTGAATAGACATTTTTAAACAACACTACTTTTGATCAACATATTCCCTACATTTTATCTTTTTCTTTGGTGTGCTGGATACTATGGGGCATTTAAAATGTTTTGTTTTTTTCAATGAACAGAAAAAATGGAAGTGGTCAAACCTGCATCACTCACCCTCTCCAACACCAAAAGGCAAACAAAGGAAGGAGAGCCATAAAAACTCTCTTAACCTTATTTACACAGGTTTTTTTTTTTCAATAGGACCTTGAACACATCAGGCTGCGTGACATTTAAGATGAAGCTGGAATACCCTTTAGAAGCCTGTGATTCTGGGTCCTGAGCAATCCCTTCCCATGTCCTATTCATTTCACAAGGCAGCCTACTCATCCCCTCTCAATAATCCCTTGACTAAACTCCTAGCACTTCAGATGACAATGCACAAACAGCCTTTCTGACTACTAGTACTACTACCGGTATATATCTACAGCTCACAGTGCATTAGTGTGGTAGTCAGTCGGATGAATGCCACAATCACAGCTAGCTAAAAAGATTTTTGGTGTCAGTTAAACTAACCTGAGGGTAACAAATTGCTCATTGCTCCAGGGACCCCCAGCAACCTTTGGAGTAACCCTGGTTGAAAACACAGGGTTAGAGCAACATTCTTTATTCATTTCAAACTTTTCTATCCCAAATTCAAGGTAGACGCAGGCCTCTCTAACCCACACTTTTATTATGTAATCTGACCAGGACAATAGACTGGTGCTGCTATATAAATGTGGATTGTTTTGCAACAAGATCAATGTCTCTCTTTATCAAGGATATGGCAATGATCTGTGTGCTTCTCAGCTCTAACTCAACATTCCTTAACCAGTATCAGAATATAGGCAATTCAATCTCTTACCACCCACAGTCATCTGGAAACGAGCCAATTCTGAGCACACCATTTCACCAGAACTAGAAGATTTCTTACTATAAACTGTTTGGCATTTGCTTTGGTGACTGAAAATTGATCCAGTTCAGGTCTTGTCCCAAGTCATGTTATTACCTAGTGTGAAAGTCTATGTCTACATGCTGAACAAACATAGTGGTCTATTATACATATACACTTCTTTTTTATTACATTCATACGGGCAGAACCAGGCTACATCAATAAAAGGAAAAGATATCTTGGCATACAAAACAACAGAGAGTGATGCTGTGAGCTCATAAATTTTCTTACTCCAATCCAATAGATATTAGAAAGAGAGGTGCAGTCTATTCATCTAGTAGTGCAGGGTACCTACACTACTACATTTTTCTTATGGTATGCTGCTACTCTTTCCAGGGCGAAAGGCATTCAGAGGTCTTAAGTATGATAGCACAAAAACAATTCTGTGGCTCGATAATTAACTATTATTTTTAATGCAGACTCTTGTACATGTGATTTTGTAAATGTAGTATGAAACTGTTATTGTTATCCCTTTTTCTTTTTCTCTTTTTCTGTAAATTTGTATAATTCAGTCTCTTGTAGGCCTATTCTCATGAATATCCTTGAAAAAGTTTATATTCATTTCATAAACAGGAGAAAGAGTTGTGCTGTATTACAAATATTTACTGTATGAAGTAGATGATGTATCATTTTAAATATGAAAATTGACTTTACTATGTGTCTTATGAGAATATAGAATATAAGACATTTTTGTATGAATAGTGTGTGTGTATATGAGTATAATTAATTTTACAATACACTACAACAAATGTATTACTTCCTATATCCTACTGACAGTGTTAGAGAAACAATAAGTTCTTATGGGTATCCGAATAGCGACACTGTACTTTGGCAGCCAGTACATAAAAGTATATCAAATTTTAAAAACCCTCAGCTCCACAGCAAAGGTTTACAATCATGTCAGCACATGCGCTTCCATTTGATCTAGTGGTGGCATCTGGTGACAGACATGGGTGGTCAGCCGCTCTGCCTGCTGGCACCTTTTTATAAAAGTGTATGTACCCTCCATTGTCTTCGTGCACCTGCTTGCACAGGGGGTCTTCCCTCTCTTGGCCTTTGCGGCCTTACTACTACCCGCAATCTACTACCAGTTGCTGACACTTTGCTTTGTCACTCCTGGACCTTTCTGACTGGACTCCTGGACTCTCTGGTAATTTCACAATCCTTGCTCTCCCCAAAGGATGATTACTTGCATATTCAAGTCCTGGTGGCAACTGTGTTCTGGGACTGGTCTATAAGTGTGGGAGCTTGTCTATAGGTCAAGACTACAGGGATGAATTGGGGAATCACATCTCATGAAGCAGTGACATTTGACCGAAGCCCTCAAACATAACTCTGCTACCATATTTAGGACCTAAATCACTTAAAGTAAATACCTAGGTAAAATTACCCTGTTTTAGATTTGGATAAAGCAGGAATGGGCATAAACCACAATCATGTTGCTGTTTGCTCTCTGTCCTGGTGGTGAGATCATTTCATCAATGACAGTTGTCATTAAACATTTGACAAGACTTCCACCCTGTTTTTGGGGATAATGAAGAAAAGGGGTACCTTATCACAACACACAGACCACAGGTAAGGTTGGTGGGGGGGGGGTCTAACTTTTTTCCACCCTACCCAAACTAGGAAAAAATTTTACCTTTACACACACGTTTTTTTCCCTATGGATATGTTTCTTTTTATTGGCTACAGTTTTCAATCTTGACTTCTTAAATGTTATTACAAAACAAGGCTACCCAAATATATCTGTGCCATAAATAATTCTTAAATGTGTTAATAGATGTCTCTGGTAAATCTTGGTATTTTGATTTTACATATACAATGTGTACAATGTAGGTGTGATCTCACCGAAGCTTGCCTGTGTGCATTGGAGAGAATGCCGTGCACTCTAATCTTTTTGCTGTTCTCCTGCACTAAATCCATCCATAAGTTCCTGCTTTGCAACTCCGAATGCCCCAGAACTCTTGGTGCATAGTACTTGTGGCTGTCCTCCTACAAAGAAAGATTGAATATTTGGGTAAATCATAGTTTTAAATTAACTACAATATACATTATGATATTGGGAGCATGAAACATGCCAACAGAGAAAGATTTATAACTCAAATTCAGTGATACCTTAAAATAATTAGTGTAGTCCTTAATAAAATACTGATGTAAACAATGGTGTTTATCAGGCATGTTATGTTTTTTTCTTTATTACCTCAATGGTGTTGTGATGGTGTCACGATTCAGCTGTTGACTTAGTGTTCCAAAAACATTCTGCCATCTTTTTTTATCTTCAATCATTTTTATTTTTTGAAAGACCAGTGAAAAGGAAACACAATTCCTAATTTAATGTAGATAAACAGATCCACAGGAAGAAACAAAAAGTGGTGTTTTCACCACTTATTATATGTCTTGGTAGATTCTATACACACCTCCTGCTCGGGAGTCATTGCTAACTCTGAATTGTTCTGCTAGAAACCTCAAATATGCACAGAAGTAGACATCACAATCTCTGTTTTGCGATTCCGTTATCTGTGTGGACATCCACAAGCTGTTGCCCAGATCTGAAGCTAGCTTTGGGAAATAGTGCCTTTTTACACACTGCCAAACTATTGTCACTCTTCAATCCTTTGCAAGTCACTTAAATGCTATCAATATAGAAGGGCTAAAGCTGAGATTGAATGTCAGAGGACTAGCCAACATCACTAGTCTTGTGATGTGAAATAAAAATCCTGTGAAATATATTAATAATAGTCTGTTATAGCAGAGAGTGTCCTCAATGGTTTGTGAAGCAGAAAGAATTGACATGAGTGTGATGCTTTCATGCAGCAAAGGAGTCTAATGTGTGAAGTAAATGAGTTCAGGTGGCCTGAAGGTAGATATATCCACTGTAGCCTTAGGAGTCGACGACCAAGCAACTGTCCCTATATCTTCTTATGCCTTGCACTTCTGTTTTCCATCCTCACTAACACAGATATGATTCAAGTCTTTAAAATCTTCAGTCTATAGTCTATTTTTCAGTTTTATAGTCTAGACCAGGGGTCGGGACAAACTTTTTGGACTACTAGGTCCTTTCCGGGTGTCTAGAAGGCACACTAGACCAGAAGAAAAAAAGTTGTCTAAGGAAAGGTTTTATATTTATAAATACAGTATGATCAATGGGAAACATGATGGCGCATGTTCTTAGAAAGGGATAAAATATCAGGTTCTAATTATGAGTTCAGCAACAAAATGTCATTAAGGTGATTGTTAGTGAGCAGAGAGCGCAGCTTGTTCTTACAAAATCTCATCTTGGAGAACAGCTGCTCGCACTAGTAAGTGCTGCCAAACATTGCGATCACACGCTTGGCACGGGCTAACAATATGAGCATGTGGCAGCTGATGGTAGAAGTCAATGAGAGTAGTGCAAGAAGTAAACTTGGACAAGAGAAAATCCGAAGCCTGCAGTTCAATCAACTCCAATTGCACATCAGAGGGGCATCGTCATAGGTAATGTCAACTGACGATCTTGAACTCTTGCGAATGAGAATGCACATCAGTGAAGCCCGAATGTGCGAACCACTGAAGATCTTACCCCAGAAGCCAAATTCAAATAAAAGTTAAGCTAGGGCTTTGGGGCCTTGTGTGTAATAAAACTAAGGAGTAAAACATTTCTTCCAGAGAACAAATAATAACAAAAAGGCAGATGTCTCCCTTAACCTATACATATACATATGTTATGGAAATTATCTTTGTTGATAAATATACAATACATTGGAATTGTGAAATACAAGCCCGTTTTCTTCTTTCTCTTTGTTCTAATTTCTTAGCATTGAAGATTGGCATTCTGAAGAAAATTCGTACTTACTCGAATATTCGTACTTATTCGTACTGATATTATCTGTGATCTCCCTGGTAGGGATGATGACCAATTGGGCAGGGAAGACCAGGTTGGAAATCACAGAGCCACAGGGTAAAGTCATTATTCTGAATTGCGCTGCATATGTGCTCCATGTTAAAAAACGGCGGTACTATTGCATTCTAACCTTTCAAATTACTTATAACTCATCTTTTCACCATTAAAAATGGAGGGATACTGACTATGATACTTTTACTGCATGTAATTTATATGCTGGTAATGTTACATATTTAATCAGGTTGAAAAAAGTCTATCAAGTTCAACCACTAGGGAAATGAATATATCCCAGATAAAAACCCCATTGACATAGTTGATCCAGAGGAAGGCAAAAAAACCCTGGTTTAATTTGCTCCAACAGGGAGCAATCCTTCCTGATTCTATGAGGCAATTGTATGTTTCCTGGATCAAAAGTCTCTGTTATTTTTGCTTTAAAGCTTTAATACCCAGGTAAATTATGTGTTTCTAGAAAAGATTACAGCTTTTTCTCAAAGCAATCTATAGTACTTGCTGAAACTACTTCCTGAGACAACCTATTCCACATTTTCACAGACCTTACAGTGAAGAATCCCTTCTTATAAAAATGTTAAACAGTAAAGGTCCCAACACTAAACCCTGGGGTACACTACTAATTACCTTGTACTATTCAGATAATTAATCATTTATCACTATTCTCTGGATGCTGTCTTTAAGCCAATTCTCTATTTATAGATTGACTTTTCTGTGGGGTATTGTGTCAAATGCTTTAGCAAAATCTAAGTACAATATATCAACTGTTACTCCACTGTCTACCTGCTTACTTATTTTTTAAAAAGAGTAAATCATGTGGTTCTTTATCAAAGCCTCTAGTACCTTTCCAACTTTAGACATTAAACTTACCAATCTGTAGTTACTTGGTAATGACTTTGCTCCCTTTTTAAAGATAGGAACCACATTGGCCTAAACCAATGGTACCATGCCAGTTAGTCTTAAAAAATTGAAACAATGGCTTTGAAATAACTGAGCTCAGCTCTTTGTGGTCACATGGATGTAATCCATCAGGTCCTAGTGCTTTTTTCAACCTTATTTGTTCCTAACTATTTCTCAATTATATCAAATGTGAGCCATTGTGGCTCATTTAGGGCAATGACATTGCTATTAGCAATTTGGACTTGATCTCACTTGGACATTTTCCTCTGTGTACACAGAGCTAAAAAACCAGCCCAGAAACATCCTTTAAGGGGCCTACATGCACAGATCTGATCTTTTTGCTGAACATTTTTGGGGGGTTGTCTTACTTTCTTTTGCAATCTGTCTTTCATTTTTAAGTTTTGCACATTTTATCTCATTTTTACATCTTTTGTTATACTCTTTATAGTTTTCAAATGATGAAGGTGATCCTTCATTTTTATATTTTTGGAATGCCATTTTCATATTCTTTATGACTTTTTTAACATTAGCCTGATGAGCCAGATGGGACACTCTAGTAGCAAAATATTATAACCGTGAATAATTAAATCATGAGAAATCTATTTCGTCACATTTATGCTGCCTAAATGAGTGACTTGTGAAAGTCTAAGTAGTATGATGGCCAAAATAAATTTGTTAATAAGCTTTTGGATATAGTCATTACACGATCTCAAAATATCAATGGGTAAAGCTTTTAATAAATATAATATTTTGGAAGAATGGACATTCCTTAGTGGTGTCAGCTTGCATCAATTAAAAAAAAATATCTAATGAATGTATAGAAGCAGCCATCCTGTGTGTGGCTGGCAAGTTAATCTTGTCATGCTCTCCTGACCTTCTTCTCCACCCACACTCCTCCCTCAACTTTTTTTGAATTGGTTGGTATGTTCATTATATTTAGCAGCATTGTCATACATTTTTATTGTAGCATCCAGGGGCAGTTTGCTGTCTCCATTTTATTCCTAGGAAAATATCCAGAACTAAAAAAAAATCAAATGCCTGTCACTAATGCAGGGATGTCACTTGTACAGATGGACTGATACACATAAGCCTGAGTTTCATACTTGAGTTTAGGTTTTTTAGGAGTCTCATCATAGAAAAATGGAGAATAGGTGGCATGGATACAGACTACAAATCTTATTTCTGATGAAAGACATGCAATGGAGAAAAAGTTTGGGAAACTGATAATCAGATCAAACAAAATCAACAAAACATAATTAATTGATGAAGGTGATCCTTCATGTTTTATATTTTTGGAATACCTTTTTTCCTTTATGTTTTTTTAACATTAGCTGTGAGCCACAAGTTTAGGAGGCTAAAAGTAAAACCTATTACCCATTGGAATATATTTTTCAGTGTGTTTGTGTAGAACAGGCTTAAAACATTCCCATTTCTGTTCTGTGTTCTTTGAAGACAATATTCTCTCCCAGTCCATGTCACAGAGCGCTGCCCTTAATAATGGAAAAATTGCTTTCTTAAATTGAATGTTTTAATCTTTCCTGTTTTTGCTTCTTTTTTACAAGTTACATTAGATGAAATCATATTATGGTCAATGCTACCCAGATTCTATTTTATATGCACATTTTTTATAAGCTCTACATTAGAGAAAACTAGGCCCAGCAGGCTATCATTTCTAGTTGGGGCTTCTATAAATTCATCTTGTGTTAAATTCATACATGTCTGCCCTTTTTCTGTACCTGTAGTGCCATTACTTTAGTCAATGTCAGGGTATTTAAAATCTCCCATTACTAAACCCATGCCAGCTTTTGCAGCCTTTTCTATCTGTGCTAGTAGTTGTTTCTCTATTTCTTCCTTAGCACTGGGGGGCCTATAGCAGACTCCAATAATTAACTGTGTATTATGCATCCCTAAATTCAACTCCACCTCATCACTTGTTTCATTAACAAATTGTGCTTTCACATTCACTTTCAGATCACTTCTTACATACAGACACCATCACCTTTTCGTTTGATTCTTTCTTTACAAAAGAGTGTACCCAGAAAGTTTAGCAGCCCAGTCATGTGAAGAACAAACCCAGGATTTAGTATTACCACCACTGGGTCTGCCACCTGCACATCTTCACATAACTTTTACCTGGTTTTAATGAACTAGCATGTTTCTGTTTATACAGTGCAATGTTTTATTGTGTCTAAAAAGCCAATTGGTGCTCTTAAGTTGTCAACAACTTTGTCTATATGGTTTTGATATGTAATTTCAGTTTTGGAACAATACAAATTTTGGATATTTTTACAAGGTTTTGTTTTACAGATTTTGTGCCTAATGGAATATAACTTGAAGGCCTCCACTTTTTTGTACTATTCTATGGTGATACTAAATGAATGAGGTGTGATAAATGCAGGCTTTATACATTATTCAGCGACTCTATGATTAGGCTTCATTAGAGGGTGTTTGCTTGTTCTGTGATGACCTTTACCTAGGACCTTTAATATTTTTTGCTTGGCACACATTCATGTATTGCAGCCTTTTAATTATCTTTGTGCTTGGATGTGGGGAAAGGATAAGACTCATAGCCAGGCCTGCACCAACTTCTGGTTAAAAAGCTGCCTACCGCAGGTGGAGTGGTTCATCTGTTTTGTCAGTAAGGCTTAGTCTACACAGACGTTTTCCCCAGCGTTTAACCTGAGGCTTTAAAATCCCATGTTTAAAAATGCCCATGCATTTCAATGGGCTAATCTACATCAGGACGTTTCCTCAAGGCACGTTAATGAGCGTTATCTATAACGTTGCTTGCAACGTTTAAAAAATTAAAACACAGGGTTAATGCTAGAAAATATGGGAAAACGTGGGTAAACACTTCCAAATAATTTCAGTGGGGCGTTTTCTGCGTTTAAAAGCACTTTAAATGTATACACCTTAAAAACACAGAAAAGCATGTTAAAAATGCAGGCAAGCTTTAAAACACTAATAAAAGTGCATAAAATGCAGTCTGTATGAGATTAGATGCAGTGGGAACCTGTTAGGAGACAATTATCTGGCCAGCAGTCCCATGCAGTAGGCCACTGCAGGCTGGGTTGGTTCAGGTAAAAAGCTCCTCTGCTCTGCAGTCTTCGGCATCCCTTGTTTACCTTTGGCTGTGAATGGTCTCTTGGCATCCTCTACTCTGACACTGTGTGAAGCTGAAGAAGATTTCGAGTTATGCTGGGACTAATGAGCAGAGTAGAACCTAATCTCAATACTGCGCTACCATTGGCTGCTGGAACTTTATAATTCTCTCTAATCCCAGGCTGTTAGGCTGGGCTGACCTGCTGCTGGTGTGCTATTTCTTTAGATTTACTGTTGCTGACTTTGCCTGTTCCTGATACTGTGACTATATGCTGCCTGAACCGACCTCTTGTCTATGCCCTTAACTCTGCTTTGACTTTTTCCCTGCATACCTCATCCAGTGTTGTGTATTACCCATGTATGACCTCTGGCTCAGTATTCTGGACTTTCCTATGCTGGAATCTTGGTACTGAAGAAAGCAAGGATGCTCTCAAATTCAGTTATTAGACAGTTATTCAGAGTCAAATTTCATTTATTAGGCATAGGAATAATCAAAGATCCCAAACTGCAGGCCACCAGAACATCCAAATGTGGAGTGGGTTGCTTACAAGCCCCTGCATGCACCTGTCTTGTCCTAACTGTAAGCGTCCTTTTGCCTCCATTCACCTTCTGTCAGGTCTCCACCTTTACAAAATAGAAGTGGCTTTTCTGTTTTTTACAAATTATTGCTGTCGTTGTCAATGAGTAGGTGAGATCCCACACATGCATGGTAAACACCTTACAGACCATCCAATGTTGGCTGTTATACTTATGGCACTATTAAACATGTGTACATGTCAACATATGTATGGAGACATAGTTAGACACTACTGTACATGGGTGGAGTTGAATAGTACTTTTAATCCTTCATATGATGCCCCCACCTGCCATGATTGCTAACAGTGCATGCACAAGGACATAGTCATTGCATTGTGCATACCTGTAAAAAAAAATTTCCAATCTATGATGGCTTACCACCTACCATATTGCTAACAGGAATCAAGGATGCTCTCCTACCAATTTCCAGGGGGATATATTAATTCTTCAAAAAAAAGATCTAAACAATAAAGGTAATATTTTGTGGTTTAGTATTATAAATATTAACTCAGGATTTAAATTTAAAGCTATGGGTGAAATTGCTCAGCCCCTTTGATCCACCAGTACCACCTATCTAAGATAAAAACCTCTTACCTCTCTTTCTCCATGTTCAGTATTAAGCCTTGCAACAGGAAAAAAACTGAGGAAGTGGGAACTGCGCTGAAAACAATTTTCCCTTTTCCTGGCAATCCTCCTGCCAGCGCACCTATAGGATGTAGCAAGCACAAAGAACTTTGAAGGGAGGGACTAAAATAAAACTTCTGAAAAGGGATACTGCTGCAAAATATTTATTTTCTCTGCAATAATGTTTAATGCTGAATAGAACCAAACGTAGAATCTGTGTATGAAATGACATTTAATTTATAATGTCAAATGAAACTATTAGGTGACTTCCAGCTGCCTGCTTTGTGAATTGTCTCTTGAGAAACTTTTGCATAAGAAGCCCATGATTCTGAAATACCCCTCATTGAGTGAGCTCTAATTTCTTGCAGTGGAGTCAAACTCATAAGAGAATAGATATAGATAGTTTCCAAAATCCAAAAAGAGAAGATCCTTACAGGAGCTGCCTGACCTCTTTTTGGTCTGCTGGGATACACAAACATGTTATCTGTCTTTCTGAAACCTTGTGTTCCCTGTAAATAGGTGGATATTACATGGACCATATCCAATTTTTTCAGAATCATCTGTTCTCCTAACTCTGCATGAGTTGCATTCATTGCTGGTAGTACTGCTTCCCAGTTCAGGTGGAAAACAGATGAAACCTTTGGCAGGTATTGTGAAGAAGGACCGAAAACATACTCTATCTGATAAAAAAGAGCAGTAAGGTTCTCTAATTGACAGAGATTGGAGTTCCGAGACTCTCTAGTCTGATGCAATTGCTGTCAAAAAATCTGTCTTCCATAGAGAAGTTTATTTGAAAGACAATTTTTTTTTTCGGGATTGATAGAATGAAAAGGAGTCAATAAGAGAGCTTTATGTACCAGCAGCAATTCCAATGTTGGGTAACGCGGTCCGCTTTCAGGAATTGTTGAATTAGTACATTTTTATGTGGATCTTCTTGCTGTCAAACCTGACTGCAGATACCTGCACTTTTATAGTATTGTAACTTAGGCCTTTATCTAGGGCGATTGTAAGAATTCCAAGACTTGTGCAGGGGAAGGTTCTATTGGAGAGAATCCTGCTTCTTGTGCCATCTGCAAATTTTTTTTCCATATCCTAAAGTAGATTCTGTTAGTTGTTGGCTTATGTGCTTTTAAAAGTTTTTCAGCGAATCTTTGACACCCCTGCTGCTAGATAGCTGTTCCTTTCAATAAAAGTGCAGTCAGTTTCCAATGAAAAGGTCTGGGCTTGTTCCAAATTCTCTGTATGAATAAATCTTCTCGATTTGGTAGGGGCCAGGGAGGAGCTGCCAACATGTGAATTACTAAAGAAAACCATGGTCTTCCTGGCCAATGTGGATGAATTATTATCGCTAGATTCACTTCCTTTCTTATTTTTAAAAAGAATTATTGGTACATAAAGAACAAGGAAGTTCCAACTTATGGAAAAAGCATCCTATGCCAATGCCTGTTTGCAATGGAATCTCATACAAAAAAGTGGGATTTGAGCATTGTGTGGAGACACCATTAGGTCGATTACTGGAGTCCTTCATCTTTGAAAGACTGGTTGTAAGTATTTAGGATTCAAGGACCACTCCTTGGGATCTGGGAAGGATCTGCCTAATGTGTCTTCTAGTTATCTCTGTACACCCGGAAGATAGGCCGCAATGAGGTCTAGGAGATGTTGGTCTGCCCATAGAAAAATTACTGATGCTATTAGAAGCAAACGGGGGCTCCTTGTTCCTCCTTGTTTCGCAAAATACTCTACCACAGTCCTGTTGTTAAGATCTTCATTCTCTTGTGCACTAGAAGATTAGAGAATGCCGTCAGCCTCTACCAATCCATCAATTCCAGCAGGTTAGATACTGTCCTCAATGGCACTGTCTATTGACAATGAGACTGTTATTTGTCACAATAGACCACAAAAAACAGGTAAAACTTGTTTCTTTTTTTTTAAAGACTATCTGCATACTCCAACTTTTGAAACTATTAAAAAGTTTTTAAGAAAATGGAACTACAATACAATGATAGGTGTATTAGTAGGGAGAAGAATATACAATGTAGCCCTTAAAACTCAAAAAAATCATTATAAAACAAAAGAAATTTTTTAGAAATATGTTACCAACATGTGATTTATTTCCATTCATCCATTTATGAAACAATTACATAATTGCACAATTCAACCAAAAAAAAATAAATAAACAAAAATAACATGCCCTATTCTCAGTTGATTTAAAGGCAGTCAAAAATCCATGATAATCATGGTCCTGTTTGCTTCAACAGGAGGAACAAATTCTTTCCTGGTTCCCCAATTTAATGGATATTATATATCTGGTGGTATTATTTGTAAATGTTAATAGCTGGGTAATTTCTGTGCGTTTAGTAACACACCTGTTAGCTAGAAGTTAATTTCATATTTTAAGAGCTCTTACTGTAAATAAATCTTTACATATGCATAGGCTAAACCTGTTTTTCCTCAAATGCAAAGAAAAATAAAAAGTTCACTTCATGAACCATGTTAGAATTTATAAAAAACGATCATATCTACTCTTAAACACCTCTAAACAATGGAGAATTCCTAGAGCTTTGCTAATCTTGAACTATCACATGCCCCATATTAGTTTATTTGCCCATTTTGTTGTATTTCTCTTTTTGAGAACTTGTACCCAAAGCTGAATTACATATTTCATATAAAATTTTACAAACAGTGAAAAATGTTAAAAAAATAATAAATTAATAAAAGGAATAAATGACAGGTGATAATATACAGCCATGTATAGCAAACATTATGAATATGTAGAACTCAGCTGCTGTTCCGAACTATAAAATAAAATTACACAAAAGATAGATTTTTTAATAAAAGGATAGATTTCCTATTTTGGCACCAACATCAGTCAATAATAGAAAAAAAGAATAACATGTGGCAAATACTCTGCCACTAAATTACACATGAATAATAATTAGGGTAACAATATATGAACTTTTAGACTAAAGAGAAAGAAGTAGCCCTTAAAGGTATGTGGAGGAGGGTGACATAAAAAAGGACATAAAAGGTTTAACAAGTAATGGAAACAACGGAGATAATTAAGGCCAGTGACTGTAACTTGAATAAACATACATTTCTCCATTAAAAAAAGCTTGAATTTCATCCTAACATGTAAGATAAACAAACTTGATACTGTTAATGGTAAAAACAATTTAGTTGGAAACTTTACATTATTGAAAGAAAAATATATATTTCTGCAGTACAGTCTAAATCCGCATTCACCATCCAAGGCCTGAGTTGGTTAATATTGGCTGATGAAAAACTAATTAAATTAGTTAATCTCAGGCATGTTGAGAAAGGATCTCAAGAAACTGAATATAAATAGAAAAGGGGACAGCAATCATGCTTCCTAAGAGGTACATGCTATGCTTTTAATAAAAAAAAGGCTTGTAATTAAGGTCAGGGGTCAAAGGAAGGTGGAAATTAAACATTTTAATAGAAAAGAAATAGTCAATCTCATTTAAAAAAACATTAAAAAGTTTAAAAGTGATCCTAAAGAGGTTTTTTTCCAAAATTGCACAAAGACCCAATGGGACCACCTGGTGCCCTATCATTTCTTGAATTTAAATCATGAATCACTAAACTAGGATTCTTACTGTACAAATACTGTATGTGGATGGACTACATAACTAAATACCTTTCGAGCAAGAAAATTTACACATACAGATCCATATACAAAACAGTCATTCATGTCAAAACTGGCAAATGGGCATTTTTTGTTTTTTTAATTGTGCCATTGTTACATATAGCAGTGCCCGGCCTAAAATGTCTTTCATTTGATTGCCCCCACAGTCTTCATAAGGGTTCACTGAAAAGTTTGTGAACCTCATTAGCCACATATGAATATCTACCTACTAAGCAATATCCAATAAGATAGTTTTATTAGAATTTCCTTTTATTGATTTTACATGTAAATAGACATATTTCATATCGGAGTTAATTTCAAAAAGAAGAAAAAGGATCAACTGCATGTGAAAATAAGTAAGTAAATATTTGGCTAGCCTGATGCTCCAGCACTTTACACAGTCTACCTAATGATAACAGATAATGTTAAAAATGTAACATCCAGTGGTAGTGGTTGTTGGTAGTGTTTAGGAAGGATACAATACTGGGTTCTCTAACACTGATGCATTTCACCTATTTACGTCTTCAGGGAAGCCATGACGTGTTACTAAGATATAGAATATTTTTATCAAAAGCTAGGAATATGGAGTTCAGTGGAATGTCATCAAACAACAATAATCATAAAATTAAAAATGAATGTAAAATTGAAGTTAGGTCAACAGGTGTGTATTTATATATACATATATAAGCATTTGCTTGTATAAATATACACAGGTCTATTCATATATACATATATAAGCATTTGCTTGTATAAATATACACAGGTCTATTCATATATACATATATAAGCATTTGCTTGTATAAATATACACAGGCCTACACAAACATGTGTATATATAATCAGCAGGACCAAAGCATATATAGGGGGTTGTAAACCTCTATACGTTTCGCAGTACAAGCTGCTTCCTGTTATATGTAACATATGACAGTCACTCATGTATTGTCCATGATTGGGATTAAATAGCGTAACAGATAAACTTGTTGTTCTAAATATGTTTTATATATGTCTGAAATTACGTGTAAATAAATATAGCACCACAGTAGATTGGTCTACTCCAGAGGTATTGGCTTCGGGCCCTTGTTGCCACTCCCAGTGTTTGACCAAGTTCAAGCCTCTCAAGCTGCTCTCTCTCTGCACATCGGAGGTTGCTCCATCCATCCATATCCAGTACATTGAATTTCAAGATGTCTTTTCCAAATGTAAGGCCAAGCAGCTTCCTCCCCACCGGCCCTATAGACCTCATACCTAATGCCACACCTTCCAGAGGTCGGGTATACCCTCTCAGTCCCCCTGAGACCAAGACTATGAGTGAGTACATTAGGGAAAACCTGCTGCGGGGAATTATTCGCAAGTCCTCTTCCCCTGCTGTCGCAAGGTTTTTATTGATCTAAAAAAGATGATGTGACTCTCCGTCCCTGTATTGACTATCGTGGTCTGAATGCCATCACGGTTAGAAACCACTACCTGCTGCCACTTATCTCCAAGCTCTTTGACTGTCTCTGTGGTGCCCGGGTCTTCACCAAACTGGACCTCTGAGGAGCCTATAATCTAATTCAGATCAAGGAGGGGGACGAATGTAACACAGCATTTATTACCAGAGATGGGCATTTTGAGTATCTGGTGATGCACTTCGGTCTCTCTAATGTCCCGGCAGACTTCCAACACTTTGTCAACAAGGTATTTCATGACCTGCTATACATCTGTGTTGTAGTCAATCTGGATGACATTCTGATTTTTTGCCCTGACTCACAGACAGCATGTCCGTTTAGTGTTACAACGGCTCCGAGACAATTGACTCTATGCACAGGCTGAGAAGTGCCAGTTTGAACTTCCCCAGGTGCTCTTTCTGGGCTACATGGTTTCCAAAGAGGGCCTCTCCCTGGATCCTGACAAGGTTATTCTAACTCTCTTTTTCTTACTTGCCACTACCCTGTGTCCTGAAGGCTACTTGGTGTTTCCTGGGGTTCACTTCTACAGGCAATTTATTAGAAATTACTCCACGCTGGTAGCTTCCGTCATGGCACTGACCCGGAAGGATGCTTACTGGCTCTTTGAGGCTGTTAAAGGCCTTTTATGCCTTGAAGCAAGCCATCCTTTCTGGTCCTGCTACTTTTTGGGTACTTGTTTTTCTAAAAGGGCCCACTTCATACCTCTCCCAGCTTTACCATCAGCAGCAGCATTGGTAGCAATCTTTGTTCTGGAAATTTTGAGTCTTCACGGTATGCCCACTTATATTGTGTTAGATCATGGGGTGCAATTTACTTTCCACTTCTGGAAAGGCTATTGCAAATCCCTGGACATCTCTGCAGAATTCTCTTCAGCCTATCACCCGCAAACCAATGGGCAGATGGAAAGAGTCAATCAGTACTTAGAGCAATATCTTCGAGCCCTGGTATCCGCCCACCATGATGACTGGTTGGCTCTACCTTGGGCGGAGTTTGCCTACAATAATGTCTGCACCAGCACCAAAAAGTCTCCACTATTTACAGCAAACATCCTCCTCTTCCGTCTCTTATACCCTGCTCTGCCGATGTACCTGTACTTAGTGCCCTGCAGAAGGACTTAACCATATTTAGGCTTCAACCTCAGAGCACCTAAAGCAGTCAGCTACTCGTTACGAGAAGTTAGCTGATCAACGTCTCTGTAAGGCGCCTCTTTTACAACCTGGGGATAAAGACTGTATCTCCACAAAGAATATTTGTTGCAAGGTGCCTTCTCTGAAGTTTGTTCCATGTTTCATCTGATCTTATGCTATCTCTGCCAAGGTTATCCCAATTTCTTAGAAGATACGTCTTCCTCCACATCTCAAGCTGCTCAGTACTTTCCATGAATCTCTGGTCCTGAATCACATTTGCCGTCCCACTCTGCTGGCTACCCCTGCACTTAATTCATCTCGGTAGTATGACGTCCAATAAAATTTTGGATTCCAAAATTTCTCGCAAGAAGGTTATGTATGTACCTGATTGATTGGAAAGGTTATAATCCAGAGGAGAGATCAGGGGTTACAGCTGCATATCTGTCTGCCCCTCTTGTTGCCAAGAAGTTTGATCATTGCTTTCCACTTAAACCTGTACCTCTGCGGGTGGCGAAGCCTTGTAAAAGGGGGGGTAATGTCACACTTACCTCTTCCTTGCAAAAGGGCAGAGGCCTCTCTCCTGTGCATGCAAGCAGTTCAGACCACCTGCTCTTCCAAGTTTTATCAGTTTCACCCATCCCTGCCCAGCAATCCCTTTCCAGCTCCTGTATAACCTCTTGTTGTCCAGACGGTCCTTTCCCAGCCAGTTCTCTTGTTATGTTCCAGTGTTCCTCTCTGTCTGTGGTTATTCCTATGTCTCCTGTGTGTGCCGTGGCCCGTGTCACCGGTGTCTATTTCTGGATCCCTGGGTATTTGACCACTAGCTTGTGACTTGACCTCTCTTGCTTGCTGCCTGCCTCAACCCTGGCTTTCTTTGAAATTTCTTCTGCCTTGTGATTTGGTACTGTATTTCATCCTGCCCAACCTGGTGTGCCCAAGAACTGCAACCTGTAAAAAAAACTGTAACCAGCAGTGCAACATCTTTACCAGTAAAGGCTCAGTAGAAGACCTGGTTACTGCTTAGACCCTGCACCTTGACTCATCGCAGGGCTCAGACCTCTTCTGTGCAAGCTGTAGCGGCCCCTAGTGGCCCTGTCTCCCGATGCTTGACAAGGGACTTACATTTTTTAGATTTCATAGATTTAAATATAAGTCAAAAGGAGGGTTTACTCTTTATATTAATTATTTTGTTATTTCAAATGTACTAATTAAAATTTATTAAGAAATTGTTGATTTTAATAATTTAATATTAGGCAAACACCAAACTTTGGTATAGATTGCCAAACATTGGTGATGGCAACCATCAAATCAATGTCTATATATAATATTAGCCAATTAATTGCCCAAAAAATCCACCTATGGGTCAAAAAGAGCCACATTTCTATGGTGACAGTTCTATAGATACCATTTCTACATTCAGCAAATATTGTATCTCCAGTTATATTTTCTGAAACCAAAGGAGTAAAAGGGGGACTTTGAAGGCAAAATATACATCAGTTTCTAATAATTGCTAATTCACAAAATACAATTTATAATTTTTAATACAAATCCTTAAAACCAAATCAGATGTGTAACATGTATGCTTTTTAATCTATAACAATGTGCATCTAATGACATAACCACCAAAAACCTCTACGCATTTTGTGGAACTCGACCACTTCTTCAGGACATGGTTCTACAATTAAAAATACATAAAAATTGTAAACAGATACATCAATAAATTAACAGCATAATCACAGTGTCTCAAACATTTTGTACCAATTATTTTGCAAACTCCCCTCAGATGTCAAGAGGTTGCAGGCAGAATGAGGTAGGACAACATGTGATGCTCAAATTGCAACAAGGGACCTCAACAGTTTCACCAGGCCAGCCTTTTCTTATCTGTATTTTACAAGTATAAAAAACAAATTGACCAAAAAGTGTATAAACAAATGCAAACCCTTACACCATCACCTGATGTGCATTTGCTGCAATTACCAACCCTCCATTACAGAGGTGTATAAAAAACAAAAACATGTATATTCGTATCATTTAGCCAAATAACAAGCAAGCAACAACTACACATAAGTGTTTTTCCTTCATTTGTAATGTGTAAGAAAAAATAAAAAAAGAAAAAGAATGGCAATTGAAATATGTTCGTTATATAAACAATGACCATTTAGTGATTCTGTAGTGCATTACCAAATAAATACCCTCTGCTCCAATACCACTAATTATCAAATATCAAAGGGCTATAAAGCCAGATATTTTCCAGTATATATAAAAAAAATCAGTGTATAATCTCATTGCCCAATATATATTATGTGCCCATATACCAAAAGAAAAAAAAACTAATTCAGGAATAATTTTGCAATCTCAATAATGAGATAATAATAAAGTTGTTTCAGAATCCAAGTCAAACAATTGTCTGTTGTTATTCAGCCAACCAATGCCTATTTTCCACTGTGAAAATCAATAACTAAAATCAACAACTTCTGCTAACATTCTCAGAGTTTCTTACTCAATAGTTTGAATGCACTTACATATTAGGGACCTCTATAACGTATCCACAATGCGTTCCTGTTTCTATGACTCCATGATCTCTAGCCAAAGTCACACTGAGTATTTCCCGAGCTGCTGTGTGGATCCCTGATGAGTGAAGAGCCTCACTTTGCCCCATCTCATCTTATCTGCAAGCTCTTCTGACGGCGTCCCACATGACAGGTCAAGGCTTGGCCCCCTACAGGAGATGCGTCTCCTGTCTATGATGGTGTGATGCATCCGCCCTTAGTGCGGATCACCTTCAGCCATCCTACAATACGACGGTGGACAGTGGGGCAACATTCAGGCTTAAAAGTGGAGCTTGGTTCCAAATGGAACAAAAGTACCCCTCCACCCAACCACAAGGGGAATATAAGTTCTCCCTGCCATCAAGGAGAAGGGGTCCTGTGGGCCCACTTGCCACAGGAAGTGAATAAACTTTTGTTAGCAGTAAAATACATATGAATTATATCTTTATTTATACATAAATACATTTAAAATGTCTAACCAAATAATTATAAAAAAGAAAAAACTACAAGTAAACAAATGAAAATGGAGGGAGGGAAGGAGGGGATGGAAAGAAAGGAAGGGACAGGGGGGGGGACAACAGGCCGAGGAAAGGGGGAGGGGGGTCAGAAATAACAAGTGGAAAAGGGAAGGAAAGGTATTTATAGGACTATTTCAATTAAACATTGTTGTTCAATAAACTCAGTCAGGCATTCTTGGCTACCTGTCCAAAACATGAGGACGTCGCCGATATATCTTCGCCATAAAATGATGTGGTGGAGATAAATCGACAAGGCCTCACTTGAGAACAGTTCCTTCCCCCAACCCCCCCCGGGTACATGTTGGCATATGTAGGGGCACATCCTGTCCCCAAAGCCACTCCCTGTACCTGGAGAAAGGTCACATCATCAAATAGAAAAAAGTTTCTCGTAAGTATATATTCTAGTATCTCCATTAATAACATGTTCAATCCCATCACTTCATTACTCCTTTCAAGGAGGAAAGAACGCACCACTTCCAGTCCCTTTTCATGGAGGAATGCTGGAGTATATTTATGTCACAAACCTATGTCTAAATAAACCTTATTGCACATGCTCAGTTTGCACCGCACTTCGCACATGCTCAGTGCGTAGCCTTACTCTGCACATGCCCAGTGCGCGCTCCAATCAGAGACTAGGGTGGCACTATTGAATGGCTCCCTGATTTCCTTCCAGTGTGGATTGATTGTGACAACTTCCTGATTCCTGTTTCCTGGTTGCTGTTCCTGGTTCCTGACAATTTGTGAGCTAAATGCCACAGAAGAACCTGGCCTAAATGAATGTTTCAGCTTCAGATCCTTTTTATGATTTGGTAAAAAACTGTTGAAAATACAGCTATCATGGGTGTACACGTGTCCCCCAAAAATTATCAATTTATATCATCACTTATAGCATAACCATCACGAAGAATTTGGATATGCTGCGGCTGACATGTGGGTTTTTAAAAATGCAACCAACTTACCTGTTCTCAACAATGTTTAATTTATTAAGTCCTCTAAATACCTTCCTCTCCCCTTTTCCACTTGTTATTTCTGTTCCCCCTCCCCCATCCTACGGGAATGAAACTAACAGAATGATTACAGTGGGAGGTTGATACCACGCAATCACAAAAGAGATAACATCTCTGTGAGCAGGAATATCCTGCCAGGTGTGTAAACATCACTGTTATCCGATGACATCAAAGAAGCCAGGACCAACTGGTCAGCTGAGTCAAAGGACTTGCCCTCAATACCACAGAACCACCTACTAAAGAATATCAGCGGACACCTGGGAGCAGGGTAATTCTGGATTTGGGAGGACACCTGAGTAAAGGGTGGATGCATGGGTGTGGCTGGATGTGGCCAGGGGTCCTGGAGATGTATAAGAAGGGACAACAGCCACAAATCACTCTCTTAGTATGCTTAAATACATCCTATGCCTCTTCCCCCAAATCTCCTATTCTCTTATATACATCCTTTGCCTCTTAGACCTCTCTTTCTCTTACTTACTCTTATTCTCTCTCAAAGGTGCAGGTACAGAGGATGGACTCTTTGCGTAACGTATCATTTTACTTTGTCTATGTAATTATTATTTAGCTTAATTGGAATAATTGTTGATTACTTGTTAATTCTGTTCTTTGTTAATAAATATCTTGTTATTTAAGATCTATGTGAATATTAAGCTAATAGAGACTTAGTGAAGATACTGTCTTTCAAGAAAAGGGATAAGGGAAACAAGAATTTTTCCTACAGGGACTCTCGTTCCATTTGGAACCAGGCTTCACTTGCCTGAATGTTGCCCCACTGTCCACCATCGTCCTCCCTATTGTAAGATGGCTAACGGTGATACGCACTAAGGGCGGAAGCATCACACTATCATACACAGGAGACGCATCTCCTGTAGGGTGCCAAGTCTTGACTCGCCGCCAGGGACGCCGTCAGAAGAGCTTGCAGATAAGATGAGATGGGGCAAAGAGGGTCTCTGCACGCATCAGGGATCCACACAGCAGCTCAGGAAATACTCAGTGTGACTTTGGCTAGAGATCGTGGAGTCATAGCAACAGGAACACATTTTGGATTCATTATAGAGGTCTCTAATATGTAAATGCATTCAAACTATTGTGTAAGAAACTCTGAGAATGTTAGCAGAAGTTGTTGATTGTAGTTATTGGTGTTCACAGTGGCAAATAGGCATTGGTTGGCTGAATACCAGCAGACAATTGGTTGACTGTAAGTGCAGAATTATTCCTGAATGAGTTTTTATTTCACTTGGCATATGGGCAAATAATAAATAATTTATATATTAGTGAGCAATGAGATTGTACACTGATTTTTTTTATATATATACTTAAAAGTATCTGGCTATATAGCTCTTTGATATTTGATAATTAGTGGTATTGGAGCAGAGGGTATTTATTTGGTAATGCACTACAGAATCACTAAATGGTCATTGTTTATATAACGAACATATTTCAATTGCCATTCTTTTTCTTTTTTTATTTTTTCTTACACATTACAAATGAAGGAAAAACACATGTGTAGTTGGTGCTTGCTTGGTATTTGGCTAAATGATGCGAAAATACATGTTTTTGTTTTTTATACACCTCTTTAATGGTGGGTTGGTTAATTGCAGCAAATGCACATCAGGTGATGGTATAAGGGTTTGAGTTTGTTTTTACACTTTTTGGTCAATTTGGTTTTTATACTTTGTAAAATACAGATAAGAAAAGACTGGCCTGGTGAGGTCAGTTGGGGTCCCTAGGTGAAGTTTGAGCATCACCTGCCCCACCTCGTTCTGCCTGCAACCTCTTGACATCTGAGGAGAGTTCGCAAAATAATTGGTACAAAATGTTTGAGACACTGTGATTATACTGTTAGTTAGATAAATTTATTGATGTATGTTTACAATGTATATGTATTTTAAATTGAAGAAACATGTCCTCCTGAAGAAGTGGTCGAGTTCCACAAAACGCGGAGAGGTTTTTGGTGGTTATGTCATTAGATGCACATTGTTAGATTAAAAAGCATATGCGGTACACATCTGATTTGGTTTTAAGGATTTGTATTAAAGTTATACATTTTATTATGTGAATTGGTAATTATTGGAAACTGATGTATTTTTTCCCTTTAAAGTCCCCTTTTTACTCATTTGGTTTCAGAAAAATAACTATATTGGAATGTGGCAAGTAGACTTTTATCTTTAAGATGTTCCAGCCCACTCTTTTTCTTTTGTATGCGTATCTCTAGTTTTCTAGTCTCATATTTATTAAATAATTAGTAGATCTTATCCTTCAAAATCTCAGCCCACTTATGTTTTCTAAAAGTGCCTCAATCATTCTAATACAACAGAGCCTCAATCTCTGCCAGTCATTTGCTCTACCACTGCCCTCAGCTTTTATTGTCTACACCAAGGGTGCCCAACCTACGGTCCGCGGGCCCCATCTGGCCTGCAAAGCTGCCAGATCCACGGCCCTCTGCTTATTCCCTCTCTGCTCATTGTCTTGCAGGGGATAGGGTGCATGCATCTTCTCTGTTCCTCTGTAAGATCAGCTACCAGGAGAGGGAGCTTCCTAAGCATGCTCAGTGTGAGCTGGTTCTGTGTCCATGCTGCTGTCGTTATCTCCATGTATGAACCTTCATATCTACTATACCCAGTGTCATAAAAACGTTAAATTTTCAGGGTACACAGGGGACCCCGAGAGCTGTTACTAAACCTTAACATAAAAGGTTGCCAGATACTCTGTCACAAGCATAAAATTCTGGGATATTTTCACATTAAGGGGGCTATTTTAAGACCTTGGTCCCCAAATTGAGTTTGCAAGTTAGGGACCCTCCGGGGCCACTTCCATGGCAATGAGCATTAGGGTACTGTCAATTTGCTGTATGCTGTGGTCTCCAAATATATACTTGCTCGTTCACAAAACTTCAAGACTGCTTTCAGTTTGGGGGCGAGGTTGCAGTATGGGTAATCCTTCCTCATGCCTAGGGCAAGATGCTCAATACTGCTTACTGACACCTGGAGTCAAATCTGCAGACACTGTGGACTCTGCAGACACTGTGACGGACTGAGCAGCTGGTGAGGTGCCTGGTATACATAGCTAACCACTTACCTTCTGTGACCCTCAATTGCTCTGGAACAGAGGGATGTTGGCAACTGGAAATGTGGGAGCCAGTAGGAAATACCTTTCATCCCCCCTAATAAAAATTTTTACCCATCATATCATGCTTCCCTGTCACACATAGCTATCTCTATTTTTTTCTATAAACCCCAATTTCCCTGTAAGAAAATGAAAATGTAACTGTGAGATGTATGGACCTGAAAATGTAGTAGTAAGAACATGTCCCCCTTGGCTTTCTGTCACATGAATTGCTTTTCTCTGGAAGTATGCATTGCAGAGATATTGGGGCACAAAGAAGGTTAGTGGCCCCTTATAACTGACAGGATGCATTGTATGGTGTAGTTCTGCTCCTTGGTACTGGAATGGTGAGCGGGGGAGAAATATTTGACCGTCAATCACTGTATGATTTAGTTTTGTATCATTCATCAATAAAATGTTGCAGTATTAAAATGAGAATCAAATGGTGAGTGCAGAAATTCTTGATTTCTTGATTTGGTGCATGTATGTTGTGGTACCTATAAACATTTCAATTTAATTTTAAATTAAAACTATTCTGGTTTTAAACATTCGTTTTTAACGTTTGTTTGCATTGTGGCCTGAAGGTTTTATCTCAATGTGAACAGCGGCCCACATGGCAGCTCCGATTGCCTACACTGGAAGCCATTTCAGCTACCTAAGGGCGGAGGCAGAGGATCAGTTGCATTCTGCCCTGATCCCCCCCACCCCAGAAGATCTGGTTAGCCACATGGTCCTGCTGGGAACACATGAAGAGCATATGCATCCCAACCGGCAGCTACTCACTTCCTACTTGTTCATACAGTAAACACTGTTGGTTAACAGGTCTGCATGGTTGCCAAAAAAAAAAAAAAAAAAGTTACCATTGACTTCTGATCAGTATTGTAGGTCTTTGTAGTCTATTTTTATTCTTCATCCTATTAATGTTAATAATATTAAACAGGATTTATATAGCGCCAACATTTAAAAAATTACTTTTTTTTTAAATCAGTGAATCTGACATCCCCTCATGGAGAATTCATTACTGCTTTTAAAACACATGGACCTTGAAGATTCTCCACCATGGAATGTTTCAGTTAATGTCAGATTTACAATTTAATAAATAAATCCTTTGTGTTTTCATGTACATAAATGCCTTTTTGATTTTTTCAGGGGTGAGGGATTCGATTGTATTCCTGTGCTCATTCCCCAAGGAGAGGACAGCTATCCTATAGGGAAGGGCTTTAAATGGTCAGGCAGGGGGAACTATTTCTCTTTCCTAGCCACAAGGGCTGTGTGTTTGGATAAAGTTGTGCCTAAATTAAAAAAATATTTTATAGAGAGAGAGAGAAAAAATTTCCCATGATTGTAATCAATTTTAACATTAACTTTTTCCTGCAAAAAACGGTATTCCCGAGTCACACTCGGGGTAGCAGAAAATCCCATCTTATCTGCACCCTGCGATCCAGCGGCACCACGGATGATCGCCAGCCAGCTTCTGCATCATCTCTTCCGGGTAATGTGGATAGCGTTGTACGTTCGGGGGGTGTGCCCAGGCAGGATATTTAAAAGCAGATTACAATGTAATCTGCTTTTAAATGGTTTTTACTGTGAAATACACAACATAATAAAAGTACAAGTACATATTTTAGTGCATAAATCATCATTGCCCAGTGCTCTGATTTACATTTTGCCCACTTGATTAACCCTGACCTTGATCTGACCCTTGGTGAACTTATGGTGGCCTATTTCATCATTTCCTGAATGTATCATTTGATCACTTTGTCTTTGACCTTGAACATTCCCGACTGCCTACTGGAGACTTGACCACATGGCCTCCAAAAGGCTTCTCGCCAGCGCAAGCGCTGATTTTGAAGAACATGAAAGCAGCGATATCGATTTGGAGGTACTTGTGGATTCGAGCGATAGTGTTGTTTCATCATCTGCACATCTTTTGACACATACATAAAGGTCTGAAATAGTGGGGGTAAGTGTAGATTTCCACTTGGCTGTAATGAGACATCTGGCTGCTATCAAAAAGATTAAGAGGCGCTGTCATAGGTTTAGGGGACACCTCTGAGCAGCCCATTAGTCAAATGAGTCATCGGGTCCAATGTGATATTACTTCCTGCTAAAAGAGACATAAGATCATTAACCAATACAAAATAATTAGAATTTACTGCTGCGCTCCTGCACGCACCGACGCAAGCACCGACATCACTGGGAACTCTCAGGAACGTCAGCGCAGTCGCTGGGGGACAGATAAGACGAGAAGGACACAGCCCCAGGATGGCAGGACACTGGAGGATGCCGATGGAACCAGGTAAGCGTTTGTTTTAATTTTTTTTACCTAACCCGAGTGTGGCTCGGGGTTACCCCATTCAGCAGGTTTTTATTACCCCGAGCCACTCTAGGGGTTATTGCTCAGGAGGTTAACATTTGCCTAATACTTTGCAATGTCAGGGCATACCCATACAATATGGTATAGTGTACCTACATGGAAGCCACAGCGCCACCATAGGTTGCTACATGCATGTGTCCAAAAAAAAAAAAAAAAAAGCAGATGTGTCTTCCATTTGTGTAACACCCATCCCATTTGGGAACAAGGGGCATCCCTGGCATGTTCCATTCTATATCTGAAGTAAAGGGGAAATGGCATGTGAGAATTTCATTTTCACCGTATATAGCGCTTGAATGGCATTATAGTCCCTGAACACCTATAGCCCAGTGGTGCCAACCTTTTTTGATCTGGGAGCCACTGTTGACATTGGGATTAAACCCACAGGCTATATTGCAAACAAACATTAAAGATGTATGCTTAAAACTAGAAGACTAGTTTTAATTTAAAATTCCTCCAGTTCCTCCAACATTTCCTGATGCTAACATCCCTCTGTTCCAGAGACATTGATGAGAAGGTGGTTAGCTATGTGTAACAGGCACCCCACCAGCCACTCATTCTGTCAAACCACAGCGTCTGCAGATTTGACTCCAGGGGGCAGTGAGCAGTACTGAGCGCCCCCCCCCCCCCTTCCCCCTAGGCAGGGTTTCATGGCATGATTAAGGGATAACCGCACCACAACATGCAAGCTCAGTTTGGGGACCCTGATCTTGAAATAGCACACCTTAATGTTAAAAAATTCCAATTGTTGTCAGTATTTTTTGCTTGTTACACTGTATTTGGCAACTTGTTTATGGGCTTAAATTTGGTTTAGTAGCAGCTCTTAGGGTCCACTGTGTACCCTAAAAAATTTCACATTTCTACGATGTTCAGTGAAGGGGATATGAGGATTTATACATGGGATAATGACAGCTGCATTAACACAGCTCTCATGTTCCTGCTGGGATTATACCTCAGTACAAGCAGCTCCCTGACCTAGCAGCAGAATCTCGATAGAGGAACATAGGAGATACGCACCCCACAAGACAATGAGCAGGGAGTTAGGAGAGGGAAAAGGGAGAGGGCCGGATCTGACAACTTCGTAGGCCAGATGTGGCCCCCGGCCCGTAGGTTGGGCACCCCTGCTATAGCCAACAGTGTACAGAACAAAAAAGGCCAGCTAATGCTGTCAAACACCTTCACAGTGTTCAAACCTAATAGTAGTGTTTCCTGGTCTAATTTATTTAGTGCATTCAATATATCTTATTTTACTCCTAGTGTTATCAGCTGCTTGATGACAGACAATAAATACGACTTGTATTTTGTGAACAATTGCAGGGAGAAACCTACCAAGCGGGTAGCCAATATTCCGGCAAATATTTTACGGTCCGACTTTAGCAATGCAATGGGTCTTTACCAGGTTGGATCCGCTCGTCTTTACCAGGTTTAGGGAACATAGAAATGTATGACTGGAAAGTGGGTTGTAGAAGCTCAGCTCCTTTCATAACACCGTTATATAATGAAACCAAGTGAGGGAGGATCCGGGGAGCATAAGTCTTGTGATATAAATAGGAAAACCCATCCAGCCCAGGGGCCTTGTTTAGTGGTAAGGATTTAATGGTAGCGGTTACTTCTTCAGCTGTAATCAGGTGGTTCAGTTTATCGACGACCCCAGCTCCCAGAGGTTGAAGACCACACCCTGTCAAATACTCATCAACTCTCCTTTGCAAAGTCTGATCCCCCTCCTGTTGCGCTTTATGTATGATGAAGTAGGGATCTGCATAGTACCCACCAAAGATATTAGTAATAGCTGTGGGGTTATAGTTAAGGGCACCATCTCACCCTCTAATCGTTTGAGGAGTAGTGTCCGCAATTTCCTCTCTGTTTTCTAGCCAACAGCGCATTCACTTTATTGCCCTTATCATAAAATTTATGGGCAATATACATCACAGCTTTTTACATCTGATTCAGTTCTTCAGTTTACCCCTGATCTCAGCTTTTTACCACTTCTAGACGTTTTAAATAGGCCTCTAGTTATACTCACTTTGCCACCTAATCCTTTTTAAGACTAGTTGATTCTTTTATGCAATGAGCCCTAATCACCTTTTTGTGTCCTTCCCACAGCACCAATACCTGTGATATCGAGTCTACATTGTTTAAAAAATATTGTGTTATCTCCTCATGAATAGCAAGCTTAGTGGGGGTGTATTTAATAGGAATCATTCATACGCCTTTGACAATTACGAGTAGGGGGACCATCCAGATTCAACACACAATGGATCAGAGCATGGTCCGACCAAGTAATCTGTCCAATGTCTGATCCAACCGCTTCTCAGAGTGTGGAGGGATTAACAAACACATAATCTATACGCGTGTGAGTTTCATGAGGGGAGTAGAATGTTTACGTTCAGTCTGGCAGGTGTTGTATCCACCACAACACATCATATAGCCCACATGCAGTTATTTAACCCTTTAACATTTAAGAATACAATACGCCACATATTGTGTTAAAATAAAAGAAGAGCACTTTGGTAGTCACACAAAAAAGCCAAGAGGTCTTGTCCAACCCGTCCCCGCCTCCAGGGTAAGAGAAGAAAAAGGGTACATGAGAAAAAAAAGACGAGAAAAAAAGAATTAAACAACACGCTGGAGAGGGCTTTGTGTCACGCATGGAGGGACAGGACCACTGGGGGGTGCTATGGCTTGCACAGAGGTGGTGTGAGGCCTGAGAAGGGCCAAGGCGCAGACTAAGCAGTAACAAGGTTTTCTCCAGAGCCTCTGATGGTGAGGATGTTGTGCCACTGGTTACTGCCAGGTTGCGGTCCTTGGGCACACCAAGGTTGGTAGAGCACGGTACCAAATCACAATGCAGGATAGTCAAGGAAAGCCAGGGTCGAGGCAGGCAGCAAGCAAGAGAGGTCAGGTCACATGCCAGGGGTCAACAGCCAGGAATCCAGAAGATAGACTGTAGTGACACAGAGGCCACTGCGGGCACATGGAACACAGGAGACACTGGAAGCAACAGGAGGTACAAGTGATGCAGGGATATCCACAGTCAGACAGGAACACTGGAACAGCACAGGGAAGTTGACTGGGAAGCAACAGACTGGACAATGAGGGGTTAACACAGGAGCTGGACACAGGAAACACTGCATTAAGCGACAGGTGTACAGGAAGTAGATCACAGAACTAGGGGGCTCGAGCACTAGAAGACTTATTGCACGAACACAGAATACAGTCTGTGAGCTAGCTAAATAGACAGGGCTGGTTAAGAGGCTACTTCCTGAATGGCCAGCAGCATGAATGGAGTTGATAAAGCCCGGAAACAGAGGCACACCCAGCGTCAGAACTGCCGACATGTGCAGAAGAGGGGTGTCTGTGCTTTAGAAGGGAAGAGGTAAGTGTGACACTTCAAACACACCCGCTAGCTCTCCTCCAAAAGTGTGGATGAAATCCTCAATGAGAACATGACTGGCATCCTAATGTTAACCCCTAACATGCACACCCCCATTTTAAATTCAACTTTAGCATAATCATACCCAACAAAGCAGCAAATAAAACAAAGTCAAAAACATTTCAACAGCTTATAAATAGTTCAATTTTACCAAGACCTTGGAATCATACTCCCCGTAAATAGGACCTCTTGCCTTCAGCACACCACTGAATAAATACCAGCAAAAACCCAGTAAGTGTAATAACTATGAGCCCGTAATAGGATCCTGGAACCTCTCAAAATTTCTGAGACACATCACGGAACAGATATTAGACCAGCATTTAACATACAATTAGTAGCTAGGCCTCCTCTAAAGATGACTATGATAAATCAGAGACATAAACATAAATATCACCACTATCCAGATTGGTATTCCTTGAAATGAAGTACAATTCAGGACCTCAAAGTGACAGTCCATCCATGTGATAGAAAAAAAATCCTATGTCCTCTTAAATAAAGCAAGGGTACAAGGACCTCAAGGGGCAGTGCCCTCTCATGTGGAAGCTGGACAGGAGCGAT